>NW_027526295.1:47083562-47482406 GCF_048455015.1 Haemaphysalis longicornis | reverse complement strand
TTCTTGCAGCTGAATCTTTTACGCATAGACGAACTCATCAAGTACAACTTGGGAATCACCGCATATCGCTTAATGTCCGAATGATCACACGTAGTTCCCACAATGCTCACGTTACTCCCCTTTTCTTGCATCTGAATGTTTTACGCATAGACGAACTCATCAAGTACAACTTGGGAATCACCGCATATCGCTTAATGTCCGAATGATCACACGTAGTTCCCACAATGCTCACGTTACTCCCCTTTTCTTGCATCTGAATGTTTTACGCATAGACGAACTCATCAAGTACAACTTGGGAATCACCGCATATCGCTTAATGTCCGAATGATCACACGTAGTTCCCACAATGCTCACGTTACACCCCTTTTCTTGCAGCTGAATCTTTTACGCATAGACGAACTCATCAAGTACAACTTGGGAATCACCGCATATCGCTTAATGTCCGAATGATCACACGTAGTTCCCACAATGCTCACGTTACTCCCCTTTTCTTGCATCTGAATGTTTTACGCATATACGAACTCATCAAGTACAACTTGGGAATCACCGCATATCGCTTAATGTCCGAATGATCACACGTAGTTCCCACAATGCTCACGTGACTCCCCTTTTCTTGCATCTGAATCTTTTACGCATAGACGAACTCATCAAGTACAACTTGGGAATCACCGCTTATCGCCTAATGTCCGAATGATCACACGTAGTTCCCACAATGCTCATGTTACTCCCCTTTTCTTGCATCTGAATGTTTTACGCATAGACGAACTCATCAAGTACAACTTGGGAATCACCGCATATCGCTTAATGTCCGAATGATCACACGTAGTTCCCAAAATGCTCACGTGTTTCCCCTTTTCTTGCATCTGAATCTTTTACGCATAGACGAACTCATCAAGTACAACTTGGGAATCACCGCTTATCGCTTAATGTCCGAATGATCACACGTAGTTCCCACAATGCTCACGTTACTCCCCTTTTCTTGCATCTGAATGTTTTACGCATAGACGAACTCATCAAGTACAACTTGGGAATCACCGCTTATCGCTTAATGTCCGAATGATCACACGTAGTTCCCACAATGCTCACGTTACACCCCTTTTCTTGCAGCTGAATCTTTTACGCATAGACGAACTGATCAAGTACAACTTGGGAATCACCGCATATCGCTTAATGTCCGATTGATCACACGTAGTTCCCACAATGCTCACGTTACTCCCCTTTTCTTGCAGCTGAATCTTTTACGCATAGACGAACTCATCAAGTACAACTTGGGAATCACCGCATATCGCTTAATGTCCGAATGATCACACGTAGTTCCCACAATGCTCACGTGACTCCCCTTTTCTTGCATCTGAATCTTTTACGCATAGACGAACTCATCAAGTACAACTTGGGAATCACCGCTTATCGCTTAATGTCCGAATGATCACACGTAGTTCCCACAATGCTCACGTTACTCCCCTTTTCTTGCATCTGAATGTTTTACGCATAGACGAACTCATCAAGTACAACTTGGGAATCACCGCTTATCGCTTAATGTCCGAATGATCACACGTAGTTCCCACAATGCTCACGTGACTTCCCTTTTCTTGCATCTGAATCTTTTACGCATAGACGAACTCATCAAGTACAACTTGGGAATCACCGCTTATCGCCTAATGTCCGAATGATCACACGTAGTTCCCACAATGCTCACGTTACTCCCCTTTTCTTGCATCTGAATGTTTTACGCATAGACGAACTCATCAAGTACAACTTGGGAATCACCGCATATCGCTTAATGTCCGAATGATCACACGTAGTTCCCACAATGCTCACGTGACTCCCCTTTTCTTGCATCTGAATCTTTTACGCATAGACGAACTCATCAAGTACAACTTGGGAATCACCGCTTATCGCTTAATGTCCGAATGATCACACGTAGTTCCCACAATGCTCACGTTACTCCCCTTTTCTTGCATCTGAATGTTTTACGCATAGACGAACTCATCAAGTACAACTTGGGAATCACCGCTTATCGCTTAATGTCCGAATGATCACACGTAGTTCCCACAATGCTCACGTTACACCCCTTTTCTTGCAGCTGAATCTTTTACGCATAGACGAACTCATCAAGTACAACTTGGGAATCACCGCATATCGCTTAATGTCCGAATGATCACACGTAGTTCCCACAATGCTCACGTTACTCCCCTTTTCTTGCAGCTGAATCTTTTACGCATAGACGAACTCATCAAGTACAACTTGGGAATCACCGCATATCGCTTAATGTCCGAATGATCACACGTAGTTCCCACAATGCTCACGTGACTCCCCTTTTCTTGCATCTGAATCTTTTACGCATAGACGAACTCATCAAGTACAACTTGGGAATCACCGCTTATCGCTTAATGTCCGAATGATCACACGTAGTTCCCACAATGCTCACGTTACTCCCCTTTTCTTGCATCTGAATGTTTTACGCATAGACGAACTCATCAAGTACAACTTGGGAATCACCGCTTATCGCTTAATGTCCGAATGATCACACGTAGTTCCCACAATGCTCACGTGACTTCCCTTTTCTTGCATCTGAATCTTTTACGCATAGACGAACTCATCAAGTACAACTTGGGAATCACCGCTTATCGCCTAATGTCCGAATGATCACACGTAGTTCCCACAATGCTCACGTCACTCCCCTTTTCTTGCAGCTGAATCTTTTACGCATAGACGAACTCATCAAGTACAACTTGGGAATCACCGCATATCGCTTAATGTCCGAATGATCACACGTAGTTCCCACAATGCTCACGTTACTCCCCTTTTCTTGCATCTGAATGTTTTACGCATAGACGAACTCATCAAGTACAACTTGGGAATCACCGCTTATCGCTTAATGTCCGAATGATCACACGTAGTTCCCACAATGCTCACGTTACTCCCCTTTTCTTGCATCTGAATGTTTTACGCATAGACGAACTCATCAAGTACAACTTGGGAATCACCGCATATCGCTTAATGTCCGAATGATCACACGTAGTTCCCACAATGCTCACGTGACTCCCCTTTTCTTGCATCTGAATCTTTTACGCATAGACGAACTCATCAAGTACAACTTGGGAATCACCGCTTATCGCTTAATGTCCGAATGATCACACATAGTTCCCACAATGCTCACGTTACACCCCTTTTCTTGCAGCTGAATCTTTTACGCATAGACGAACTCATCAAGTACAACTTGGGAATCACCGCATATCGCTTAATGTCCGAATGATCACACGTAGTTCCCACAATGTTCACGTTACACCCCTTTTCTTGCAGCTGAATCTTTTACGCATAGACGAACTCATCAAGTACAACTTGGGAATCACCGCATATCGCTTAATGTCCGAATGATCACACGTAGTTCCCACAATGCTCACGTGACTCCCCTTTTCTTGCATCTGAATCTTTTACGCATAGACGAACTCATCAAGTACAACTTGGGAATCACCGCTTATCGCTTAATGTCCGAATGATCACACGTAGTTCCCACAATGCTCACGTTACTCCCCTTTTCTTGCATCTGAATGTTTTACGCATAGACGAACTCATCAAGTACAACTTGGGAATCACCGCTTATCGCTTAATGTCCGAATGATCACACGTAGTTCCCACAATGCTCACGTTACTCCCCTTTTCTTGCAGCTGAATCTTTTACGCATAGACGAACTCATCAAGTACAACTTGGGAATCACCGCATATCGCTTAATGTCCGAATGATCACACGTAGTTCCCACAATGCTCACGTGACTCCCCTTTTCTTGCATCTGAATCTTTTACGCATAGACGAACTCATCAAGTACAACTTGGGAATCACCGCATATCGCTTAATGTCCGAATGATCACACGTAGTTCCCACAATGCTCACGTGACTCCCCTTTTCTTGCATCTGAATCTTTTACGCATAGACGAACTCATCAAGTACAACTTGGGAATCACCGCATATCGCTTAATGTCCGAATGATCACACGTAGTTCCCACAATGCTCACGTTACTCCCCTTTTCTTGCATCTGAATGTTTTACGCATAGACGAACTCATCAAGTACAACTTGGGAATCACCGCATATCGCTTAATGTCCGAATGATCACACGTAGTTCCCACAATGCTCACGTTACACCCCTTTTCTTGCAGCTGAATCTTTTACGCATAGACGAACTCATCAAGTACAACTTGGGAATCACCGCATATCGCTTAATGTCCGAATGATCACACGTAGTTCCCACAATGCTCACGTTACTCCCCTTTTCTTGCATCTGAATGTTTTACGCATATACGAACTCATCAAGTACAACTTGGGAATCACCGCATATCGCTTAATGTCCGAATGATCACACGTAGTTCCCACAATGCTCACGTGACTCCCCTTTTCTTGCATCTGAATCTTTTACGCATAGACGAACTCATCAAGTACAACTTGGGAATCACCGCTTATCGCCTAATGTCCGAATGATCACACGTAGTTCCCACAATGCTCACGTTACTCCCCTTTTCTTGCATCTGAATGTTTTACGCATAGACGAACTCATCAAGTACAACTTGGGAATCACCGCATATCGCTTAATGTCCGAATGATCACACTTAGTTCCCACAATGCTCACGTGACTCCCCTTTTCTTGCATCTGAATCTTTTACGCATAGACGAACTCATCAAGTACAACTTGGGAATCACCGCTTATCGCTTAATGTCCGAATGATCACACGTAGTTCCCACAATGCTCACGTTACTCCCCTTTTCTTGCATCTGAATGTTTTACGCATAGACGAACTCATCAAGTACAACTTGGGAATCACCGCTTATCGCTTAATGTCCGAATGATCACACGTAGTTCCCACAATGCTCACGTTACACCCCTTTTCTTGCAGCTGAATCTTTTACGCATAGACGAACTGATCAAGTACAACTTGGGAATCACCGCATATCGCTTAATGTCCGAATGATCACACGTAGTTCCCACAATGCTCACGTTACTCCCCTTTTCTTGCAGCTGAATCTTTTACGCATAGACGAACTCATCAAGTACAACTTGGGAATCACCGCATATCGCTTAATGTCCGAATGATCACACGTAGTTCCCACAATGCTCACGTGACTCCCCTTTTCTTGCATCTGAATCTTTTACGCATAGACGAACTCATCAAGTACAACTTGGGAATCACCGCTTATCGCTTAATGTCCGAATGATCACACGTAGTTCCCACAATGCTCACGTTACTCCCCTTTTCTTGCATCTGAATGTTTTACGCATAGACGAACTCATCAAGTACAACTTGGGAATCACCGCTTATCGCTTAATGTCCGAATGATCACACGTAGTTCCCACAATGCTCACGTGACTTCCCTTTTCTTGCATCTGAATCTTTTACGCATAGACGAACTCATCAAGTACAACTTGGGAATCACCGCTTATCGCCTAATGTCCGAATGATCACACGTAGTTCCCACAATGCTCACGTTACTCCCCTTTTCTTGCATCTGAATGTTTTACGCATAGACGAACTCATCAAGTACAACTTGGGAATCACCGCATATCGCCTAATGTCCGAATGATCACACGTAGTTCCCACAATGCTCACGTGACTCCCCTTTTCTTGCATCTGAATCTTTTACGCATAGACGAACTCATCAAGTACAACTTGGGAATCACCGCTTATCGCTTAATGTCCGAATGATCACACATAGTTCCCACAATGCTCACGTTACTCCCCTTTTCTTGCATCTGAATGTTTTACGCATAGACGAACTCATCAAGTACAACTTGGGAATCACCGCTTATCGCTTAATGTCCGAATGATCACACGTAGTTCCCACAATGCTCACGTTACACCCCTTTTCTTGCAGCTGAATCTTTTACGCATAGACGAACTCATCAAGTACAACTTGGGAATCACCGCATATCGCTTAATGTCCGAATGATCACACGTAGTTCCCACAATGCTCACGTTACTCCCCTTTTCTTGCAGCTGAATCTTTTACGCATAGACGAACTCATCAAGTACAACTTGGGAATCACCGCATATCGCTTAATGTCCGAATGATCACACGTAGTTCCCACAATGCTCACGTGACTCCCCTTTTCTTGCATCTGAATCTTTTACGCATAGACGAACTCATCAAGTACAACTTGGGAATCACCGCTTATCGCTTAATGTCCGAATGATCACACGTAGTTCCCACAATGCTCACGTTACTCCCCTTTTCTTGCATCTGAATGTTTTACGCATAGACGAACTCATCAAGTACAACTTGGGAATCACCGCTTATCGCTTAATGTCCGAATGATCACACGTAGTTCCCACAATGCTCACGTGACTTCCCTTTTCTTGCATCTGAATCTTTTACGCATAGACGAACTCATCAAGTACAACTTGGGAATCACCGCTTATCGCCTAATGTCCGAATGATCACACGTAGTTCCCACAATGCTCACGTTACTCCCCTTTTCTTGCAGCTGAATCTTTTACGCATAGACGAACTCATCAAGTACAACTTGGGAATCACCGCATATCGCTTAATGTCCGAATGATCACACGTAGTTCCCACAATGCTCACGTTACTCCCCTTTTCTTGCATCTGAATGTTTTACGCATAGACGAACTCATCAAGTACAACTTTTGAATCACCGCATATCGCTTAATGTCCGAATGATCACACGTAGTTCCCACAATGCTCACGTTACACCCCTTTTCTTGCAGCTGAATCTTTTACGCATAGACGAACTCATCAAGTAAAACTTAGGAATCACCGCATATCGCTTAATGTCCTAATGATCACACGTAGTTCCCACAATGCTCACGTGACTTCCCTTTTCTTGCATCTGAATCTTTTACGCATAGACGAACTCATCAAGTACAACTTGGGAATCACCGCTTATCGCCTAATGTCCGAATGATCACACGTAGTTCCCACAATGCTCACGTTACTCCCCTTTTCTTGCAGCTGAATCTTTTACGCATAGACGAACTCATCAAGTACAACTTGGGAATCACCGCATATCGCTTAATGTCCGAATGATCACACGTAGTTCCCACAATGCTCACGTTACTCCCCTTTTCTTGCATCTGAATGTTTTACGCATAGACGAACTCATCAAGTACAACTTTTGAATCACCGCATATCGCTTAATGTCCGAATGATCACACGTAGTTCCCACAATGCTCACGTTACACCCCTTTTCTTGCAGCTGAATCTTTTACGCATAGACGAACTCATCAAGTAAAACTTAGGAATCACCGCATATCGCTTAATGTCCTAATGATCACACGTAGTTCCCACAATGCTCACGTTACTCCCCTTTTCTTGCATCTGAATCTTTTACGCATAGACGAACTCATCAAGTACAACTTGGGAATCACCGCATATCGCTTAATGTCCGAATGATCACACGTAGTTCCCACAATGTTCACGTTACAACTTTTTTTGCAGCTGAATCTTTTACGCATAGACGAACTCATCAAGTACAACTTGGGAATCACCGCATAAAGCTTAATGTCCGAATGATCACACGTAGTTCCCACAATGCTCACGTTACATCCCCTTTTCTTGCAGCTGAATCTTTTACGCATAGACGAACTCATCAAGTACAACTTGGGAATCACCGCTATCGCTTAATGTCCGAATGATCACACGTACTTCCCACAATGCTCACGTTACATCCCCTTTTCTTGCAGCTGAATCTTTTACGCATAGACGAATTCATCAAGTAAAACTTAGGAATCACCGCATATCGCTTAATGTCCTAATGATCACACGTAGTTCCCACAATGCTAATGTTACACCCCTTTTCTTGCAGCTGAGTCTTTTACGCATAGACGAACTCATCAAATACAACTTGGGAATCACCGCATATCGCTTAATGTCCGAATGATCACACATAGTTCCCACAATGCTCACGTTACACCCCTTTTGTTGTAGCTGAATCTTTTGCGCATAGACGAACTCATCAAGTAAAACTTAGGAATCACCGCATATCGCTTAATGTCCTAATGATCACACGTAGTTCCCACAATGCTCATGTTACACCCCTTTTCTTGCAGCTGAATCTTTTACGCATAGACGAACTCATCAAGTACAACTTGGGAATCACCGCATATCGCTTCATAAAAACTCCTAGTTTCTGATATGTGATTGGCATCGATCATTTACCTAACCCAAATGTTACGCGGTTTGCACAGCAGAATAACTTCTTGCTGCCAAAAGTTCGCACAAATTACGGCTCACAGACAGTGTGATTCACTATCAAAAAATTTTGGAGCACTTTACCCGTCACTGCAAAAACTGCGCTATCGCTTCCCCGCTTCAAATCATTACTACGATAATACATATCTGAACAATATTACACTATTTAACTTCTACTCTGTACATTTTGAAGTGTTAGAGTCCTAGGCATGCATTTACTTTGTTGTATGCAGTATGTTTTGTATTGAAATGCTTTCCCACAGTATTCCCAGTGTTTTTGCGTGTTCATTTGTGTTAACTATGAGTTTACCGCTAACTATTGTATACAATATTTTACTGTGACTTTCTCTGTTATTTTTCTTGTATTGTTTTTGTTGTATTATTTGCTGCGTTCTTAGAATAACACTGTTCATAGCTTTCGCTACTGCTGATAAATTTTTTCTTCTACTCGTTAAATTACAAGAGGCCCCATTACAGTGCCAAACTCTAGGACGCCTTTTTGTACAATATTTTTTCACACATTGTATACTTCATTATGAATAATAAACTGAAACGGAACTGAACTGAACTGCGCTTGCTCAGAGTAGATGTCAAGGCAATTGGGCGTAAGTTGAGGAGTTCATGTGGTGCTTTCCCGGATTTTGGGATGGGGATAATATCCGCCCGAAGCAGCGATTGAGGCAGTTTACCGGAGAGCCACACCTGAGTTAGGGAGTCCAGAAGCATCGTGAGAGCTGGGTAGTCTCTATTTTTGTATGCCTCGTAGGTAATGCCGTCGGGACCAGGAGTATTCCGTAGTTTTTCGACCAGATTTTGGGGAAAACCCCAAGGAGAAGTAATTTTCTGTAAAGGAAAGTTTGACATCCACGTAAATGCACCCATACGGCTACAAAGGAAAGCTATACAGCTTTCTAGGAAACTTCGCCGTTGAAGAAAAATTCGTCCTGGTCCAGGATTCGAACCCGGGACCACTGCTTAACCGGAGCAGTCACTCTGGAGCCGTATGGCTGCATTTAGGTGGATGTCAAACTTTCCTTCACAGTCCGTAGTTAAGCTTGATCAATTGGGGCACCAATTCAGGCATTCTAAATGGTGGCTGGATTCCTGAAATGGTTTTGCAAGTTGACTTTAGGCCCTCATTGTACGGCAGGGGGAACTAAACATGCTTTGCAATTGGCAGAGCATGAAAAGCCGGAAAGAAGACCCGTTCAACGTCGGCGGCGAAATATGCCGGATTGTTGTTAGATGCAATGCAAGCATTGGCTGCCAGATTCTATGAACCAAAAGTGCTCCAGACGGATGCCATTGAAGATGACGTAGCGAGAGTGGCGCACTAGTCAAGCCAGCGCTGCCTGTACAGTCTTTTGTCGAAACTTATGGCAGCAGCGGTAAGGCTCTGATACCGGAGCCTGACAGCCCTTAGCGAAAAGTAATACGTTTGAAATACGTACAAGTACGCTTGAAGTGCACTTCAAATATGCTTTGTATTTGTAAATGTATTTTAAGTGCATTAAAAATTTGCATTTTCTCAATTTTCAGTAAATATTGAAAATACATTATTAAAAAAAATTCCCCGCATTTCCCCGAGGGGAAGAATGTGAAAGTGCGAATGCACGAGTTGAATTTGCGCGCTTCGGTAATGTTCGCGAAAGATGATGATGATGATGATGGTTGGATGTTAATGGCGCAAGGCCAACTAGGGCAAAGAGCGCCAAAACAGTGGTTAAATATGAGAGGTGAGAACTTAGACACTGAAATCAATAAGCAAGAACAAAAGTAAAATCAATAAAAGACAGTGAGGATGGCTGGTGTAAAGGGCCAGATTTCATGATGCGTGATAGGAAATGAGGTTTAAAAACTTCACGTCGGACAAATACTCAAACACACGTTTCACGGAAACAATGGCATCATCACCTAGGAAAAACGATGGATGTAGGGGAATATGTTGTCTGTAGAGTTCTCTGAAGTGTTTGCGTCGTGTTGTGTGAAGTGCCTTGCATGTTATTAGTATGTGCACTACGGATAGGGCCTCTCCGCACCTGCTGCACTGGGGTCTAGGAGATCCCGTCAGCAGATACGAGTGAGTTGCATGCGTGTGCCCTATCCGTAGCCTACCCAAGGCGACTTCCGAGTGTCTGTTGTGTGAGTCAGATATGTACCGTCCCAAGTGTGGCTTTATTACATGTAGTTTGTTGTCTGTCTGTTCGTCCCAGTGTGTTTGCCATGTTCTTCGCAGGTGTTGTCTTATGTGTGGCTTGAGGTCTGTGTAGGGTACTGTTGCTATGTCCGGTGTATTTGTATGTGCAGCAGCAGCGGCCATCTGATCAGCGGTCTCATTTCCCGCAATCCCAGAGTGGCCAGGAACCCAACACATGATCACCTCGAGATTTAATGCATACGCGGACATAATGGTTTTATAGACTACATTAAGAACATGGTTTTTAGAAGACTTGTTGGATGACAATGCATGTACAACACTCAGTGAATCTGTGAAAATGATAGACTTGGGTATTTCATGTTGCACTATGTGATTTAAAACAAGCAAAACGCCATGAGCTTCTGCCGTAAAAATGCTGGTCTTCGAGTTCAAGGTCTTAGAGACTCTAAAATCGGGTCCGTGCGCCGCACAGGACACAGTAAGGGCAGTTTTTGATGCGTCACTGTAAAACTCTGCACATTCATACTTGAACTGCAGGGACAAGAAGTGCTGCAAAATAGCAGTTTGTGGTACCCTGGTTTTATCAATTTTCACGAAGGACAAGTCACAACACACAGGTTGAAGCTCCCAGGGTGGTAAGACGTCAGTAAAAGAAGATGTGTGAATGTCTAAAAAGGAGATGTCGAAATTTGAAGCTTCCTGTCTCACTCTAAGTGAGAACGGCAAAGGAACAGACGGGCGATTTACAAACAGTGGCGATGTGGATGTATCATTAAAAACACGTTTAAAAGGATGGTCCTTCAAAGACGAAATTTTAAAAGCGTAGAGAAAGTCCACATACGTCCGTTGGTACTCAAGGCACCACTTATTACATTCAACATATAGACTCTGGGCCGGGCTAGTGCGGAACGCACCCGACGCAAGGCGCAGACCCAAGTGCAGTACTGGATCAAGACTTTTTAGCGTTGTTTTCGATGCCGACCCATACACGACACTGCCGTAGTCTAATCGAGACCCGACTAACGCGGTGAAGACCCGGAGAAGCACTTCTTTGTCTGCACCATAGGATTGGTGGGAGAGGACCTTGAGAATGTTTAGTGTTTTGAGGCATTTATGTTTAAGTGTTTTGACGTGAGGTATGAACGTGAGCTTGTTATCAAATATGACACCTAAAAATTTGTGCTCCCGTTTAACAGGAATAGGTGCACGGTTAAGCGTAATCTCAGGGTCGGCGTTAATCCCGCGCTTGCGGGAAAATACAACACAAGTACTCTTGGCCGGGTTCAGTTTAAACCCGTTAAGGTCCGCCCAGCCAGCTAGTTTCTTAACACCGAGTTGTACTTGACGTTCGCATATTGACAGGTTACAGGATTTAAAAGATATTTGCACATCGTCTACATAGATGGAACAGGAAATGGTCGGCGGCAATGACTTTCGGAGGGAGTTCATCTTAACTATAAACAAGGTGCAGCTTAGAACTCCACCTTGCGGCACACCATTTTCCTGCAAATATACAGTGGAGAGTGCACCACCAACCCTCACTCGAAAGGTTCGTTCGGCCAAATAACTACAAAGAGTGTTCATCATGTTGCCAGAGACACCAAATGACTCAAGGTCCGTGAGGATGCCGTAGCGCCAGGCTGTATCATAAGCTTTTTCAATATCGAAAAATACAGTAAGGCAGAACTGGTTATGGACAAATGCATCTTTTATGTAGGATTCCAGTGCAAGAAGTTGATCATTGGTAGATCGCCCCACCCTGAAGCCTGCCTGGCAGCCCTCGAGAAGACCATTGTACTCCAGAAAGTACACTAGCCTACGGTTTATCATCTTCTCGAGGAGCTTACACAGGCAGCTTGTGAGGGCGATGGGACGATAACTTGCGGGAGAGGAAGGGTCCTTCCCCTCCTTCAGAAAGGCCACAACTATAGCCTCCTTCCAAGACCTTGGAAGCTGCCCCGAAAGCCATATTCTGTTGTAGAGGTGTAGGAGTGTCTCAAGAGTGTCTGTGTGTAGGTGTTGTATCATGGTGTATGTAATGCTGTCTGCCCCTGGAGCTGAGGGCTTACAGGTGGAAAGAGCAACCTTCAGCTCATGAAGTGTGAATTCAGAGTTGTAAGCAGAATTCGACTTGTTCTTGTCTCGTAAGGGCTTCTTTTCTGCATTAGTTTTGTGTTGCATGAAAGTATTAGTGTAGTGTGCTGAGCTGGACACGTGTTGGAAGTGTTGTGCGAGTGTGTTAGCCTGGTCTTCCAGTGTGTCCCCTGTTGTACTAACCAGGGGCAGGCTGTGTGTCTGTTGTCCTTTTAGTTTTCGTATTCGTGTCCAGACTTTGTGAGTGTCGGTGTATGAGTTTATGGAAGTGAGGAAGGCGCGCCAACTCTCCCTTTTTGCCTCACGACGCACTCGCTTCCCCAAAGCCTTTGCCCGTTTAAACGAAATGAGGTTATCTGACGTGGGGTACCGGCGAAGGACACCCCACGCCTTGTTCTGGGCCTCTCGCGCCCGCCTGCAGTCCTCGTTCCACCAGGGCCTCCTTGGGTTGCGGGACGCACTGGAGGCCTGGGGCATGGACTTTTCGGCGGCGTCGACTATGTGCGCCGTGACGAGTTGGGCTGCTTCCTCCACGTGTAGGTGTTTTATGGTTGTGTGGTGTAGTTTAGATGTTTCTGTGAATGTACTCCAGTTTGCTTTTGATTCATTAAACCTTTTATGGGCAGATGGACTGCATGGGCCTTTACCTCTGTATGTTAGGGATGTGGGGAAGTGGTCACTACCATATGGGTCCGTGCCCACGCCCCACTCAAGACATGGAAAGAGAATTGCAGAACCAATAGCCAAGTCGAGATATGAGTACGTATTATGTCCTAAGTTATGGTAGGTAGGCTGTTTTTTGTTGAAAAGGCATGCTCCTGAAGATGTAAGAAATTTCTCTATCAGGCGACCTCGGGCATCCGTTCTGGAGGAGCCCCAAAGAGAGTTGTGCGCATTAAGGTCGCCTGTTAGTATGTATGGTTCGGGCAGCTGGTCGACCAGCGCCTCGAAATCAGAGCTCGAAAGTGCATGATCAGGAGGAATGTAAATGGAGCACACCGTTACCAACCTATTAAATATTATTGTTCGAATTGCTACAGCCTCGAGGACAGTGTTCAGAGTGACAGGGTGGCAGGCTAAGGATTTCCGGGCGACAATTGCCACACCTCCTGAAGAGTGTGTGCAGCCAACCCTGTCCTTTCTGAATACCATGTATCTATTTAAGAAATTTGTCTGTTTGGAATTGAGGTGAGTCTCTTGGAGACACATGAGACTTGGCTGATTGGCATGCAGGATATCATACACATCATCAAGATTTTTAAGGAGGCCTCTGCAGTTCCATTGAATGATGTTTTCTGTTCCCATTATTTAGGTTTAAGAATGAATGGAGTGTGTGTATGTGTTCATGTGTCGTCTTTCGGGGCTGTTACTCTGGGGTTAGGCTTTTTAGGCCTGTCTGTAGGCTTGGAAGTCGGTGGCCGCTCCTTGCGCTGCGTTGCAGGCAGGAACGGCCCGACATCCATCTCGTCGTCGGATGTCCGAGGGGTGCCCGACGGACCGGGCCCCCCGGACTTGGCCCCCCCTCGGGAGCCCTTCGTTTGAGCCGCCACCGCCGAGGGCGTCCGGGGCACCAAAGGTGGCACGGGCGGTGCGGTGACGGTGGGAGCCGGTGCGGGGCCCGTGGTGTCCATCACCTCGGTACCCTCCAACGGACTGGAGGACGGGGAGACAGAGGCGGGAGCGGCACCGGTCCCGACAGAAGTGGTTTGCAGCACAACCGCTGCTGCCTCAGCAAGCGGCGTGGTGCCGGGTTGGGCTGCGTGAGGCAACCCAGCGGGGGGCGGGGGCGGGACCAGGTCAGACTCGCTGAACTGGGTCCCTGTGGAAACCAGACGCCGCTCCGCCCCCCGGCGAGCCGCGTCTGCGTACCTCCCCAGAGGAAAAGAGGCGAACCTCTTTCGCGCCTCTGGGAAGGTGATGTTCTCCGTGACCTTGATGTTAATTATCTTTTTTTCCATTTGGAATTTTTCACACTTGCGGGAGTACGCTGCATGCGGACCGCCGCAGTTCACACAAGTGAGGGTTTCGGATGGACAGTTGTCAGTCGGATGATCGTGCGCCGCGCATTTCGCACACGTCGTTCGGCCACGGCAAGAGGTTGTACCGTGCCCGAACCGCTGGCACTTAAAACAGCGCCGCGGATTCGGGATGTACGGACGGATGGAGCAACGGATGAAACCTGCATTGATGTGTTGTGGAAGAACTGCGCGGTCGAATGTCAAGATAATGTGCTTGGTGGGAATCTCCTTGTCGTCTCTGCGGATAGTGATGCGTCTCACGGCAGTGACGCCCTGATCCGTCAAGCCGGCAAGGAGATCCGCATCCGTTTCGTTCAGGAGATCTGTTTCGGATATCACACCCTGGGAGCTGTTGAGGCTCCGATGGGGTGTGACCCTGATGTCTAGATCAGCCAGTCTAGTCTGAGCTAGAAGCTTCGTGGACTGCTGCTTGTCATTTGTTTCGATGAGGAGTTCACCAGACCTTTGTTTTTTGCACTTATATGATTTTCCTACTATGGCTTCAAGATACTTGGCGATCAAGAAGACTGACTGAGATGCTAGAGGGTGGGTTGGATTGAGCGATTCCATCACAAGAAATCGAGAGAAATTATCCGGTTCAGGAAATGTCAAAGATGGCAATAAAGGAAAAGATACTTCGGTGCGGCCCCTTTTCAGGGACCGATCACGTTTGGGGGGGGGTTTAGAGAATGCCATACATCATAGTATAGAAGCAGGGGACGGGGGTTCTTTCTTCTCAAACCTTACCCTGATAGCCTGAGAGGTCCCGGAGCTCCCTGCCTGGTAAACAGACAGGGAGCCCATCCGCCGGAGCTTGACCTGGGCTCCGACGGCCACCGTTCATGGTTTCTAACCCTCCACCTATAAACACATCACCACGGTTGGATCCAGCTTATGTTTGGGGGCTCGGGGTCCGCGGTATCGCCAGTACCGTCACCAAGATTGCTCAAGGTGCCCCGTGCGGGGTGTTCGCGAAAGAGAGATCACACACACACACACAACTACAAAGAAAGAAAGATGCATTTATTCACAGACACCTATTTGTGTTGTCGTTGTACTTGATTGCTAGAGCGGATCTCAGCTTTGAAATTTCGTGTCAGTACTCCTTTAAGCAGGTGCATTAGCCCTTCTCACGCCCGATTCTTGGCCAATCCCCCACGTGGGTATGTGCCATGTCACCGGCCAGGCAGCGCGCGCCCATCTTCCCCCGTTGCCAAGGAAGACAAGGAGATTCCTGGCCAATCCCCCCCATGGGTACGTGCCATGTCAGCGGCCAGGCTGCGCGCGCCCATCTCCACGTGCGCAGACATCGCCGGTGGACGCAGGTTCAGGGTCGCTTAAGAAGTGCATCGCACTTAAAATGCGGGGAAAATACAGTGCTTTTACGTACCCTCCCAATAGATTAGAAATGCACTGATCCTCACGAATGTGCGCTTAAGGCATCCAGATTATATTGAAAATGTATTTCTTCCCGCCAAACGATCATGGCGTAAATGCGCTGTAAATTAAATAAAAATACACTTAGCTAGCTACATCTAAAGCACCACTATGAGTATACTTTAAAAGAATGCTCAAGCATGTAAATAAACTCCGAATATATTCGAAATACATTTATAATGCCTTTTACGTTTGTTGAACGAACATGGTAGAAATACACTCTCAATCACTCTCAACATAGTAGAAATACATTCTCAATACACTCTCATTGAAAATACATTTTAAATGTATTCATAAAGCTTTGCCGAAATAAATTTTGAGTACACTACCGGCGCAGCTTCAGTTGCTGAATTGTAAGATTCGCGTAATGCATATCTGAAGTGCCGGATAAAATACATCTCAAATGAATACACGTACTGAGAATTTCTCCTCGATGTTTACTTATAATAAAAGAAACTGAGGGAGCTTCTTTCACTTACTGCGCTGTCTAAAGCAGACATAACTCTGCGTACTAGAGAGAAACTCGGCGTACAAAAATCTAAGCGGCGGTGTTCCAACGCAATCGGCATAGCAAAAACTTCAAATTCAACGAGTATATATTTGTACGAAAACACTTGCAATTTGCCAGCGTTGTTATGACGGTATGGCTGTAGAGGCTTTGAAATTTTTCTTTTTCTGAAAAATATTGTCCTTAGATAGACAACCCTGACTATGCTTGCGAGGGCGAGCAGCTCGGCGCCTCTCACTGCCCCTGACTACCTCCTCCTCTGTGCCCGGCACCTGCGGCCCGAGTTGAGCGGCGCACCCCTCCTTCACGTTTTGTCTGCCTTCGCTTCATTTCTTTTGCCTATCCTGTGGTGTTATAAGCTTTCGGACTCCTTAAAGGGACACTGAAGTGATATGTAAACATTGCGGGATTACTAGCGCAAATTGTAGTCCGGAGTCCCCAGGCCATGTTTCGACCACTCTAGGCGCATTTACGCGATTTTATTTAGTAGAAAAACTAATTCGAAAACGCTGTCCTCCTCTCTTTACGCTCGCCCATTTTCTGTGGCGTTTTCGTGTGACGTCAGGAGGGGATGAGCTGGCAATTGGCTGCGCCACGGCTGCGCTACTGCACGGCTCCCCGGCCGACAGAGTCAGTCGGCCCAGCGTTTCGTCCGCCGGCCGCCAGCGGGTCGTCGCAATCCAGGAGGTTAAAAAAAATTGCTTGGTCGCAATTCGTTCGCTTAGTTGAAACGAAGCCAGGACACGTTTGTGAATGGAAGAATGTGCCTTTCTTTACTTGGTTTGTTTGTACACTGTATCTAGCTCCAAGTCAAGGTCGCTTCACACAAGCGCTGCACATGCGACGCTTCGCTGACTGGTACGCCAGTAGGAAAATATAAGGCCTCTTGAAGGCGGGAGAAGAGTCAGCGAAGTCAATATAGGTACTAAGCAAATAAAATCAACTGATATTTTTACCGTACAGCGTAAAACTAGGGCGCGGGAAGCACTTTTTTGCGCTGGGCGAACAAGCACAGCGGTCAGCAGCACGACTACGCATCTGCGAACGCTTTTCCGTCTACGAAATGCAATTGCTAGACGTGAGCTACTGTGGAAACTCGGGCGACGCTTACTGCACTATCGCAGTACAACAAATAGTCACCTAAGCGGCTTGAAATGCCAAAACTAAATAAAAGTGTAAACCGGTTGTACAATATATACTCTATATTAGCAAGGCCTTTGCGTCCCGCTCCGTGGCCTAGCGGTCTGGGGCGCTCGGAATTCACCGCAAATATTTTGCGAGTCACGAGTTCGAATCCCCGCGGGCACGTGCTTTTTTTTTTTGTAAGTTAACTTTTTTGTTTTCCGTCGATGTTTTCTATATTGAGTTCGCCTTTTTTGGGGCCGCAACGTTCATGGCTACACGAACTAGTTCACAAAACGCGCGCAGGCTGGCACTGGCGCGCCAGCGAGTTCTCGTTGGCGTGCTGTTGCCATAAGCACCGACTGCTTGCAGGCAGTGGGCACAGGCCAGAATGAACAGACCCTTGGCCTGGTGCGAACACGCTTTTTACGATACAGGCATGAGGGAGGCAAGCTCCAAATATGGGGGAAAAGCGCATGACATTTGGGCGTCTGCGGGTACGCGGAGGGCGTTCATGCACTGCGTAGGTCTCGGCTAGTGAATGCTACGACTACAAGCCGTCCTGGGAGGCTTATCATGTGCATTTTACAGCCGACAACATGGCAGAAGCGCGGTACGATGATTACTGAGATATTGAGAATGTCCATCCAACAAAGCCATTGGTTATGTTTTACAGAACCGAAATCGAAACTTGTGTGATTGCTAACCTTGGGCATCGTCCAATCACGGCGCCCCTCCTCTCAACTTCACAGCCTTAGTTGGTGCGGCCGCCGCAAACCGCGCATGGTAGTTTTTCTTCTTTCGCGCTTTGTAAAATAATTACCGATTTGTCAACCGGATAAACGATGAAAAGTGTGCTAATTTGAGCCAGTCTACGCAGTGCAAGCAAAAACGGGAGCTTGACAAATTCACTTCAGTGTCCCTTTAACGCGCGGTCGTCGGGTGGACGCCGTCTCTCCTTTGACGGCGCGTTGCAGTGGCGTTGGCCGTCTAGCCAAGGTAAGCACGATATACCGGCTATTTGTGCGTACGGTGTCGCCCTACAAATAATGGATGTATGTTTACCTTGCAATCGAAAAGTGCTAATGCCCTTTATGAAATCCGCACGTGGTTGTTAGGCTTACCTTCACCGGCGAGCAAGATGTCCTACCGTAACTACGCCGTGCAAGGGAATGTACTCACAAATCAACGACAGCAAGAAGACGTAAAAAATGGCAAAATACTAGTCCTTTCCTTTTTGTGTCTAATTTTTACCTCGGTCACTGTTTAGTGGACGGGAGACTGTTGCTACGAGTTTCCTTGTAGATCGAGTTATTCCGCTCTGAACTTATTCAGGACTAACACTTGCATTAAACACATAACAACCAGGAACGTTTGTAGCACAGCCTGTTCGCAGAAACTCCGCCGACCGTGTTTACGCGCTTGAGAAATTTGCGAAGTGTATCCAGGGACGGAGCTTTCTTTTGTTTTCTATTCGCAGCAGCCGCTCACAGCTGCGGATGTTCACAGCAGCCGCCGTACGGGGAAGGAACCCAGTTTGTGGCATACCACATGCATCCGACTAATGCGCATGGCCGGGCCATGCGGCGAGAATCCGAGCAGCCTTCGCGCTTTTTGTCGGTCGCATGTCTCTATTCTGTCAACTAAAGCCACGAAAGAGTTTATGCCGTCTGTTTCGAAGTGACCAAAAGTGTTAAAAGCACCCCACGTAATCTTCGGTGCAAGTGGCAGTAGCGAAATTGCTTCATGCCCAGGGGCTACAAATGATTTGTCCATCTAAGACAAACTGTATGAGAGTAGCCGCTAAGTTATAAGTTTCTGTTCTTACCGCCACTCAGAACCAAGAATCAGCAAAGGAAGGAAGGCGAAGGAAGGCGGGTGGGGAGGGGGACTTCTAGGGAGGCAACCAGTTCCCCGCATGAGACCCCTCGGTTGCCGGAACGGGTGCCCCGGGCGGGTTCGCCTCTTTTTGTTCCTTGGATTGTTGCCCCAAAACTTCGCCAAAGTTTAGGATGTGAGACAGTTCCTCTTTTGTGTTTCGTAGCAACTTTTCCCTCCTTGCTGTATTAATTTGGTAGCGCATTCACGAACACGTGTGTGCGTTTTGAGATACCCTTCAGCCGCTCGTGGTCGAGTGACAGACACGCGGAACCCGACGCGCTACCGCTGCACCACGCCACCGGAGAATTTCAAAAATGTGCCCAAAGGCACCGAAAACAGCGTGGGCTGCTTGTCGGTTGTGTATGTTTAGAAGCCGCAATTGGCCATTTGCGTTTAAAGGGTGTACTTAAACGAGTTTCTTTTAGGTGTCACGAGTATTTATGAAGCAACTACTTTTTACTTGATGGTCCCTGACACTAACAGGTGTTTATCTTTTTTTGTATGTTAATGACGCGAGCATTTACAAATATTTTCCGCGTTGCTCCCCAATTAAATGATGACGTTGTCTGTGTACAGCAAAAAGTATAAAATTACCTGCCGGTCATGTGCGACGGAGATCAAAAAAATTACATGTGTGTACAAGCACAAATACACGTTTTCTGGCGTTGCTTGTTTTAATCGCTTCGGTTAGGTGCCTACGATATAACAGCTTTTTATTTTAAGGACGGCGTGAAATTTTTCGTGTTTTTCGAAATAACCTTACTTTGCCGTTTCTTTGAAAGCATTGTTGAGTGCGCAAGCCAATCTAATGACTTTTATGTAAGCTTTGTACTGCAATCCTGCCCCCGCATTTTTCGAAATCTCTGAAGAATGTGACGCCGAATTATGGAACACATACAATAATTGTAGTTAGTAAGATTACTGCTTATCTTATTTTATTAGCGTCCTGTGCGGTCACAGACAAGTTTTGTCCAAGTCAGTTGAAAAACAATAATTGCCACCATTTCAAGTTATCTCAAGCGCCTAAGAAAGAGAAGTAGCATAACTCTAAAAAACTCTGTTGCATGTTTGGTAACGTTGTTATCTTAGCTGTCTTTTTTTCCACTAATTTTCGCTAATTTTTATCCCTAGATAATGTCCAAACATAAGCCTCCAGCCCCCCCACCCACCATTCTTTCTTAAAAATGGTATTGAAGATCCGTTGCCGCGTGACAATATAAACTATGCGTACCATTACATAAATTGTCTTACGTCCTTCAAAGGCGCATTGTTTCCACGGCGGGTTTTTTTTTCTGAAGGGGAACTAAAAAATCCTTGCTCGCGAGGGACATTGCCACGGCTAGGGAAAAGGCTTGATTGATTTGACATATATTTGCCTCTAAAAAAAGTGTTTCACTAATACTTACCCATTTTCTTCTCACTGCAGGTGCTAGTGAAATTTCCCGCGTGGAGAATCCGAACTACGAGGACTCTGATGCACAACGCTTCATCTGCGCTGGCTACCGAGGTGTATGAAAGGCATTCATTTCTGCTGATTTGTAATGACAAAATTGGCCAGTCGACTGAAGTGTACAATAAACAACTTTCAAACTGCCAATTTTAGCGCATACATGCTGTTCTTTTCAGTCATTTGCAGGCCCGCATTCCGAGCATGGCCAGTTTAGATTTTCACAATGAAGCATATCTTTAGCCTTGTGCCTATTATTCTTTTTGAAAGAAAATATGATATTTTCTTGTTCAACGTTAACAATTCCCCCTAAGACACATTGCCATGGCATCTCTCAATGTATTTAGGTTTTATTTAGTATACACTAGTAACAAAATTTAGTATATTTGAAGCAGTAGTTTCTGTGCATTTAACATTACTAATACATTTTGCACGTATTTAAAATAAATTTTTTAACATTTTAATGCATTTAAAATGCATTAGATATTTTTTTTATGCACTGCTTATGTATGTTTGAGTACATTTAATATACATTGCAAATGTAGTCGAAATGCAATTGGAATGTGGACAAAACAATGCAGAATAAATACAAAGGTAATACATGTACTAAATGCATTTAAAATAAACTAAAAAATACGGCATCTTTTTGCTAAGGGAGGTATCAACGAAGGGTCCCGGGTAGCAGTTATTTCTGCTTGCTTATGTTTTGCCAGGGCTACAAGAGCCGGACATCGGGCCTTGGGTTCACTACTTCGCCCAGGTACGCTGGGAGGACTTCGTGAGGACACGGAGGCGCGTATCGATTGGATCCGTGATGAAGGCTGAGAAGAAAGCGTTGACCGTTCACCACTGTGCAATGGCGATGAAGGTGACCGATTGACACGGGACTAAGCCTGAGGCAAATCGGGTTGTGACCGCGGCCCCACCAGTTCTCCTCGCGTTGCCATTAGATCGTTCGTGTACCCAGTAACTATGATAAGTCAGGGAAGTATTGGGGCATCCGGGCGTGGGTACAATAGCGTGTCGGGTTAGTAATATTATACAGCAGCCTAAAGCAAACATCGGTGAAGTGCTCGACCACGACCACTCGGCCACGCTCACTTGAGGCACGGTATACTCAGTCACAGTGTGAAGCATTGAAGTCCCTCGCTACAAGAATGATGCTGCTGCTGCTTCTGATAATGATAGTTGGTGTTTAAAGGCGCAAGGCAAACAACGGCAGAGGGACACAAAGAAGATGGTATTTAATGAAGAGAAGTGATTACCACAAAACGGTAGGTATAAAAAAAGGGCAAACCGGACATAGTCAACTCAATAAAAGATAATGGAGATGGCTGGTGTATAGAGCCAGATTTGATTATGCGTAATTGGAATTTAGGTTTAAAAACCTGACTGCTGACGAATACGTAAACACGCGTTTCACAGAAACCATTGAATTGTCACCCAGAAACAACGGTTGGGGTAGGGAAATATGTTGTCTGTAGAGTTCTCCGTAGTGTAAATGTCGAGTTTGTGGAGACGCCTTATCCGTAGTTCACGTACCTACTCATTCAATGCAAGGCGCTCGACACTACACGACGCAAACATTTTCCTAAACTGTACAGAGAACACATCCCGCTACACTCCTCACACTTCTTGGTCGACAACCCAATGTTTTCTAACAAGCGTACTTTTCAGTTTTATTCAGACGTCACGTTTTAACACCTTCTTTCATATCACGCTTAATCATCGTGGCAATATACACCAGCCATCTTCACGAATTCGCATCCTTTTTGTTTTCACTGAGGCGATTTAGTATTTAATAGTTCATCTGTGTCATCAAATAACTGCCTTTGGCGGCCTTTGCTCTTCTTTACTTTGCACCGAAAACTCAAACCATCGTCACCATCATTAGCATATTTTGAAGGGTAATTAGTTTCTGTAATTTTGACAAGTTGTAGTTCCCCAAACAAGAGAACAATAGCATAATATGGAGTAAAAGAGTTGTCAAAGAGCAGTTTTTGTATCAGCAGTGGATTTAGGCACGCAATTCGGAGAACATTCCAGCAGTTCAGGCCAGTTTCTTACTTATTTGTGTACTGTGGCAGTTCCACGGTAAACGTTTTTGATTCATATTCTAAAAACATTGTGCCCCTTCGTCCAGTACATCATGACCCCTGCAGACTGTACTGTTGGCTCTGTTATGATTGGTTTGTTTTTGGTTATGACATTTTTTTTTGTCTGCAGAATTTAAGTGCAGTTTCTTTTGCGACGCCACTAGGAGAGCGATGAGAGATACTCTTTAACGTTTTTCTAATAGATAAATACATATTTCTGTGTGAAAGGCATTGGTGTCATCGGCACACGTTATTAGCTTCGGGGAGTGTGGGACGGAAATGATGTCATTAATATCGCTAAGAACAGTGTGATGATGCAGATGATCATGATGGTTGGATGGCAATGGCACAAGGCCTACTGGAGTAAAGAGCGCTAAAACAACGGTTCTATTTGAGGTGATAATATAAACAAAAAGATCAGTCAGCAAGAACAAAATTCAGTCAGAAAATGACAATGAGCATTGCTTGTGTATAAGGCCAGGGAATGATCATGCGTGCTAATAAATTAGGTCTAAAAATTTAACTTCTGCACATATAAAAATACGCGCCTGACAAAATATCTCGGATCGTAAGATAGAAAAAAGGCTGGGTGTCGAGCGGTGTGTATTCTGTATAGTTGTGGGAAGTGTTTGCGTCGTGTCTTCTCTAGTGCCTTGCATTGAGTGAGTATGTGTACTACAGACAGGGCCTCTCTACACTTACTACACAGAGATCTTGAATTCCCCGTGAAGAGATACGAGACTGTTGCATGTGTTTGCCCTATCTGTAGCCTATTCAAGCGACTTCTGTGTATCTGTATCGTGTGTCGGTGGTGTATTGTTTAAGGTGTGGTTTAATTACGTGTAACTTGTCTATCTGTTTACTCAAGTCCGCTTGCCGTGTTTTGCAAAGTTGTTGTCTGATGTGTGGCTTCATGTCGGAGTTGTGTGCTGTTATTTCGATTGCGCCAAGTAGTGAAGCACTGGCAGCCATTTCACCAGCAACCTCATTCCCGAAGGTGACATAGTGGCCTGGAACCGAGCATGTAGTCATATCAAGTTCTGCAGTACACGCAAATAGAATAGGCCTAAAAATCACACCGTTTGTCTTGCGCATAATTTGCCTCTCTCGGACCACGCATATCACCACTTTTTTTGTTCTTTAGAGCAATAACTTCGCTGATTAGTTTCTTCCCTATTGGGCGCAAATTTCCATTCCCGAAAACATCCGACGTCTCTCACAGCTTTAAAGTCGGGGGAGACAGTCGCTTAATAAGTACTTAGTCAATAACCGCGTCTCGTTTCACTTTCGCGTTGAATTGAACCACAATGTATGGGCAAACACCCTTTCTTTGGCACTCGGTGACCCATGTGAACATCAGCCCCAGTTATAGGTTCAGCCATTGCATTACCAAGCTACTGCAAAATTGCTCCCCAGCAGGAATGCCCTCTATCTCCACATTTTTGTTTCGCAAGCACCGCTCTAGGTCATTATGTCGTTACTCGGAAGTGTTTACTAATTTCTTGAATCTTGAATTTCTTGAATCTTGAAAAGGCAGCATTATCAATCTTTTGTGCCGCGTTCCCATTTTCAATATTTGCGCACCCAGGCGGCACAGAAAATGCGTCCCAAGACCGGCCCGTCTATGACCGCTTTCTGGCATGTCCGGCCACATCCAGGTTCTGGCAGCCACTGATCATACGATGAACAGCCAACATTCGGTAACCAGCGCTTCGGTATTTCTCCGGCCGCCCGTGTTCGGACGCACAACGGCAGCTGCCCGGCTGCCATATATTCAGTTGCCTTTCGGCTGCCGATGTTGAGAAAGAAATCAGCCGTAGTACGGCTTTAAGGCATCCGTTTTTTCTACGGGAAGCGGTGTTCAGCCGAAGCACGGCAAGCGACTGGCTACAGAATATCTGTATTGTTGTGGCAGTTGGTGTTCGAAAGGAGACCGGCCGTAGCGCGGCTGCCACGCATTCGCTTTTTCAACGGTGAACCGCGCGTTCGGTGGCAGAGTATTCGTTATCTTCGGGCTGCCGGTGTTATAGAGGACACCGGCCGACTTACGCCCTCACAATATACGTTTATCATTTGGTTAGCGGTCCTCGGCCCAATTACCGCAAGCGAACGGCCGCAGAATTTTCGGCAACCGGTGTTCAAGAGGAGACCCACCTTCGTGAGGTATCAGGTTATACTTCATTATGCGAACAACGGCGCGCGTCTGGGCGCCGAGAATTCATGCACAGACGTGCTCGTAGGACCGGTTTTTCCCTGGGTGAAGGAAGAGCCGTTAGGGAGTCGAATGGCGCAGACACATTTTTCATTCGCTCGGGGTTTCTACGTCCTAAATGAACGAACTACGTCTGTCAAACAGTAATGAGTGTTCTAGGTGAACGGGAAAGGTGCAAGGAGTCACTGGACAATACCAGGGAAACGTTTATGCCATCGAAATGCCATTCATTGCCACAAAAAGACTGCCACACCGACGGGTGAGCTAAGCCTAGCCAGTCATAGCCGCTACAATGCCTCGCCCGTCGGCTTCGCCGACGCATCAGCCGGAGGCTATTCGCCCCCTCAAGAAATAGAGACCATTGCAGACATCGACCCGGCAGCGATGTCCGACCCGAGATGGCGGTGGTTCACCAAAATAAGTGGCCTTAAAGGGTATCGAGCAAGCGGTCACCACGCAGGAGCTAAAGCGGCGCCATGTAAAGGACTCCTCACCAAAGAAAGGCAAGAGTGCGCAAAAGCGCAAGTTTCCGGATATTCTTCTCACAATTATACTGCGAAAAACAATGTGCACTATATTGTTTGCGATAAACGTAGAAGAGGCTAAGCTCGTGCATTGGTAGGCTCAACTTCGTGCCCGGCACTATGTTACTTCATATGATTTTATGACTGCCTATTTAGAAACAAGTGTTATTTTGAAGTTGCCATTAAACAGAGCTTTGTGAATGACGAAGCCTGGATATTAATTTACCTGCTTTGTTTGAAATTGAGATTACCTCCACTTGGTATATGACTCATTTGGTTAAACATAATTGCCAGCATCCCAGCAAACGCGGATTTATTCGGGTTTTTCTTGCTCAACGCAGCTTGTTGAGTTCACGCACGATTTGGCTCTAGCAGTAGATAAGCTTAAAGTAGCTGACTAGTTTCTTGTGCGGAAAAAAAGCATTTTACGGTGTTTCATGTCACCTTCTTGTTAGTGCATTGCTGGCTATAGACTGAATGAATCGGTTATTGCATGGATAGCCGAGTATATCTCTCTAAGACAGCAGCTGGTCGCTATCAGTGGTTGTTCATCCAGATATGTTCCCGCGACCTCAGGAATTCCCAAAGGCTAAGTTGCGGGCCACCTTTTGTTTGTGTGGCCTCAAATCTATGTTAGAAATGTTCGCAAATGACTGTGGAATTTACAGGACAATAGCGAATGAACGTGATTCGGAATACTTGCAGCATGATTCAAAATATAGCATCCTGGTGTGCTGATTCAGAAAAGTCGCTGAATTTTCAAAAGTGTGTTAACGTCAACTTTACAAGAAAACCGTCATTCCACTTTATTGCGTATGCAGTAAATAACTGCTTTAATAACGGCTGAAGAATATAAATAACGAGGAGTTTATTTAAGGAGTTATTAAAGAAATAGGTACGTTCACAACATAAAAGTTACGGCTGCACGTGTTTTTTGCTTTCCGAGAGTAATTTTTGGCGAACCTCCACCTAACTTAAAAGAACAACCGTATTTCACTCATGTGTGCTCAATGTAGGAATACGCATGTGTTTTCTGGGATCCCTGCAGCAAAGAGCTGGTTGATACGCTCGAAAAAATACAGAATAGGGCACTGCGATTCGTATTAGGTATTGGCACTGTAAACTAAGGATAAGGGAAAGTAAAAGTAAACCTAATAGGTAAAACGGGAAAGATCACAGACGAAACCTGAGGTTCTAACTTTTTCGTAATATCTATCATTCGAAAACTGGAATAGAAGGGGAGAAGTATATCCAAGCGCCATTCTACATATCCCAAAGTGGGATCTCTAGCTTGAAGGAAATTATTGTCTTTCCTGTAAGTTGACTCCTCGCGATTCATTTTATTTTAGATCAAGAAGAGAGTGTAATTATCTTCCACATGTGATTTTATCCCCTGTTTATAATGACGATTTTCACCACGCTTTGTAAAATTATTTTTTTAATTGGTCTGATATTTGATGCTTAGTGTTATGTATCTCCCTGCTGTAATGCATCTAAGGGCAAGCAGGTATCAAATAAATAAATAAATAAATAACTGAACAAATAAATATATAAATAAACTTGCGGAGCCGTAAGTTCGCCTCCGACGGGTTGAGAACCCTACGCATTCAAACTTGACCAATGAAATATTTATTGCTTTATTCGTTGCAGTATGCAAGATTTCCTGTATGAATGCTACGATTGCTAAGTTATTTGTTTGAAAGAAAGTATGAAACTCTTTTTCGGACTATTAAGGAGTGTGCACGTAACTCACGAAAACAACATATAAATATATTGAAACTGAAAGTACTTCTTTGATCTCTTCTAGGATCATCCCTGTGAAAGATCATCAGAAAAGTTGATCAAGTAGAAAATTTCTGTCCAAGAAAAATGGGCAAATACTGGACATACTTTTTCTGTGAAGTAAATTATATTGAATGCTGCTGAGTGTTTTGTGGAGAACCGAACCGATTCGTAAAGGCATTCGCATCGGTTTTATATACAAAAAATGGTAAAGCAGCTGTTGTAAAAATAGTTGATGTAGTCAGAGCATGAAAGTGTTGTCTTAAAAGAAATTACCTAAAAGCGGCAGTTTCATCTTTGTGAAATTCAACCCACTAAAGTATGCGCCTTCCGCCAACTCGCCCGCCCCCACCTCGCCCGCCCCCTTCTTGGAGCAGAGATTGAGCAGAATATGTAATTTATGATCATACCGCATCACCACTATGATAAATAGTCGACGGTCTTGAAGTTTGGCCCTGTCTTCTTGACCACATTCTTATCCTACTTTATTAGGCATTCTTGCCCATTCACATATAGCAGTACATAAAATCTTGGGAAACGCCAACACATATCATCTCCGTTGACATATTTAAAACCAACCCATTCAAATCATACGTTTTAAAAAATCAAATTTAACACAGTTTTATTGTCTCGTACTTATATCCTCCGGCTTCCGAGCTTGTTAGATATTTTCAGGGCCTGTTATTAATTACCACATTAACGAAACCCTTTCCATTTCGTTAATCTGAAGCAACCAATTTACTCGTTGCAACTCAACTGCGTTTTCGTTTACCACAAAATATTTATTACCGAACGTAACAAAAAGCGAAGAAAAGCTCTCAACCGACATTTTGGCTATACAGTTGTGCAATATGTTACCGCTTTCTATTACAACATCCAGCAAAGTTTTATTAGTTAAAATATTTTGTGGGCGTTCTTATTTAAACTAAAAAAATTGACTTGCATGAATTGTATTTAAAAGTTTCTTTATACTATTCATTTTTGTAATATGTTGCTTGCTTACGAAGCTGTCGCTTATATACCAGACTTTTTTTGCTCATATTATTTATTGCTTCATTAAATGAACCCCAAGTATTCTTTTAATGTTTTTTTGTTCGATGTTCAGGTGTAAACGGTATGGTTAATATATTTGTTATTTTGATAAGGTAGAGGATAGGGGTGATATATGTAAAGTTCAGCTAGCTTGCATGAAGAGGAATATTTATGCAATACAGGACAAGCGAAGTTGGGCAATCGACTGTATGGGTATGTGCCAGAAAGATGTCGGCAGAGGGGAACCCGCTGCCTAGCCCGAAGGATGAAAGGGACCGAAGAAGAGAAAGTGGGATCGTGACTGGCTGACCAGGACGAGTGGATGTGAAGGAGCATAGTTCTGAGGGCTGACCGTAAGATGAGGGAGCCGTAGTCTCTGGAGGATGTCGTAGAGGACGCTCGGAAACCCAAACAGGTTTCCGCACCAGCCATGTTTGCCTGGTGCTCAAAGGCCACACATTTAATCGCAGGAATTGAGAGGGCGAAGTTGTTTCCCCGCGCCAGGCTTTAGCGCCAGCGTGTGTACCGGCTTCTCGAAAGTAGGTCATTCAATCGCCGCCCTCAACTGTTAGACGTGATGATACTGTGCCTAGCTAACCACAATCGAAGAAACGACAACGTTTGAACTAGTTCGCATTGATTGCTCCACAGCACGGGTTATGTTTCACTCATTACCTAACTTTTTGAACTGAACTCAAAGGTGTTTTTTTTGCGTTCTTGTGTGTTCAAGATTAATTCTCTGACCATATTCTGGTAACCCCATTCCCAATAAATGTTTTCTCCGTTTTACACGCCATTCTCAAGCGCCTGCTCCATGTTGCAACAGGGGTCTTGAAGACGAGACAGTTATACCAAGGCCGGTTGCTGAAAAGAGCGTGCGCCCATCCGCATCACGTGCCGGCCATTGACGGGTGCGCGAGCAGCTTCGCAGCAGAGTTTGGAGTTGAGGCCGCGGGTTACGTAGGGGCGCCTGTGCCCCCTAAACCTGTAGGGGCACGGCCGTGCAGTGTTCCCATGAAGGGGTGCAGCACCAGCGTGTCTACTATCTTCGCAGCTATCGTGCATTGGATCGACGGTCTACTTTGGGCGAGGTGGTGTTAAAGTGCCGAGCTAGCAGAAACTGCTGAAACTAATACGTTTGAACGTGTCCCAACAGAGCGCACGGCAGCGTGGGAGATGTTTCACACATTACCTATCCTTCTTAGCTGAAGTTGGAGGCGTTCGTTTTTTTTGTGTGCGGGAAACCTACTGTGTTTAGGATAAATGTATTTATTTCATTCTTGTTTTCACTGTAACCTCATGCTTATTAACACGTCTAGTATCGATCACTGTTTGTCTCTGTTCTATACGCCGTTCTGAAGAGCCTTGCTTTTGTCTCCAACGCGGTTCTTGAAAACTAGGCAACAATACTATCACAGTGACACGTTTCCAAGGAGTATCAGAGTTTTTGTTTATGAATTTCACGAGGCGCCCATTTCACCCTGAGGCTTTGGTACCAGCTGCTAATAAATTTTGCTGAAAACATTCTTCTTCGAGACTTAAATGCAAAATTAAATTACAGACTAGATAGGACTAAGATAGGATTTAGGAACTATGCGAATGAAAAAATTCATTTAAAGACATAAAATTTTAATTATTAAGGACATCAACAAATTTAAACAATAAAAATTAAACGAATTACTAATTAGAAGGAATAAATAACGGAACATCAGAAATGATAGGAGTAACAAATAATTGCTTTCAGTTACAAGGGTGTTGGGTAATAAATATAATGAAAAATAAACATTGCGCTGCCTAATTAGCCGGTTAATTCGCAGTTGCTGGTACGGCGGCATAAGTTGAGATCTTCAACTGCTGGCAAACAGATGTTGTATTGCGCATATGCATGATATATCCATAGCAACAGGCGGTTAGACTAATGGTTATTGGAAATGCTGCCCTTGAGCCAGTGCGCCCGCCTCGGTCATTGGGACTCGCGGCTGCAGTGACCTGTATGGGGATATGGGGATGGTTGTGGGTTAGTTCTTAAGTGCGCAAGTTTTGAGCAGAAGGTATACCGTGAATTATGGTTCCTTATCGAGCCATGGAGCAAAAGAATATCAGTGTGCTGTTGAGGAAGACGCGAAGCACAATGAATGTCGAAGGATACTCAAGTGCACTTTGTCGGGAGACTACCTCCGAGGTGGTTACGGGAAGAACGCTAGTAAAATTTATTCAAGTTCAGTGTTCTGCTGGGTTTTTTTTTTGACACGCATTTTTGCCGTTTCAGGGCTTGGTATGTTTTCGACGCCGGCAATTGCTAAGACGTCATTTGTTCAGCCGAAAGGCTGTTAATCGAAAATGAATCAGAGATGACGAAAGAGGAGGCGCATACTGTTATTTTTTCGATTCTGTTTGGGATCCGGTTTGAAGCAGTGTTCTTTTATCCTTCTGGTTGAATTCATACCCTCCCGTAGCGAGTGACAGTGGGCTAATTTAGTATCAGGGACAATTCTTGGGCTACTTTTCCAGAGAGGAAAGTGCCGTGGATTTTATAGTGATCGCGGCCGAGTGTGCTTTGGCAAGTTTCTTAGGAGTGAAGTATGTTTGTGCTTGCATGAAAAGCCTTCTGTGCAAAAGGAATGGCAACGCTTTGTAATAGGCATTTTGCATTCTCATCCGTGGGTAAAGTAAGTATAGAAAGGCTCTGGCACAAGGGAATTGGCGTAAGGTGGGTTGGAAAGGCCCTAAATTTAAAACAAACATGTGATACTAATGAAAGGTAAAAGGGTTATACTAATGCGTTCAAAAAACCGACATCCAAGCATCTTCGTCATTCGCACAGGCACGGAGTATTTCATAGCCTTTAGCGACGGCAGTTCGAAATTCTTTGTTTGAACTATGAACTTGCTTTGATGGGAAACATGAGTTCATCTAATAACAATGATGTTTGGAATGGGAGGCTGGCTGGAAACACTCAAAACATGCGCTCGTCTTCAATGATTCAACAAGTTTATTTTACATACAAATACAGATGTCGGAAGCAAGGAAAGAACAACAAAAGCGGGTTGACGAGGTCAGTGCCCGTTGGCGTACATGTCATGTAAAAATACTGCTCACAGAACACATTTGCATTTAGGGGTTAATATGAACCAGCCATTCCTCAGCAACACAGTACTAAGAGCCTACAAGAAAAAAGTTACTATACGTACTCAGGAGTACACGAATGCTGATAACCTACAGGTGAAAAATATACAGAAGAATTAGAGAATTAGAACGGGAATACGGCTAGATATCTATTATGAGCAACAAACAGAATATGAATATCTCTGGTTAGGCTGGCTTTCTAGCGGAGAAAAAGTTTGAAAAAACAATTGTTTGCCATATTTCGTTCCCGTTCAGGAAACCAACAGAGTTTCTGGATGACGCGTATCATGCTTGCAATATTTTGCTAAAAGTTTAGCTATCTGTCATAAAGAAGAATGGTGTTGTTTGCTTCTGTCATGCGCTTTTTTTGGCACTTGGTGATAGAAATCTAAAATGAGACTAGTGTCAGCAATTTCAAAAATTATTCATCTATATAAGCATCGTACCTCGAGTTAAATTTGAATAGCATAGCTCGGTTGTGAATACTTAGTAAACAGTGTTAGTAATGTTAGCAGCTCTTTCATGACCCCATAAAAGGGAATGTTTCATAAAATGGGAAAGAAAAGCTTTAAATGAGCAGCTTAATTTGGGGCAAAAAACATTGTAACCTAGAAAGCATGCTAAGTGCACTGGAAAGATTTACTGCTACAGTTTTAGCCCTTGTGGTCGACGTCAGTAGCTCTTCAATATAAACACCAGGACTGTTAATGCAGGAACAACACTCACACCAAATGTTCTGATGTAGAGGCTACCTTCAGTGTGTCGTGGTATCGGGCAGGCCAAGCGTTAGTAACTGCAATAGATAACGCCACCCCAAACCGAGGCCTCCGCAGCAAGAGCTTTTCCCAGCGAGCGAGCCCACTATGAATTTTACTTCCACGCGGTAGAAGTAAAGCACGCGTGGCGCAGCAGAGGTTGTCTTTTTCCATCAACAGTTCTATGGTAGACACTGGGAGTAGCTATAGAGGCCGTTGGAGTTCTCTTCGGTGGTATGCGAGATCTGCCGCAGCGTGGGCAGGAAGCATGTGCGGGCGAATCCACACACACGGGCAGGGCATAGGTAGGTGTTCTTCACCACGTGACCCCACATGGGGCACCTTGAGTAATCTTGGTGACGGTGAGTGGCGAGACCGCGTACCCCGAGCCCCCCATACTTAAGCTGTCACCTACTGTGGCTAGAAGTTGAAAGGTGAAGGGTTAGAAACCGTGAACGGTGGCCGTCGGAGCCTTGGTCAAGCTCCGGCCGATGGGCTCCCTGCCTGTCTACCAGGCAGGGATCTCCGGGACCTCTTTCACGACCAGGTAAGGTCAAAGGAGAAAGTACCCCCGTCTCCCTGCTTTTATACTATGCTATATGGCATTTTCTAAACTCCCCCCCCCAAACGTGATCGGCTCCCGAAAAGGGGCCGCACCGAAGTGAATTTCCCACCGCTACCTACCATAGAATTCTCCAGACCTGACAATTTTCCCCGGTTTTTGATCACGGAATCTGCAGAAAAATCTGAACCTCTTACATCGAAGTCAGTCTTCCTCATTGCTAAGTTTCTTGAAAACATTCTGGGCAAGAACTACAAAGCAAAAAAGCTAACCAGTGGTGAAATCCTTGTGGAAATACAGAATCAACAACAGTCTAAAATTCTCCTCGAACAGAGCATGATCGGTGAGTTGCAATTAAGGTAACTCCTCACCGCAGTCTAAACACATGCCAAGGTGTAATTTCTCAATTTGACCTAAAGGACGAAAAAGACTCTGACTAGCTGGAGGGCCTGCGTGAGCAAGGCGTTACTGCAGTCAGACGAATCACCATCCGTAGAGACAACCAGGAAATAAAAACAAAGCATGTAATTCTCACTTTCGACCGTTGCAACCTCCCTCAAAATGTAAATGCCGGCTTCATCTGTTGTGAAGTCCGTCCCTATGTTCCCAATCCGCATCGGTGCTACAAGTGCCAGCGCTATGGGCACGGCACTTTACAGTGTCGGGGGAAACTGACGTGTGCCAAATGTTCTGATCACGACCACCCTACAGACAATTGTAAAGCCAGTAGCATGAAATGCCCGCATTGTGAAGGACCCCATGCAGCGTACTCGCGTACCTGTGAAAGGTTCAAACTCGAGAAACGCATCATTTATTTGAAGGTAACCGAAAACATCTCGTACCCGGAAGCACGCAAAAGGTTTGCCTGCTTTGCTTCACCAAGGTACGCCGACGCAGCTCGCCGGGGGGCAGAGCGGCGTCTGGTCTCGGTGGTGACCCAGTTCAGTGAGTATGATCTGGTCCCAGCCCAGCCCCCCACTGGGTTGTCTCCGACAGCCCAACCCGTCACCACACCGCTTGTTGAGTCACCAGCCGCTGTGGTGGCAACTGAGTCAGTTGGGGGCGCTTCTGCATCCGCCATTTCTTCTCCACCTGTTCAAAGCTCAAGTGAGGGTACGGATATGGAGGTGGAGATGGGGGATCGGGCAGCAGCTCCTGCCCCTGCTGCACCGCCTGTGGCACTTCTAGCAGTGCCGATGCCATCGGTGGCGGCGGCTGCAGAAAAGAGCACCCACAAGGGTGCCACGTCCGAGGAGCCCAATCCGTTCGGCACTCCGAGGACGTCGGACGAAGACATGAACGTTGGACTCTATCTGTCTGCAGTGCAGCGGAAGGAACGGGTACCATCGTCCGAACCATCCGATAAGCCCAAAAAAACCAAGAGTCACAGCCCCGAAAGACAATACGTAAACACTCATTCTCACACATTTCCAGTCGCTTTTGCAAATAATGGGAAGGGAAAATTTTATACAATGGAACTGTAGAGGCCTTATCAAAAATCTTGACGATATATATCAGGTACTGCACACCAAGTAGCCAAGGATAATGTGCCTGCAGGAAACTCATCTGAGCAGTAAAAACACAAACTTCCTCAATAATTATATGGTATTTAAAACAGACAGAGATGGATGCACACACTCCTCGGGAGGTGTGGCTATTGTGGCACGAAAATGCATTGCATGTAATACCATCTCCTTAAACACTGTCCTTAAAGCTTTTGCGATCCGTTCAATAATATTTAATCGATTAATAACAGTGATGACCCTTTACATACCGCCTGACTTCCAGCTCTCGAACTCGGATTTCGAAGGGCTGGTAGATCAGTTGCCTTAACCTTACATCTTGATAGGCGACCTGAATGCACAGAATTCTCTTTGGGGCTCTCCCCGCACCGATGCCCGGGGTCGCCTCATTGAGAAATTCTTAACATCGTCGGGAGCATGCCTTTTCAACAAGAAACAGCCAACATATTATAATATAGAACACAACACCTACTCACACCTTGACCTGACTATAGGATCGGCAGTACTTCTTCCGTCTCTTGAATGGGACGTGGACACGAATCCATACGGTAGTGACCACTTCCCTACTTTATTAACATACATTGACAAAGGTCCTACCTGTTCACCTTCCCATAATAGGTTCAATGAAGCAAAAGAAACTGGAATTTACATTTACAGAAATCTCCAAACTACACTACACATCTATAACACACCTACACGTACATGAAGCCGCCCAACTCCTCACGGCACACATCCTCGACGCCACCGAAAAGTCTATTCCTCACTCCTCTGGTGCCCCGCGCAACCAGAGGAGGCCGTGGTGGAATGAGGACTGCAGGCGGGCGCGAGAGGCCCAGAACAAGGCGTGGGGTATCCTGCGCCGGTACCCCACGTCGGGAAGCGTTTTATTGTTCAAAAGGGCTAAGGCGATGGGAAAACGTGTGCGCCGTGAGGCAAAACGAGAGAGTTGGCACTCATTCGTAACATCCATAAACTCTTACACTGACTCTCGCAAAGTATGGACATGAATACGCAAACTAAAAGGACACAGACACACAGCCTGCCCCTGGTTAGTACAACAGGGGACACACTGGAAGACCAGGCTAACAGACTCGCACAACACTTCCAACACGCGTCCAGTTCCGCACACTACACTAGCACTTTCATGAAACACAAACAATTGGCTGAAAAGAAGTCTTTACTTGATAATGATAAGTCAACCTCCTCTTATAACTCGGAGTTTTCACTTCATGAGCTGAGGGCCGCTCTGAGCACCTGTAAACCCTCAGCTCCAGGCCCAGACAACATCACATATACAATGATGCAGCACCTACACTCAGACACTCTTCTAACACTCCTCCACCTATATAACAAGATTTGGCTTTCGGGGCACATTCCAAATTCTTGGAGGGAGGCTATAGTTGTAGCTTTCCTGAAAGAGGGGAAGGATCCTTCCTTTCCCGCTAGCTATCGACCCATTGCCCTGACGAGCTGCCTTTGCAAGCTTTTCGAGAAGATGATTAACCGAAGGCTTTTGTACTTCCTGGAGTACAATGGACTTCTCGAGAGCTGCCAGGCAGGTTTCAAGGCAGGGCGATCTACACATGATCAACTCGTTGCCTTAAAATCCTGCATCAAAGATGCATTTATTCATAAACAGTATTGTATGACAGTATTTTTCTATATTGAAAAAGCGTATGATACTGCATGGCGCTATGGAATTCTTAGCGACCTTAAGTCTTTTGGTATGTCAGGCAACATGTTAAATATTCTTGCAAGCTACATGTCGGACAGAACTTTTCGTGTGAGAGTGGGCAATAGATATTCACGAGTTCACGTCCAGGGAAACGGTGTGCCTCAAGGGGGCGTTTTGAGCTGCACGCTGTTTATTATAAAAATGAACTCGCTGGGAAAAGGATTGCCACCAACCATTTCTTACTCGCTATATGTAGACGACGTTCAAATCTCCTTCAAATCATGTAATCTGTCCGTTTGCAAGAGGCAAGTCTAGCTTGGTGTCAACAAACTCGCTGACTGGGCAGACAGGAATGGATTTAAGCTTAATCCAGAGAAGTGTACCTGTGTTGTATTTTCAAAGAGGCGCGGAATCCATGCTGATCCTAATATTAAGCTTAAAGGTGTCTTAATCCCTCTCAAAAGGGAACACAAATTTTTGGGCGTGGTGCTAGATGAAAAACTGACATTTATTCCTCATATAAAACACCTGAAACAGAAGAGCCTCAAAACCATTAATATTCTGAAGGTCCTTTCGCATATCTCCTACGGAGCGGACAAACAAAAACTCCTCCGCGTATTTACCAGCCTTATTGGCTCACGGTTGGACTACGGGAGTGTCGTCTATGGGTCCGCAGGTAGAACGGCTCTGAAAATGTTGGATCCAGTGCTGCACTTGGGTCTCCGTCGTGCATGTGGAGCGTTCCGGACGAGTCCCATTGAAAGCCTGTATGCAGAGTGTGATAGGTGGAGCCTTGAACACCAGCGTTCGTATACTTCATTGCTGTATGCTATTAAGACAACTTCTGTAAAAAACCACCCATGTAGTTTTATCATAAGCAACACCTCATCCGATCCCTTGTTCGCAGCACGGCTACCGATACCCGCTCCTTTCTCTATCCGAGTGAGAGCCCTCGCTGAGGAACTAGGGATTTCATTTGAGGATAGCATGAAGTGTTCTATTGCTAACCTCATTTCGCCTTGGGAGAGGTCAGCAATTTCGTGTGATATTTCTTTTAAACATATCAACAAACGAAATGCGCCTAGAGAACTTATACTACAGCACTTTCTTCAGTAACAACACAAATACCCCCACACCACTTTCTACACCAATGCTTCGAAGTCTTCTTCAGCCGTCGCATGCGCTGCACACGGCCCAAACTTTACCAGTACGAAGACGTTACACAGAAATAGCAGCATTTTTACGGCCGAAGCATATGGTATCTTATTAGCAGTACAACACATTACACAAATTAGAACAGAACACTCCATTATCTTTGCAGACTCTCTAAGTGTGGTAACAGCCTTACATTGCTTCAGACCTACAAAAAACATTGTCCTCCAGCATTTAATTAAAGCTTTAACCTTTGCTCATCACTGAAAACTGAAAATAATTGGTTGCTGGGTTCCAGGTCACAGTAGCATTCTGGGGAACGAAATTGCTGACCAGAGTGCCGCTGTAGCTGCTCTCTGCAGTAGCATAGATGTACCATGTGTTCCCTACCTCGATCTGAAGCCACTGGTACGGACAGCCTTGCGCAAATCTTGGCAGGAAACATGGGACACACAAACAGAGAACAAACTCTACACTATAAAGCCACACTTAGGTAGATACATACCAGACAAACAAGACAGACACAAGGAAGTAGCCTTAGCCAGGCTACGGATAGGCCACACTTATTTAACACATTCACACTTGCTCACTGGGTCTCCGAGACCCGTGTGCAGCAGGTGTGGAGAGGGCCTATTCGTAGTTCACATACTAATCACATGCAAGGCACTCCACACCACACGACGCAAACACTTTCCAGAAATCTACAGGCAACAAATCCCACTCCACACATCGCACTTCTTAGGCGATGAACCAATGTTTACTGTCAAACGTGTTTTTAATTATCTATCAGAAGGTAAATTTCTGAATCTCATATCGTATCATGCATAATCACAACCTGGCCCTCTACACCAGCCATCCTCATTGTCTTTATTTGTTTTTACTTCTGGTGCTATTCACTTTTAGTATGACTTTAATCTGTGGCACCTAATCATCTTTTTTTGGCGCTCTTTGCCCCAGTTGGCCTTGCGCCATTAAAATGCAACCATCATCATCATCTTCATAACGTGAATGCATGCAGCCAAGCTTGTACAATCGTGATATAAATCCCTAACAGCTGCCGTTGAGTCTGTGGCATGGCAATGTCAAGCTTCACCTCACTTGCCACTGCGGATGCAAGCGCCTGCCGACCATCCAGAAACACTGTAAGTTCTGCTGTCTTTGTAGGTCAAGCACGGAGGGTATCGTACACGCCGCTTTGGTTCAAGGCAGGGTACGACGAACAAGTCAAGGCCGTGGTGACAATGCAGTCGTTATCCACTGCATCCAAGAAGGCCTACATAACCGGTTGCGTCGCAGGCGCCCTGTCAGGGACACAAAGGACGGTGTCCCTTCGAAGGACCAAGCACGAATGTCCGGGGGCTGATGATGGACGTGGAGCCTTGTCAGAGGCGTGTTGTGTGTTTCCTGAGGATAGAACCAGGCCGGTCTTGCTGCAACCAAGGCTGGCATCGTCTCGGGTGGCTGGCCCACATACGCGGTGAGAGCTGCCGACTCTTCATCTAGTCCGCGTTTCAGCGGGTAGGCGGAAAGACGCTGATGAATGCTTTCATCGAGCGTGTTTACCTGGGCTTCTGCTTGCAGCGGTGGAATTGGCGTTGAGCAGGGGAAGCAACTGATGCTGCGTATGGCGGATCTTTTATTAGCGTCAAGGGCATCTAGGTCTTCTTGTGTCATGTGATGGAGCTGTGCCTGGTACACTAGTCTTGGCTGTAGTACAGAACGTACTAAGAGGCGGGCAGGCCCGCCAGCTCTCTCAGAGTTCGGTAAGCAAGGTAGGGCAGTTTTGTGGGTTGGCGGCAAGAAGACAACGCTAAAAAGTGGCGGAGACAGAACAGATCCTTGTGCAACGCCGCGTACTGGAGTAAGGGAGCCGATACCGTTCATGCCGACGGATACCGTTGATACCACTGATACCGTTGATGCCTTCCACCATAGATGCCTACGGAGGAAGAGCACTGTTGTAGAAAATAATGAACCAAGACACATACTTTTTCTGGGAGGGGAAGAAAACTAAGTACCTCTAAGATAGCAGCATGACTAACATTGTCATACGCCTCGCGTACTCGCGTTTCCCTGGTGTTTCCCAGACAGTGACCAGACAGGAAGAATAGCTCCAACCAAAACCATATATGACAAGTTTTCCAAATCATTCTCATTACGATGATGAGGCCTGAATCCAGTTTTCGCCGGATCATACCATTAAAAGTATCAAGGCACCACCAAAGACGTGTCGCAAGCATCCGTTCTAACAGCTTGCTCAGCGCAGAGGTCAATGAGATTGGGCGTAAGTTGAAAAGTTCATGTGGTGGTTTCCGGACATTGGGATGCGGATAGCATCCGCCCGAAGCAACGATTCAAGCAGTTTACCGGAGAGCCACACCTGAGTTAGGCAGTCTAGAAGCATCGTCAGAGCTTCGTCGTCACTATTTTTGTATGTCTCAAAGGTAATGCTGTCGGGACCAGTAGTAGTCTGTAGTTTAGCCTGATCGATCGGGGCCAACAATTCAGGCATTGTAAAAGGCAGCTGGATATCTAAATGGCTTCGTAAGTTGACTTTAGTACCTCACTGTAAGACAGAGGGAACGGAACAAGCTTTGCAACTGGCACAGCATCAAAAGCCGGAAAGAAGACCCGGTCAACGTCGATTGTGTCGGATCCTTCCTAGATGCAATGCGAACACTGGCTGCCAGACCCCATGGAGTGAAAAGTGCACCAGACGGACGCCATTGAAAATGACGTACCGAGAGTGGCGCACTGGTCAAGCTAACGCGGCGTGGACAGTCGTTTGTCAAAATGTATGGCAGCAGTGGTAAGGCGCTGATACCAGAGCCTGACAGGTAATAACGAAGGGTCCAGTGTGGCAGTTATTTCTGCATGCCTATGCTTTCCCAGGTCTGCAAGAGCCGGAGATGCGGCCTAGGGTGGCACTCCTCCACCCACGTATGCTGGGATTACTTCGTGAGGACACGGAGAAGCGTATCGACTGGGTCCGGGATGAACGCTGAGAGGAAAGCTTTGACCGTGGATCGGCAGGTATCTAAGTTCACCACTGTGCAACAGCGATGAAGGTGACCGGTTGACACCGGACTAAGCCTGCGGCAAATCGGGTTGTGTCCGCGGCCCCAGCAGTTCGCCTCGCGTTGCCACTAGATCGTTTTTGTACCCAGCCAATAAGATAAGTCAGGGAAGTATTGGGGCATCCGGGTGTGGGTACAGTGGCGTGTCGGGTTAGTAATATCATTCAGCAGCGTAAAGCAAACATCGGTGAAATGCTCGACGACCACTCGACCAGGCTCACTTGAGGCACGGTATCCACAGTCAGAGGGTGAAGCATTGAAGTCCCCCGCTACAACAATGATGGTGCTGCTGTTTCTGATAATGATAGTTGGTGTTTAATGGCGCAAGGCCCCAATGGCAAAAGGCGCCAGAGAAGAATGTAAAAATTTACCTCTTGGAAAATATATAAACACGCGCATGCCAAATCATAGGAACGTCCGATAGAAAAAATGCTGGTTATAGAGGGGTGTGTATTCTGTATAGTTGTGGGAAGTGTTTGCGTCGTGTCTTAATTGTAAAGTGCCTTGTATTGAATGAGTATGTGTACTACAGACAGATCTTGAATTCCATGTGAGCAGGTACGAGACTGTTGCATGTGTGTGCCCTATCCGTAGCCTAGCCAAAGCGACTTCTGTGTATCTGTTGCGTGTGTCGGTGTTGTATGGTTTAAAGTGCGGTTTAATTTCTTGTAACTGCTCTGTCTGTTCCCTTCAATCTGCGTGCCGTGTTTTGCGAAGTTGTCTGATGTTTGGCTTTATATCAGTGTACGGTACCATTATTTCGACTGTGCTTTGTAGTGAAGCACTGGTAGCAATTTCATCAGCAACCTCATTCCCCACGGTCCCACTGTGGCCAAGAACCCAGCATATAGTCATATACAGGTGTGCAGTACACGTGAATAGAATAGGCCTAAAAATCAGATCAATACCATAGCATTTGGACGGTTTGTTAGAGGACAGCACACGTTTAACACTGAGGGAGCTCGTGCACATGAGGGACGTTGGAAGTTCGCCTCAGACAATGAGATATAAAACCGTCAGGATGCCGTATGCTTGTGCCGTAAATATACTGCTCTGGAAATTCATCGTTTGACCGACATAAAAGTTTCGTTCCTGCTCGGCAAAAGACGCAGCGGTAGCTGTCTTTCAGGCACCACTATTGAATTCTGCACACCAATAATTGTCCTGAAAAAACAACTAATACTGCAGAAGCGCAGTTCTTGGTGGCCTGTTATTATCAAGCTGAGTAAAAGGCGGATCACAGAACACAGGACACAGATTCTATGGTGGTATAAAATCAGTGATGGGTGTCTTGTGTATGTCGAAAAAGGGGACCCTGAGGTAAGAGGCTTCCTCTCTTACCTTAAGTGAAAAAGGCAGAGAATTTTTAGGACGATTTAAAACGGGTAATCAAAGAATGTATCTAAAACGGCGGAATAAAGAGGGTAACTAGTCAGGACCATGATTTTTGAGGCATACAGCGAGCACATGTAAATCTTCTGCTGATGTAGGGACCATTTATCACACTCGCCGTAGAGGCTGTGGACTGGGTTGGTGCGAAAAGCGCCACACCTAAGGAGAAGCCCCATATGCAGCACAGGGTCGAGCATTTCTAGTACCGTTTTTTTTTGCAGACTCATAAAGGCCACTGCCATAGTCAATCGAGGTGGCACAATGCTGGTAAAAATACGTAACAGAAATTGCCTGTTTATTCTGCAGGACTGATGTAACACAATTCAAAGAATGTTGTATCTTTGAGGACATTGCCTTTTTAGTGTCAGAAATGACACGAATCGAGACGCCATTAAGAGTAATATCTGGCTTCGGATGGATCCAAAAGTTCCCGTAGAAGACAAGTGCTTTTTCGTGGGTTTAATTTTAAACCGTTCTTGTCTGGCAAGCTCACACGTTTTTTGACACCGAGCTGGACTTGACGCTCACAGATGGGCATATTGCATCCCTTCAAAGATACCTAGACGTCATATAGAAACATACAATTGGAAATTGTAGGTTGCAATGCCTTCCTGCTAACTATGAACAGAGTGCAGCTTAGAACTCCACCCTGTGGAACGCGGTGTTCGTGCACATGAACCCTCGAGAGTGCGCTGCCAACTCTCACATGAACAGTTCTTTCCGACAAATAACTGCCAAGGGTGTTCATCGTATTTATTAAGACACAAAATTACTTCAGGTTACTGAGGATCCCGTAGGGCCAATTGGTGTCATAAGCCTACACAAGGTCAAAAACACTGCTTCGCAAAACTGTTTCGCAACCCTTCCCTGAAGCCTGCCTGGCAGCTTCTGAGAAGACCATTGTACTCAAGGAATTACAGGAGTCTCCTCTTTGTCATCTTCTCTAGGAGCTTGCACGGGCTTCTTGTCGAAGCAGGGTGCCTATAACTAGAAGGATAGGAAAGGTCCTTTGCTTCCTTAATGAAAGGCACTACTATAGCCTCTCTCCATGGGCGTGGAATGAGCACCGAAAGCCATAACTTATTGTATAGATGTATAAGTGTTTCAAGTGTGTCTGAGTGTAACGGTTGTATCATGGTGTATATAATTTTGTCTGCACGTGGAGCTCAAGGCTTACGTGTGGTCAGAGTAGCCTTCAGCTAATAAATTGAAAAAGGAAAATTGTAGGGAATGTGCCACTTGCTGCCACCACGCAGGGAATTCTTTTCTACAGATATTTTGTGTTTCATAAAAGTGTTTGGGTAGAGTGCAGAACTGGACACGTTTTGGAAGCACTGTGCAAGTGTTTGAGCCTGGTCTTCCAGTGTGTATCCTGTCGTGCTCACCAAGGGCAGTCTATGTGTATGTTGCCCTTTGAGTTTACGTATTCGTGTGCATACCTTGCGTGTGTCTGTGTATGAATATATGGATGGTGTGAAGGACCGCCATCTGTATCGTTTGCCTCACGGCTCACGCGCTTTTCCAAAGCTTTGAGAAGAATTTGCTTCTTGGCGAGCTGGGCAAGATTCCGGTGATAGGGCAAACCAGCATAGGGTAATAGGGCAAACCAGCAGCTGCCCTAATGACCAGTTAAGCAAGAATGCGCAAAATTTAACAAACTCTAATGGAGCCCACATTTTCCCTCACTGCAATAAATGCACAACGTGTGAGCTGATTTTCAGCGAGGCCAAAATTCTAGGCAAAAGCCAGGACCAAGCAGCCGGTGAATGTTTAGAAGCCTATCAATGAAAAAGGAGGTGACTGCGTCAGCGACACATATATATCTCTGTATGCCTGCGAGATGATTTGTTTGACACCAACCTTCCGTAGCCTCTTACATTGGTTAGTGAAGTTCTGAGCACACCTCTTCTGCAGATCTTGATTTTTCCTTTCCTATACAATTCGTTGCACACCATCGCAAGAAAACCAATTGTTTTACCGCATGTCCAGTCTTTTTTCTTGTGTTCGTCCATTTATCACCAGTCCATTTGTAGCGCATGACGAACCGGAGACCCAGGGAATGGACTTTTCGGCGGTGTGAAAGATGAGAGCCGTGAGGTGTAGGGTAGCTTCTTCAATGTGTAGACATGTAATGGTTGTGCGGGGTAGTGTGGATATTTCTGAAATGGTATTCAGATCTTTCTTGCTTCATTGGACCTATTGTTGAAAGGTAAGCTGGTAGGGCCTTCGCCTATGTATGGTAATGATGTAGCGAATGGGTCACTACCCTATCAATTCGTATACACATCCCTCTCGAGAGTTAGAAAGGGTACTGCCGATCCAATAGTCAGGTTGAGGTGTGAGTAAGTGTTGAGTCATTTATTATGGTATGTAGGCTGTTTCTGGGTGAAAAGCCACGCCCCGACGATGCGAAAAAGTTCTCAATTAGGCGAGCTCCGGCATCGGTGCGCGACGAGCCATAACGAGAATTTCTGCATTGAGGTCGCCTATCAAGAAGTATTGTTCTACCAGCCCCTCAAAATCTGAGCTCAAGAGCTGGAACCAGGAGAGGTGTAAAGGGAGCATACCGTTATAAATCTTTTATATTATTATTGAACAAATCGCAACAGCTTCAAGCAGGGTGTTTAATGAGATGGTATTACTTATAATGCATTTTCGAGCGACAATAGCCGCACCACCGGAGGTGTGCGTGCATTCATCTCTGTCTTTTCTAAATACCATATAATCATTGAAGAAGTTGTTGTTTCTGTGCTGAGATGAGTTTCCTGCAGGCACATTGTACTTGGTTGCTTGGTACGCAGTATCCCATACACGTCGTCAAGATTCTTGTTCAAGCCTCTGCGCTTCCATTGTACTATAATTTCCCTTCCTACTCTTCGCAGTAGCGACTAGAAATGTGTGAGTATGAGTGTTTATGTATTGTCTTTCGATGCCGTGATTCTTGGTTTTCTTGGCTTTTTGGGGGGTTTGGTCAGTGGTGCCCATTCCTTCCGCTACAAAGCAGGCAGGTGGGGTCCAACATTCATGTCATCGTCGGCGTGCTCGGAGTACCCAACGGGTTGGGCTCCTTGTACGTGGCACCCTTGCGGGGCTCTTCTCTGTGACCTCCGGCTCCTATTGAATCAGAAGGACCAGCGGTGGCACAGGCGGTTCTGCGAGGGTGGGAGCTGCCACGGTCGTCTCCATCTCTATCTCTTCTGTACCCTCACGTGAGCTTTGGTCAAGTGTCGAGGAAATGGTGGTTGCAGCGACACCTCCAACTTACTCTATTGCCACCACAACCGTTGCTGACTGACAAGTCCGCGTGGTGACTGTTGGGCTTCTTTAGGCAGCAAATGGAGGGGGGCGGTCAAATTGGGACTCCCGGTCCTTACTCCCTGCCGAAACGAGACGCCTCTCCACCCCCCGGCTAGCTAGGTCGGCGTGCTTTCCCAAAGAGAAGGAGGCGAATCTTTGCGCACTTTTGGAAAAGTGATGTTTTCTGCGACCTTTCCACTGATGATTTTTTTTTTGCTGCTTGAATTTCTCAAAAGCGCGAGACCAGGCCGCATGGGGCCCCTGGCAGTTGGAAGAAGTGAAATTTTTGGTGTTTCAAGTTTATCGCGGGTGTTGATGGTGGCCGCCTTTTGCAGAGGTAACACGGCCGCCGCTTGAATTATTGCCATTTCCAAACCGTTGGCCCTTAAAACAGCGCCAAGAGTTAGGCATGTAAGGCCAGACTGGGCATCAAATGAAACCTGCGTTTATAGATTGAGGGATTGTCAGCCTGTCAAAAGTTTGAATGAGATGCTTCGTCGGGATATCTTTGTCCTTTCTAGGTGTGCTTATGCACCTTGCCCCTGTTACATCTGACCTCGAAGCCTTCAAGCGGGTCGGCTTCAGTTTCGTGTCGCAAGACGTGTCGCAAGCATCCGTTCTAACAGCTTGCTCAGCGCAGAGGTCAATGAGATTGGGCGTAAGTTGCAAAGTTCATGTGGTGGTTTCCGGACATTGGGATGCGGATAGCATCCGCCCGAAGCAACGATTCAAGCAGTTTACCGGAGAGCCACACCTGAGTTAGGCAGTCTAGAAGCATCGTCAGAGCTTCGTCGTCACTATTTTTGTATGTCTCAAAGGTAATTCTGTCGGGACCAGTAGTAGTCTGTAGTTTAGCCTGATCGATCGGGGCCAACAATTCGGGCATTGTAAAAGGCAGCTGGATATCTAAATGGCTTCGTAAGTTGACTTTAGTACCTCACTGTAAGACAGAGGGAACGGAACAAGCTTTGCAACTGGCACAGCATCAAAAGCCGGAAAGAAGACCCGGTCAACGTCGATTGTGTCGGATCCTTCCTAGATGCAATGCGACCACTGGCTGCCAGACCCCATGGAGTGAAAAGTGCACCAGACGGACGCCATTGAAAATGACGTACCGAGAGTGGCGCACTGGTCAAGCTAACGCGGCGTGGACAGTCGTTTGTCAAAATGTATGGCAGCAGTGGTAAGGCGCTGATACCAGAGCCTGACAGGTAATAACGAAGGGTCCAGTGTGGCAGTTATTTCTGCATGCCTATGCTTTCCCAGGTCTGCAAGAGCCGGAGATGCGGCCTAGGGTGGCACTCCTCCACCCACGTATGCTGGGATTACTTCGTGAGGACACGGAGAAGCGTATCGACTGGGTCCGGGATGAACGCTGAGAGGAAAGCTTTGACCGTGGATCGGCAGGTATCTAAGTTCACCACTGTGCAACAGCGATGAAGGTGACCGGTTGACACCGGACTAAGCCTGCGGCAAATCGGGTTGTGTCCGCGGCCCCAGCAGTTCGCCTCGCGTTGCCACTAGATCGTTTTTGTACCCAGCCAATAAGATAAGTCAGGGAAGTATTGGGGCATCCGGGTGTGGGTACAGTGGCGTGTCGGGTTAGTAATATCATTCAGCAGCGTAAAGCAAACATCGGTGAAATGCTCGACGACCACTCGACCAGGCTCACTTGAGGCACGGTATCCACAGTCAGAGGGTGAAGCATTGAAGTCCCCCGCTACAACAATGATGGTGCTGCTGTTTCTGATAATGATAGTTGGTGTTTAATGGCGCAACGCCCCAATGGCAAAAGGCGCCAGAGAAGAAGGTAAAAATTTACCTCTTGGAAAATATATAAACACGCGCATGCCAAATCATAGGAACGTCCGATAGAAAAAATGCTGGTTATAGAGGGGTGTGTATTCTGTATAGTTGTGGGAAGTGTTTGCGTCGTGTCTTAATTGTAAAGTGCCTTGTATTGAATGAGTATGTGTACTACAGACAGATCTTGAATTCCATGTGAGCAGGTACGAGACTGTTGCATGTGTGTGCCCCATCCGTAGCCTAGCCAAAGCGACTTCTGTGTATCTGTTGCGTGTGTCGGTGTTGTATGGTTTAAAGTGCGGTTTAATTTCTTGTAACTGCTCTGTCTGTTCCCTTCAATCTGCGTGCCGTGTTTTGCGAAGTTGTCTGATGTTTGGCTTTATATCAGTGTACGGTACCATTATTTCGACTGTGCTTTGTAGTGAAGCACTGGTAGCAATTTCATCAGCAACCTAATTCCCCACGGTCCCACTGTGGCCCAGAACCCAGCATATAGTCATATACAGGTGTGCAGTACACGTGAATAGAATAGGCCTAAAAATCAGATCAATACCATAGCATTTGGACGGTTTGTTAGAGGACAGCACATGTTTAACACTGAGGGAGCTCGTGCACATGAGGGACGTTGGAAGTTCGCCTCAGACAATGAGATATAAAACCTTCAGGATGCCGTATGCTTGTGCCGTAAATATACTGCTCTGGAAATTCATCGTTTGACACACATAAAAGTTTCGTCCCTGCTCGGCAAAAGACACAGCGGTAGCTGTCTTTCAGGCACCACTATTGAATTCTGCACACCAATAATTGTCCTGAAAAAACAACTAATACTGCAGAAGCGCAGTTCTTGGTGGCCTGTTATTATCAAGCTGAGTAAAAGGCGGGTCACAGAACACAGGACACAGATTCTATGGTGGTATAAAATCAGTGATGGGTGTCTTGTGTATGTCGAAAAAGGGGACCCTGAGGTAAGAGTCTTCCTCTCTTACCTTAAGTGAAATGGCAGAGAATTGTTAGGACGATTTAAAACGGGTAATCAAAGAATGTATCTAAAACGGCGGAATAAAGAGGGTAACTAGTCAGGGCCATGATTTTTGAGGCATACAGCGAGCACATGTAAATCTTCTGCTGATGTAGGGACCATTTATCACACTCGCCGTAGAGGCTGTGGACTGGGTTGGTGCGAAAAGCGCCACACCTAAGGAGAAGCCCCATATGCAGCACAGGTTCGAGCATTTCTAGTACCGTTTTTTTTGCAGACTCATAAAGGCCACTGCCATAGTCAATCGAGGTGGCACAAGGCTGGTAAAAATACGTAACAGAAATTGCCTGTTTATTCTGCAGGACTGATGTAACACAATTCAAAGAATGTTGTATCTTTGAGGACATTGCCTTTTTAGTGTCAGAAATTACACGAATCGAGACGCCATTTAGAGTAATATCTGGCTTCGGATGGATCCAAAAGTTCCCGTAGAAGACAAGTGCTTTTTCGTGGGTTTAATTTTAAACCGTTCTTGTCTGGCAAGCTCACACGTTTTTTGACACAGAGCTGGACTTGACGCTCACAGATGGGCATATTGCATCCCTTCAAAGATACCTAGACGTCATATAGAAACATTCAATTGGAAATTGTAGGTTGCAATGCCTTCCTGCTAACTATGAACAGAGTGCAGCTTAGAACTCCACCCTGTGGAACGCGGTGTTCGTGCACATGAACCCTCGAGAGTGCGCTGCCAACTCTCACATGAACAGTTCTTTCCGACAAATAACTGCCAAGGGTGTTCATCGTATTTATTAAGACACAAAATTACTTCAGGTTACTGAGGATCCCGTAGGGCCAATTGGTGTCATAAGCCTACACAAGGTCAAAAACACTGCTTCGCAAAACTGTTTCGCAACCCTTCCCTGAAGCCTGCCTGGCAGCTTCTGAGAAGACCATTGTACTCAAGGAATTACAGGAGTCTCCTCTTTGTCATCTTCTCTAGGAGCTTGCACGGGCTTCTTGCCGAAGCAGGGTGCCTATAACTAGAAGGATAGGAAAGGTCCTTTGCTTCCTTAATGAAAGGCACTACTATAGCCTCTCTCCATGGGCGTGGAATGAGCACCGAAAGCCATGACTTATTGTATAGATATATAAGTGTTTCAAGGGTGTCTGAGTGTAACGGTTGTATCATGGTGTATATAATTTTGTCTGCACGTGGAGCTCAAGGCTTACGTGTGGTCAGAGTAGCCTTCAGCTAATGAATTGAAAAAGGAAAATTGTAGGGAATGTGCCACTTGCTGCCACCACGCAGGGAATTCTTTTCTACAGATATTTTGTGTTTCATAAAAGTGTTTGGGTAGTGTGCAGAACTGGACACGTTTTGGAAGCACTGTGCAAATGTTTGAGCCTGGTCTTCCAGTGTGTATCCTGTCGTGCTCACCAAGGGCAGTCTATGTGTATGTTGCCCTTTGAGTTTACGTATTCGTGTGCATACCTTGTGTGTGTCTGTGTATGAATATATGGATGGTGTGAAGGACCGCCATCTGTATCGTTTGCCTCACGGCTCACGCGCTTTTCCAAAGCTTTGAGAAGAATTTGCTTCTTGGCGAGCTGGGCAAGATTCCGGTGATAGGGCAAACCAGCATAGGGTAATAGGGCAAACCAGCAGCTGCCCTAATTACCAGTTAAGCAAGAATGCGCAAAATTTAACAAAATCTAATGGGGCCCACCTTTCCCCTCACTGCAATAAATGCACAACGTGTGAGCTGATTTTCAGCGAGGCCAAAATTCTAGGCAAAAGCCAGGACCAAGCAGCCGGTGAATGTTTAGAAGCCTATCAAAGAAAAAGGAGGTGACTGCGTCAGCGACACATATATATCTCTGGATGCCTGCGAGATGATTTGTTTGACACCAACCTTCCGTAGCCTCTTACATTGGTTAGTGAAGTTCTGAGCACACCTCTTCTGCAGATCTTGATTTTTCCTTTGCTATATAATTCGTTGCACATCATCGCAAGAAAACCAATTGTTTTACCGCATGTCCATTCTTTTTTCTTGTGTTCGTCCATTTATCACCAAAGTCCATTTGTAGCGCATGACGAACCGGAGACCCAGGGAATGGACTTTTCGGCGGTGTGAAAGATGAGAGCCGTGAGGTGTTGGGTAGCTTCTTCAATGTGTAGACATGTAATGGTTGTGCGGGGTAGTGTGGATATTTCTGAAATGGTATTCAGATCTTTCTTGCTTCATTGGACCTATTGTTGAAAGGTAAGCTGGTAGGGCCTTGGCCTATGTATGGTAATGATGTAGCGAAGGGGTCACTACCCTATCAATTCGTATACACATCCCTCTCGAGAGTTAGAAAGGGTACTGCTGATCCAATAGTCAGGTTGAGGTGTGAGTAAGTGTTGAGTCATTTATTATGGTATGTAGGCTGTTTCTGGGTGAAAAGCCACGCCCCGACGATGCGAAAAAGTTCTCAATTAGGCGAGCTCCGGCATCGGTGCGCGACGAACCATAACGAGAATTTCTGCATTGAGGTCGCCTATCAAGAAGTATTGTTCTACCAGCCCCTCGAAATCTGAGCTCAAGAGCTGGAACCAGGAGAGGTGTAAAGGGAGCATACCGTTATAAATCTTTTATATTATTATTGAACAAATCGCAACAGCTTCAAGCAGGGTGTTTAATGAGATGGTATTACTTATAATGCATTTTCGAGCGACAATAGCCGCACCACCGGAGGTGTGCGTGCATTCATCTCTGCCTTTTCTAAATACCATATAATCATTGAAGAAGTTGTTGTTTCTGTGCTGAGATGAGTTTCCTGCAGGCACATTGTACTTGGTTGCTTGGTACGCAGTATCCCATACACGTCGTCAAGATTCTTGTTCAAGCCTCTGCGCTTCCATTGTACTATAATTTCCCTTCCTACTCTTCGCAGTAGCGACTAGAAATGTGTGAGTATGAGTGTTTATGTATTGTCTTTCGATGCTGTGATTCTTGGTTTTCTTGACTTTTTGGGGGGTTTGGTCAGTGGTACCCATTCCTTCCGCTACAAAGCAGGCAGGTGGGGTCCAACATTCATGTCATCGTCGGCGTGCTCGGAGTACCCAACGGGTTGGGCTCCTTGTACGTGGCACCCTTGCGGGGCTCTTCTCTGTGACCTCCGGCTCCTATTGAATCAGAAGGACCAGCGGTGGCACAGGCGGTTCTGCGAGGGTGGGAGCTGCCACGGTCGTCTCCATCTCTATCTCTTCTGTACCCTCACGTGAGCTTTGGTCAAGTGTCGAGGAAATGGTGGTTGCAGCGACACCTCCAACTTACTCTATTGCCACCACAACCGTTGCTGACTGACAAGTCCGCGTGGTGACTGTTGGGCTTCTTTAGGCAGCAAATGGAGGGGGGCGGTCAAATTGGGACTCCCGGTCCTTACTCCCTGCCGAAACGAGACGCCTCTCCACCCCCCGGCTAGCTAGGTCGGCGTGCTTTCCCAAAGAGAAGGAGGCGAATCTTTGCGCACTTTTGGAAAAGTGATGTTTTCTGCGACTTTCCCACTGATGATTTTTTTTTGCTGCTTGAATTTCTCAAAAGCGCGAGACCAGACCGCATGGGGCCCCTGGCAGTTGGAAGAAGTGAAATTTTTGGTGTTTCAAGTTTATCGCGGGTGTTGATGGTGGCCGCCTTTTGCAGAGGTAACACGGCCGCCGCTTGAATTATTGCCATTTCCAAACCGTTGGCCCTGAAAACAGCGCCAAGAGTTAAGCATGTAAGGCCAGACTGGGCATCAAATGAAACCTGCGTTTATAGATTGAGGGATTGTCAGCCTGTCAAAAGTTTGAATGAGATGCTTCGTCGGGATATCTTTGTCCTTTCTAGGTGTGCTTATGCACCTTACCCCTGTTACATCTGACCTCGAAGCCTTCAAGCGGGTCGGCTTCAGTTTCATTCAGTAGATCTAGATCGGAGATGACGCCCCCACGCCTTTATGCTGCCATTGGGCATTACCATGATGTCAAGATCAGCAATTAGGGTCTGGCTCAAAGATTTTTGTGCCTGCTCCTGCGTGGTGACTTCCACAAGCAATTCCCCAGTTCTGTGTTTCTTGGCTTTGTACACATCACCAATACTACTTTCCTTGAACTTTTGTGCTAAGAAGATGTACAATGAAGCGACTGTCCTTGGTGCATCAGCTGACTCAATTACAAAAAAACGAAAAAAGTGTTCACGTCTGTAGCAAGGACGGTTGTTGAAAGAGTTGTAACAGATAATTCGGTGCGGCCCCTTTTCAGTGACCCATCACGTTTGGGAAAGGGTTTTAAATTTTATAAAGCATAGTATATAGGCTGGGGACGATGTACTTTCTTCGCTCAGGTTTCCCTGTCACTGAGAGAGGCCCCGGAGTTCCCTGCCTGGTAAACGGGTAGAGAGTCCATCCGCAGAAGCATGACTTCGGCTCTGACGGCCACCGTTTGTGGTTTCTCCCTTCACCTTACCACTCCTAGCCACGGCAGAATACAGCATGAGCGTTAGTACTCTGGGTCCCCGGGTTGCCTATACTCTCACTAAGAATAGTGAAGGTGCCCCTTGCGGGGCAGCGAAGAGTAGCGGTCCCAATTTTGGCCTGTGAGGAACACCGCGCTTAATGGCTAGAAAATCTTTCCAAGACTCGGCAGGACCTCATACTTTTTTTGGCGGTTTCGGAAGCTCTCCATCAAATTGTTGGCTATCTCTGTATTTCCATACTTGCCTAATGTATTAAACAACATAACGCACTGATTGGAGTCAAACGAGTCCCTAGGATGTAGATGTACCCTCGTTATTTAGTTGTTTTCAATATTTTTGATTAAGTTATATTTTAATGAAGGTGCGTCTACTTTGTTGAGCGCCCTTTTTTGAAGCCATATAAGGCTTTGCTGATGTAATGCTGTGCGACGAAATTGGATACCCTATCATGAATGTCATCATCAAATATTTTGGTGTGAAGGCAAAAGCAGGTGTTGACCTGTAATTTGTAAGCTTGCTATCTTCCGTTCCCATTCTTTATACACAGGCGTCGGAAATGCAGGCGTCGGAAATGCAAAAGCACCGTACATTCACTTCTTTCTGAGGAGAGGTTCGCCACAGGATTCTGGAGCGAATTTACGTTTTACGAACATCTTTAGACGTCTGTACAGCCCTGTCGGCGAACGTAAGGCGGGAAGGAGCTACGGCGACTACAATAATGTATATTGTCCGTGGAATATTTTCATACTGTCAGCAGTCTCGTAGCGCTCTTTTTGTATTTGTGTGATCCCTCATAACATTCCCTCTTGCCGAAATAAAAACCTTCTGCGCTCTTTCCTTTACAGAAAGATTCTTCGTCACCGGAAAGAACTTCGGAGGAAAAAGGTATTTTTATTTTTAAATGCTAATTCCGGGTCTCTTGCAACGGGCACCACTGAACCCATCGTATCCGTTGGAAGCTCCGGGCCTTCTCTCGGCTTTAGGGCAACCCTAGCGAAGAAAGTAGCCCCCTCCCCCCCTGCTTCAATATTATGCGATTTGGTATATTTTACCCCCCAAAACCTGACCTTTTCTCAAAATGGTCAACCAAAGTTTCTTTTGCCCCTATTTTATGCTTACCTTTTCCTATACTGAAAAATTACTTTACATTTCTTGTGATGGAATGCCGTGATAAAGCCCACTATCTTCCAAAAAAATCACTGTTCTTGATTGCGAAATATCTTGAAGCCTAATTGGAATATTATATAAAGCTAAAAACTAAGGACTGGTGAAGTCCAGGTTAAGGTAAACGACATGCCGCAGGCGACAAAGCCAGTTCAAATGCAAATGCATAATCTAGTCATGCGGGCCATACCCCACCTTAGCCTCAACAGCTCTCAAGTTGTGATCTCGGAGCCAGATCTGGTGAGTGAGACAGATGCGGTTCTACAAGAAGGCACAAAAGATCAGGGCGTCACTGCCGTGAACCGCATCACCATCCGCAGAGACTACAAGGAGATTACCGCCAAGCACATCATCTTGAAATTTTACCTTTGACTCCCACAGTATATAAATTTAGGTTTTATCCGGTACTCTATTCGTCCCTATATAAAAAACCCACGGCGCTGTTTAAGTGACACTGGTTCGGGCACAGTTCAAACACTTGCCGAGACCAAACTACTTATGCAAAATTCGCGGCGTAAAATTATCCGAGCGACAATTGTCTATCTAGCACCCTCGCTTGACTGACCTCCCAGTGGCCGCATACGGCATACTCCCGCCAATGTGAAAAATTTCCATTGGAAAAAAAGATCATCAACTTCAAAGTACCTGAGAACGGAGGGAAGCGGAAGAGGTTCTTCTCTTTCCCCTGGGGAGGTACGCCGACGCAGTTCGCCGGGGGCGGAGGGGCGTCTGGTTTCCACAGGTACAGTGAGTCTGTCCTTGCCCCACCCCTTCCATCCACTGGGTTGCCTGAGGCACCCCAATCCGTCACCACACAGCTTGCTGAGGCAACAGCGGTTGTGGTGCAAACCGCCTCCGTCGGAAGCGATGCCACTGCCGCCCCTGCATCCCCGTACTGCTGTATGTTGGAGGTGCCGAGGGGATGAATACCGGAGGCCGCACTTCGGCTCCCAAACTCACTGCACCGCACGCACAACCTGTGCCTATCCTGCGCCATCGGCAGCCGCGGGTCTAACGAAGAGCCCCCTAGATTGTACCAAGTCCAGGAAGGACGCTACGCGGGCCTCCCCCCTTACATCTCACGAGAAAAATCATGTCGCGCCGTTCCTGCCTGCAACGCACCGCAAGGAGAGGGCTCCGACGTCCTAGCTAACATAAAAACCCAAAACGCCCAAACCAAGAATCCCATGCGAAAAAAACAACACATGAACTCGCACACACACAAACACTCCGGATATTCCTAATTTTAAATAATGGGGACAGAAAACGTCTTTCAATGGGAATGCAGAGCCCTCCTTAAAAATCTTGACGATGTGTACCAAATGATGCATGGTAATCAGCCAAAAGTCATTTGTCTCCAACAAACACACCTAAATTCCAAACAAATTGCCTAAATATGTACATTTTATTCAGAAAGGACAGGGTTGGCTGCACATACTCTTTGGGTGGTGCGGCCGTTGTCGCCCCAAAATTATTTGTATTCCGCCCTCACTCTCTGAACACTTCTTTGAGTCTGTAGCCATCCGCACGATAATAGTTATGAGGTTGACAAAATATTGCTGAGATGTAGTATGGATCTTTCTGTAAATGTACTCAGGTTTAGTCGAGAATAATTGAACTTTTTATCGGAAGGCGACCTGTTTTGGCCATTACCTCTGAGTGTAATGTGGTCTGGAAGTGGCCATTACCATATGGGTTAGTGCCAACGTCCCACTCAAGAAACGAAAAGAGAACTGCAGTATCAATGGTCAAGTCGAAGTGTAAGTATTGTGTTGTTTATTAGAGTTTGTGGACTTGTTCTTGTTAAATAGGCATGAACCTAAATATGTTAGAAATTCCTTAATTGGGCGACCACGGGAATCTGTGCGACAACAGCCCCAGATTGATTTATTTGCATTTAGGTCACGTATGAGAAATTAGGGCTCGGGCAGCTGATCTACAAGGCCCTCATAATCAGACCTCGAGAGCTGAAAGTCAGGGAGATGTAGAGGGAGCATATTGTTATCAACCTTAGAACTATTATCGTGATGATGGCTACAGCCTCAAAGAAGTCTTTAAAGAGAGAAGGTGGCATACAAATGATTTACAGGCGACAACATCCACACCACCCTAAGAAAGTGTGCAACCATCCCTGTCCTTTCTGAATACCATGTACCTATTTAGGCAATTTGTTTGTTTGGATCTGAGGTGTGTTTGTTGGATACAAATGACGTTTGGCTGATTACCATGCAGCATCTGGAACACATCACCACAATTTTTAAGGAGGCCTCCAAAAAATTATTGAAAGAAGTTTACCTTTCCTATTATTTACATTTAGGAATAAACGGAGTGTTTGTTGGTGTGTGTGCGTGTTGACGTGTTGTCTTTCTCGTCTGTTATTCTCTGTTTGGACTTTTGGGGTCTTTATATTAGCTTGGACGTCGGAGGCGCCCTCCTTGGGGCGCGTTGCAGGCAGGAACGGCGCGACAACAATTTTCTCGTGACATGTCAAGGGGGTGCCCAAAAGGACCGGGGGAGACCCGCGGCTGCTGATGGCGACAGGAGTGGCATAGGTTCTGCGGGTGGTTCAGTGGGTTTGGGAGCCGAAGTGGGGCCTCCAGTATTCATCCCCTCGGCACCTTCAACATACAGGAGTACGGGATGCATGGGCGGGACCGGCATCGGTCGCGACGGAGGCGATTTGCACCACAACCGCTGTTGCCTCAGCAAGCTGTGTGGTGACGGGTTGGGGTGCTTCAGGCAATCCAGTCGAGGGAAGGGTTGGGACAAGGTCAGACTTACTGAACCTGTGCAAACCAGACGCCACTCCGACCCCGGCGAGCTGCGTCGGCGTACCTCCCCAGGGGGAAAGAGACAAACCTGATCCAAGCCTCTGGGAAGGCGATGTTCTCAGTTACCTTGAAGTTGATGATCTTTTTTTAAAGTGGACATTTTGCACATTTGCGGGAGTATGTCGTATGCGGCCACCGGCAGGTCACACAAGTGAGGGTGCTAGATGAACAATTGTGGCTCGGATGATTTTACGCCGCAAATTTTGCATAAGTTGTTTGGCCCCGGCAAAAGTTTGAACCATGCCCGAACTACTGGCGTTAAACAGTGCCAGGGTTCGGGATATAGGGACGAATGGAGTACCGGATAAAACCTGCGTGTATATGTTGTGGGAGGCAAAGGTAAAAGGTCAAGATGATGAGCTTGGTGGGAATACCCTTGTAGTCTCTGTGTATGGTGATGTGGCCAACGGCAGTTACGCCCTGATCCTTCATGCCTTCTTGGAGAACCGCATCCGTTTCATTAACCATATCTGGCTCAGAGACGACAACATGAGAGCTGTTGAGGCTACGGTGGGGTGTGGCCCTTATGTGTAGATCAGCCATTCGTTTTTGAACTAGCTTTCTTGCCTGCGGCTTGTTTACCTTAACAAGTGCTTTACCAGATCTTAGATTTTAGCCTTGTATAATAATTTAATATTGGGTTCAGGGTATTTTGCAAACAAAAGCAGTGATTTCTTCGTAGGTGAGTGGGCTTTATCACAAGATTCCATCACAAGAAATCTAAAGTAAGTATTCGGTATAGGAAAGGGTAAGCATGGCAATGGGGCTAAAGATACTTTGGTGCACCCCTTTTGAGGAGCCGATCAGGTTTGGCGGGGTTCGAAAATAACAAATCGCATAATATAAAGCAGGAGGCTACTTTCTTCGCTCGGTTTGAACCAAAGCCGAGAGAAGTCCCGCAGCTTCCTTACTGCTAAACTTACCGGGATTCCATCCGCCAGAGCTTGACCTGGGCTCAGACGGTCACCGTTTGTGGTTTATGCACTTCACATTAAAACTCTTAGCCATGGTAGATTACCGCCTGCGTATCGGGACCTGAGGCCCGCGGCGTCTGCAATACCTCACCAAATTTACTTAAGGTGCGCCGTGCGGGGTTAAACAGAACCGAGTTTCATCTTTGAAAATAAACCGGCGTGCCTCTGTTCCAACGGATACGCGAGGGTGCTGGGTGAGATAAGTGGTGCCCGTTGCAAGAGACCCGGAATTAGCGTTTTAAAATAAAAATACTATTTTTCCTCCAAAGTTTTTTAAGGTGATGAAGAAGGTTTCTGTAAAGTAAAGAGGGCAGAAGGTTTTTATTTCGGCAAGAGGGAATGATATGAAGGAAAACACAAATACACAAACAGCGCTACCAGACTTCTCACAGCATGAGAATAATTCATTGACAACATACGTTAGTGTAGTTGCCGTAGTTCCTTCCTCCGTTAAGTTTACTGGCAGAGCTGTACGAATCTAAAAACGTTTGTACAACGTAAATTCGCTCCAGAATCCCGATGCGCACCTCTCCGCCGAAAGAAGTGGACGTACGGTACTTTTTTGAGTAGTGGTTCCAAGTTGCACGTCTGACGCCTGTGTATAAAGGTGGGAAAGAAAGATAGCTAGCTTACAAATTACAGGTCAACTTGAGTTCTTGCCATTCCCACTAAAATATCTGATGATGACATTCATGATAGGGCATTCAACTTCTTCGGACACAATATTATTATCCGCAAATCCCTATATGGCTTCGAAAAAGGGCCCTCAACAAACGATGCGCACCTTCATAAAATATAACTTAATCAAAAAGATTGAAAAGAAGAACTTATAATGAGGGTATTTCTAGGCCTGAGGGAATCGCTTGAGTCCATTCAGTGCGCAGTGTGATTTGTTGCATTACGCAAGTATGGAATTACAGAGATAGCCAACAAATTGATAGAGAGCTAGTGAAACCGCCAAAAACAGCTTGATGTCCTGCCGAGCCTATGCAAGATTTTCTCGCCGTTCAGCGCGGCATAAATCAAGGGTCAAAACTCGACCCCTGCTCTTCATAGCCCCGCACGGGGCACCTTGTGTATTTATGGTGACAGTATTGGCAACACCGCGGACCCCGAGAACCCCGCGGTGTTGTAAGATTAAGGAGAAACCAGAAACGGTGGCATCAAAGCCGAGGTCATGCTCCTGCGGATGGACTCCCTACCCGTTTACCAGGCAGGGATCTCCGAGGCCTCTCTCGGTAACAGGGAAACCAGGGCGAAGAAAGTACACCCGTCCCCTGCCTATATACTATGCTATATGGAATTGTCAAAAACCCTTCCCAAACGATATCGGTCCCTGAAAAGGGGCCGCACCAAATTCTCTTTTCCACCTCTTTCAACAACCATCTTTCCTACAAACGTCAACAACTATTTTCGTTTTTTTGTAATTGAGTCGGCTTTGCAGCAAGATCTGCCGCTTCATTGTACGTCTTCTTAGCATCAAACTTCCTGGAAAGTAGTATTGGTGAGGTATACAAAACCAAGAAACAGAACTGGGGAATTGCTGGCGGAAGTCACCACGCAGGAGAAGGCAGAAAACTTCTTGAGCCAGACCCTAATTGCTGATTTTAACATCATGGTAATGCCCCACCGTGGCCTATACAGCTCCCAGGGCGTGATCTCCGATCTCGATCGACTGAATGAAACTGAAGCCGACCTGCTGGAGGGCTTCGAGGTCAGGCGGAACAGGGGTCAGGTGCATAAACATACGTAGAGAGGACAAAGATATTCCGACGAAGCTTCTCGTTCATACTATGACAGGTTACCACTCCCTGAATCTAGAAATGCAGGTTTTATACGGTGCCCTGTCCGGCCTTACCTGCTTAACTCTCGGAGGTGTTTTAGGGGCCAACGACTTGGACATGGCACTAACTCTAGCCGCGGCCGTCTTACATCTGCAAAAGGCGGCCAACATGACCACCCGCGCTAAAACTTGAAACACCAAAAATTTCACCTGTTCGAACTGCCATGGGGCCCATGCGGCCTGGTCTCGCGCTTGTGAGAAATTCAAACAGGAAAAAAAATCATCAATGTGAAGGTCTCAGAAAACATCACCTTCCCAGAAGCGCGGCAAACATTCGCTTCTTTCTTCCTGGGGAAGTACGCCGACACAGCTCGCCGGAGGGCGTAGAGGCATCTTGTTTCGTCAGCGACTAAGTACCCAGAGTCAGAATTTGACTGGCCCACCTCCATGGGCTGCCTAAGGCAGCCCAAACAGTCACCACGCCGAATTCTCCGTCAGCAACGGTTGTAGTAGCCATGGAGTACGTTGGTGTCGCTGCATCCACCATTGCCTCTACATCTGAGCAAAGCTCTCGTGAGGGTAGAGTAGATAGAGATGGAGAAGACCGTGGCAGCTCCTACACCTTCAACTTCAATAACCAATGTAGGAGGCTACTGAAGGTTGGGGTGTAATCAACAAATCTCGCAGGCATACAAATATATATACGGGTCTCTAACGCAGTCGCCTCCTTTTTGCGTTATCTGATTGGCGTCTAAAAGTTCACGAGCTGTTTGGTCCTTGCTTTTGCCTTGAATTTTGGCCTGGCAAAAAATCGGCTCACACGTTGTGCATTTATTGTGCAGTGAGACGAAAGGTGGGACCCATCAAGATTTGTTAATTTTTCCGCATGCTCTCTTAACTGGTCATTAGGGCAGCGGCCGGTTTTCCCTATGAACGACCTGGCAAATTTCAGCGGAATCTCGTCCAGCTCGCCCAGGAGCAAGTTCTTCTCAAGGCTTTGGAGAAGCGCGTGCGCCGCTAGGCCAACGATACGGTTGGCACATAAGGGTTCCCTCACGGGAAGATGGGCGTACTTTTCTCTAATAGCTAAATACATATTTCTGTGTGAAAAAGGCCTTGGTGTCGTCGGCATACGTTATTAGCTTGTGGGAGTGCGAGACGGAAATGATGTCATCAATATAGGCTAAGAACAGTGTGCTGATGAAGATGATGACGATGGTTGGATGGTAATGGCACAAGGCCAACTGTTGGATGGTAATGGCACAAAGCCAAACAATGGTTATATTTGACGTGAAAATATAAACACAAATATCAGTCAGCAAGAACGAAATAAATCAGAAAATTAAAATGACGATTGCTGGTGTATAAGGCCAGGGAATGATCATGCGCGCTATTACATTAGTTTTAAAAATATAACTTCTGCAAAATATAGAACCACGCGCCTGAGAAAATATATCGGACCGTCAGATAGGAAAAATCCTGAGTGTAGAGGGGTGCGTATTCTGTATAGTTGTAGGAAGTGTTTGCGTCGTGTCTTGTCAAGTGCCTTGCATTGAATGAGTAAGTGTACTACAGACACGGACTCTCCACAACTGCTACACAGAGATCTTATATTCCCCGTTAGCAGATACGAGTTGCATCTGTGTGCCCTATCTGCAGCCTAGTCAAGCGACTTCAGTGTATCGGTTGCGTGTGTCGGTGGTGTATGGTTTAGAGTGTGGTTTAACTACGTGTAACTTGTCTACCTGTTTGCTATTATTGTCTGATGTGTCTGATGTTATTGTCTTGTCTGATGTGTGGCTTCATGTAAGTGTTCTGTACTGTTATTTGGACTGTGCCTTCTTGTGAAGAACTGGCAGCCATTTTATCTGCAACCTCATTTCCGACGGTTCCAGAGTTGCCGGCGGTTCCACACCGAGCATATATTTATATCGGGGTCTGCAGTAGACGCAAATAGAATAGGCCTGAAAATCAGACCTTTTGTCTTGCGTATATTTTGCCTCTCTTGGTCCACGCATATTACTACTTTTTTTGTTATTTAAAACAATAACTTCGCCAAGCAGTTTCTTCCTATTGGGGGCAAATTGTCATTTTCGAAAAAATGCGACTTCTCTTCTAGCTTGAAAGTCAAGGGGGGCTGGAGCTTAATAAATACTTTGTCAATTACCGCGTCTCGTTTCACTCTCGGGTTGAATTGCACCAAAATGTATGGGCAAACACCCTTTCTTTGGTACTCGGTGACCCATGTGAACATCAGCCCCAGTTATAGGTTCAGCCATTGCATGCCCCAGCTACAGCAAAATTCCTCCACAGCTGAAAGGCCCTTTCTTTCTACATTTTTGTTTCGCTAGTACCGCTCTAGTTCAATATATCGTTGCTCCGAAGTGTTTACTAATTTCTTGAATCTTTGGCAGTTAGCACGAAAGGCAGCTTTATTTATCTTTTATGCCGCGTTCTCTTTTTAAATCTTTGCGCAGCCATTGCGTTTAACTGCGTACTCAAGGAGTCAATTCAGCTTTTTATTCTTTTGTACTCTTTCTTGAGGTATTTTTCAAGCGTTGCCCGCATATCACGCAATTCTTGCTTGAAATTTTTCAATAACTTAGCTGTTTCAGACGACATCTGGGAAACGTTTCCCAGATGTCGTCTGAAACGTTTCCCAATTAACACGTTCCATGTGGCAGTAGCTGTCAGAAAAAAAAAGTTTTGCTGAGAGCACCATCACTATCCTGTGTGTAAGATGCAGACGTATGAAACTTCTCGCTATACGCTGCTGCTGCCAAATGAATCGGAGGAAACTGGTGAACGAGATTTTGTAGGCAGCGGGGTGTCCAGTCCAGCAGCCAATCGAAGATTGAACCAGTGACGTCCAAATCATTTGCGTCAGAGCCGACGCTATGAGCCAAGTGGAGTCCGTTGCGGCGTTGACGGGAATACCACTTCACCAGTGATGTCTCTTCTGCACCGAATCAAAGGCCCTTCGTTGACACTTCCATAGTTGGAGCAGCCGCGTTACAGTTCCGTAGCAATCTGTGCAATGTGTAGACATTTGGCAAGCTTACGGTATTTGCTACTGCTGCCATATCCCTTACAGACATATACTAGCAACTTCTGAAAACCTTAATTGCCTTTCCTAATGAAGAATGCTAGAAATATCACCTTGAGTTGGTTGAATGCTCCCGGAACACAGTGTTTTCTCCCTGTGTCCATAGCGTGTACTCCAACAGGCAATCAAGTAAAACACTTTTGGTGTAACATAATAAAACTATTTGTGCTAACTGGTTCATGCTTATTCGAAACAATAAAAGTGACACTAAGCCAACGAAGACGAAGAAGACACACACACCATATTGGCTGTGTCTACTTTTTCGGCGCATGTTTAGCACCCCTTTTATCTGTTCTCTTTTGGTAGGAGTTTGAGGTTTTAGGTTTAAGGTTTGAGGTTTTTAGTACAGCATTATTTTACAAATATTTTTCGCTCTTCAAAAAGTCAAAATTTATAAAAGCAAATATCTAGTCACCTTTTGCACCGTACCTTATTTTTGCTACAAGAGAATGCAGAATTGATTCCATCCTTTTTATCCAGCGCATGGCACTCATCCAATTCACTCTGATGCCATATCGAAATAAGCTGCAGACTAAAGCATTTACAATATTTTTTACGAATAGACAAGACCAGAATGTGGCAATGTTGTGCGAAACAGTATAAACAAACCGAAGTTTATTAAGGTAGCTAATACGCGAAGCTTGGCCCCGTGGAAGCTCAGTCAACCTTAAAGATTCTTATGCAAAGTGCGTCATAACTGCAGAATTCCATAAAAATAAGAGCGACCTACCTTGTGTTCCGACCAAGAAAAGCATTATTCTCTTGGTTGACTTGATGAAGCAATTTATGTGAGGTAGCCGTTCCTGCAGCGCATTTTGCGCAGCGAAAAAAGCGTTCTATTGAGTCAAAGATTGCTTCGCTTTAACAAAATGGTGTGCAAAATGCACTGAAATCAAACGACATTTACGTCGCATCAAGGGACCATATCAAAGTGTCGTTGTATGACCTCTAAATATAGCGCACTCTTTCAGTGTAACCATGCGATATTTCTTGAAGCAGAGATTGAGCAGAGTATGTAATTTATTATCATACCGCATCACCACCATGATAAATAGTCGACGGTCTGGAAGTTTGGCCCTGTCTTCTTGACCATATTCTCATCCTACTCTAATAGGCCCATTCACATATAGCAATACATAAAATCTTGGGAAACGCAAACACATCTCATCTCCGTTGACATATATGAAACCATCCCATTCAAATCATACATTTAAAAAATTTAATAAACACAGTTTCATTGTCTAGTACTTATATCCTCCGGCTTCCGATCTTGTTAGAGATTTTCAGGGCCTGTTATTTATTGCTTGCTTACGACACCCGGCTTGCGAAGCTGTCACATGTAGACCATAAATTTTCTGCTGATATTATTTATTGCTTCATTAAATAACCCCAAGTTTTGTTGTTGTGCGTTTCTTGTTCAATGTTCAGGTGTAAAAGGTATGGTTAATATATTAGTGATTGTGATGAGGTCGAGGATAGGGGTGATATAAGTAAAGTTCAGCTAGCTTGCATGAAGAGGAATATTTATATAATACAGCACAAGCGAAGTTGAGCAATCGCCTGTATGAATACATGCCAGGAAGATGTCGGCAGAGGGGAACCCGCAGCCTAGCCCCAAGGATGAAAGGGACCGAAGAAGAGAAAGTGGGATCGCGACTGGCTGACCAGGACGAGTGGACGTGAAGGAGCATAGTTCTGAGGGCTGACCGTAAGAAGAGGTAGCCGTAGTCTCTGGAGGCTGTCGTAGAGGACGCTCGGAAACCCAAACAGGTTTCCGCACCAGCCATGTGTGCCTGGTGCTCAAAGGCCACACATTTAATCGCAGGAGTTGAAAGGGCGACGTTGTTTCCCCGCGGCAGGCTACAACGCCAGCGTGTGTACTCGCTTCTCGAAGGTAGGTCATTCAATCGCCGCCCTCGACTGGTAGACGTGATTGTACTTTGCCTAGCTACCGACAATCGAAGAAACGACGATGTTTGAACTAGTTCGCATCAATTTCTACACAGCACGAGATATTTTCATTCATTACCTAACTTTTGGAACTGAACTCAAACGAGTTTTTTGCGTTCACCTTGAGTGTTAAGGATTACTTTTCTGACCGTATTTTGGTAACCCCATTCCCAATAAATGTTTGTCTCTATTTTACAAGCCATTCTCAAGCGCCTGCTCAATTTTGCAACAGGGGTCTTGAAGACGAGAGTGTAATACCAAGGCCGGTCGATGAAAAGAGCGTCCGCCCATCCCCATCACGCACCGACCATTGACGGGTGAACGACCAGCTTCACAGCGGAGTTTCGGGTTGAGGCCGTGGGTTACGTAGGGGCGCTTGTGCCCGCTACACCTTTAGGGGGCACGGCCGTGCAGTGTTCCAGTGCGGGGCTGCAGCACGAGCGTTTCTACTACCATTGCATCAACGGTGTTGTTTCGGCGACCTGGTGTTAAAGCGGCGAGCTAGCAGCAACTGCTGAAACTAAGATGTTTAAAGGTGTTACCACCGAGCGCATGACAGCATGGGAGATGTTTCATACCTTACATGTCCTTCTGAGCTGAGCTCGGAGGCGTTCGTTTTTTTCTGTGCGTGAAACCTACTGTGTTTAGGATAAATGTATGTATTTCAGCTTGTTTTTACTGAAACGACATGCTGATTAACACGTCTCGTATCGATCACTGTTATTCTTTGTTTTTTACGCTGTTTTCAAGAGCCTATTTTTTTACTGCAACGCCGGTCTTTAAAACTAAGGAATATTATCGTCACAGTGACACGTTTCCACGGAGTATCAGAGTTTTTGTTTGTTTATGAATTGGGCGAGGTGCCCATTTAACCCTGAGGCTTTGATACCAGCTGCTGATAAATTTTGCTGAAAACATTCTTCTTCGAAACTGTTACAGAATTGAATTACAGACTTGATAGGACTACGATAGCATTTAGAAAATATATGAATTAAAGAATTCATTTACAAATAAAGTTTGAAATAAATAAAGGAACTAAAGAAATATAAAGAATAAGAAATAATGAATTACTCATTACAAGGAATAAATAACGGAATTTCAGAATTGATAGGAGTAACAACTATTTGCTTTTAAATACAAGGAAAATAATTACAAGGGTGTTGGGTAATAATTATGATGAAAAATAAACATTGCGCTGTCTAAAGAGCCGGTGTATTCGCAGTTGATGGTACTGCGGAATAAGTTGAGATCTTCAACTGTGGGCAAACGGATGTTGTATTGTGTATATGCATGATATATCGATAGCAACAGGCGGTTAGACTAATGGTTACTCAAAATGTTGCCCTTGAGCCAGTGCGCCCGCCTCGGTCATTGGGACTCATGGCTGCAGTGACCTGTATAAAGATGGTTGTGGGTTAGTTCAAAGGTGCGCAAGATTTGAGCAGAAGGTATACCGTGAAGTATGGCTCGTCATGGAGCCATGGAGCAAAAGAATATCATTGTGCTGTTGATGAAGACGCGACGCACAATGAATGTCGAAAGATACTCAAGTGCACCTTGTCGGGAGACTACCACAGCGGTGGTTACGGGAAGAACGCTAGTAATATTTATTCAAGTTCAGTGTTCTGCTGGGTTTCTTTTGTGACGTCCATTTTTTCCGTTTCCGGGTTTGGTATGTTTTCGACGCCGGAAATTGCTAAGACGTCCTTTGTTCAGCACAAAGGCTGTCAAATTGAAATACGAGGAATCGCATAGTGTTATGTGTTCGATTCTGTTTTTGATCCGGTTGGAAGCAGTGTTCTTTTGTCCAACTGGGTGAATACAAACCCTCCCGTAGCGAGTGCCAGTGGGCTAATTTAGGATCAGGGACAAATCTTGGGCTACTTTCCCAGAGAGGAAAGTGCCGTGGATTTTAAAGTGATCGCAGCCGAGTGTGCTTAGGCAAGTTTCTTAGTAGTGAATTATGTTTGTGCTTGCACGCAAAGGTTTCTGTGCAAAACGGACGGCAACGCTTTGTTAGAGGGCATTTTGCATTCTCATCCGTGGTTAAAGTTAGTATGAAAAGGCTTTGGCACAAGGCAGCTAGCGTAAGCTTGGTTGGAAAGGCCTTAAATTTAAAACAAACATGTATTACTAACAAAAGGTAAAAGGGTCATAATAATGCGTTCAAAGAACCGAGATCCCAGCATCTTCGTCATTCGCACAGGCACGGAGTAGGTCATAGCCTTTAGCGAGGGCAGTTCAAAATTTTTTTTTGAACTATGAACTTGCTTTGATGGAAACATAAGTTCATCTAATAACAATGATGTTTGGAATGGGAGGCTGGCTGTAAACCCTGAAAACGTGCGCTCGTGTTCAATGATTCAACAAGTGTATTTTACATACATATACAGATGTCGGAAGCAAGGAAAAAACAAGAAAAGCGGCTAGACGAGGTCAGTGCCCGTTGGCGTACATGTCATTTAAAAATACTGCTTACAGAAACATTTGCATTTAAGGGGTGAATATGAACTATCCCTTTCTCAGCTAGTTAGCCTACAAGAAACACGTTATTATATATACTCAGGATTACACGAACACTGATAGCCTACAAGTAAAAAATATATAGAAGAATAGAAGGTCATAACAAAGAAAACAAAAAAATGATTACTTCACAGAGTGGGAATTCGGCTAAATATCTATTATGAGGAACAAGCAAACAAAATTTCAAAATCCCTGGTTAGGCGGGCTTTATAGAGGAGAAAAAGTTCGAAAAAGATTGTTTGCCATACTTAATTCTCGTTCAGGAAACGAACCAAGTTTCTCCATCACGCGTGTCATGCTTGCGACATGTTGCTAAGAACTTAGCTACCTGCCTTAGCGAAGAATGGTGTTGTTTGCTTCTGTGATGCGCTTTAATTGTTGCTTTGTGATAGAAATCTAAAATGGACTAGTGTCACCACTTTTAAAAATTATCCGTTTATATTAGCATCGTACCTCGAGTAAATTTTAATAGCATCGCAAGTTCTGGATACTTAGTAAACATTGTTAGAAATGTTAGCAGCTATTTAATGACCCCATAAATGAGAATGTTCGTCAAAATCGTAAAGAAAAGCTATAAATCAGCAGCTTAAGTTTGTGGGGCAAGAAAAATTGTAACCTAGAAAACATGCTAAACGCACTGGAAAGATTTACTGCTACAGTTTTAGCCCTTTTGTTCGACGTCAGTAGCTCTTCAATAGAAACACCGGGACCGTTAATGCAAGAACGAAACTCACACCACATGTTCTGATGTAGAGGCTACCATCAATGGAGCGTGATATCCGGCAGGCCGAGTTAGTAACTGCAGGGGATAACGCCACCCTAAACGGAGGCCTCTGCAGCAAAACCTTTACCCAGCGAGCGAACCCACTATGGATTTTACTTCCACGCGGTAGAAACAAATCACGCGTGGCGCAGCGGAGGTTGTCTTTGTCCACAACAGTTCTTCCACGGTAGACAATGGTAGTAGCTGTAGAGGCCGCGGGAGGTATCTTCCGTGGCAGGCGAGATCTGCCGCAGCGTGGGCAAGACGCATGTCCGGGCGAATCCACAACACACGGGCAGGGCATGGGTAGGTGTTCTTAAACACGTGAATGCATGCAGCCAGGCTTGTGCAGTGCGCAATGTGACATGAATTCCTCATAGCTGCCGTTGAGTCTGGAAATGTCAAGCTTCACCCCACTAGCCACTGTCGATGCAAGCGCCTGCCGACCATCCCGAATCACAGTAGGTTCTCCTGTCTGTGTTGGTAGACCTCGGAGGGTGTCGCATACGCAGCTTTGGTTCCAGGCAGGGAACGACGAACAAGTCAATGCCGTGGTGACGATGCAGTCGTATGCACCGGCATCCAAGAAAGCCTGGATAGCCGGTTGCGTCGCAGGCGCCCTGTCAGAGACACGAAAGACGGTGTCGTATCGAAGGACGATGGACGAATGTCCGGGGGCTGATGACGGACATGGAGCCTTGTCAGAGGCTTGTTGTCCATCACCTAATGATAGAATTAGTGCGGCGTAGCGGCAGCTAAGGCTGGCTTCGTCTCGTGTGGCTGGCCCACGTACGCGGTGAGAGCTGCCGACACTTGAACTAGTCCACGTTTCAGCGGCCTGCCGGAACGACGGTGATGAATTATTTCATCGAGCGTGTTTAACTGGGCTTCTGCTTGCTTCGGAGGAATTGGCGTTGAGCGGGGGGAGCAAGTGATGCTGCGCATGGCGGATCTATTATCAACGTCAAGGGCATCTCAGTCCACTTAAGTCATGTGATGGAACTGTGCTTTGGTTGTGTGGCGAGCAAGTTGAAGCAGTTTTACGGCTTGGTGGCAAGAATACAATTCCAAAAAGTGGCGGAGACAGAGAGACCCTTGTGGTACGCCCCGGACTAAAGTAAAGGAGCCGAAACTTACACCGTTGATACCTATGGAGGAAGAGCAGTGTTGTAAGAAATAATGAACCAAGAGACATTCTATGAGAGGCCGAAAAAACTTAGTATCTCTAAACTGGCAGCGTCACTAACATTGTCACACGCCTCGCATAATCGTGTCCCAGGACAGCACGGTGCTCAGACGGGAAGAACAGCTTTAACCAAAACCATAGATGACAAGTTTTCCAAACCACCCTCATTACCATGATGAGGACTCATTCCGGTTTTCGCCGGGTGATACCATTACAAAGAATCAAGGCACCACCGAAGACGTGGGGCACGCATCCGTTCTAACAGCTTGCTCAGCGTGGATGCCAAGGCGATTGGGCGTAAGTTGCGAAATTCACGTGGTGGTTTCCCGAACTTTGGGACGGGGATAATATCCGCAAGAAGCAACAATTAAGGCAGATTACGGCAGAGCCACACCTAAGTTAGGATTCCAGAAGCATCGCGGGAGCTGGGTCGTCACTATTTTTGTATGCCTCGCAGGTAATGCCGTCGTGACCAGGAGTAGTCCGTAGTTTAGCTTGATCGATCGGGACCATCAATTTAGGCTTTGTAAACGGCGGCTGGATTTCTTAAATGGCTTCGTAAGTTGACTTTTGGACCTCACTGTATGGCAGGGGGAATGGAACATACTTTTAAACTAGCACCGCATCAAAGGCCAGAAAGAAGACATGGTCAACGTCGGCGGCGAATTGTGCCGGACCCTTGTTAGATGCAATGAAAACACTGGCTGCCAGATTCCATGGAGGGAAAATAGCGCCCGTCTGACGCGGTTAAAGGTGACGTACCAAATGGCGCACTGGTCAAGCTAGCGTGGCCAGGACAGCCTTTGCCTACACTTATGTCAGCAGCAGTAATGCGCTGATAGCGGAGCCTGACAGGTATCAGCGAGGGGTCCCGGGTGGCAGTTATTTCTGCTTGCTTATGTTTTCCCAGGGATGCAGGAGCCGGAGATCGGCCTAGGGTGGCATTCCTCCACCTACGTATGCTGGGAGGACTTCGTGAGGACACGGCGAAACGTAACGATTGGGTCTGGGATGGACGCTTAGAGGAAAGCGCTGACCGTGGATCGGCAGGTATCTCAGTTCACCCCTGTGCAACGGCGATGAAGGTCACCGGTTGACAGCGGACTAAGCGCGCGGCAAATCGGGATCTGACCACGGCCCCACCCGTTCGCCTCGCGTTGCCGTGAGATCATTTGTGTACCCAGCAACTATGATAAGTTAGGGAAGCATTGGGGCATCCAGCTGTGGATACAATGGCGTGTCGAGTAAATAATATCATTCAGCAGCGTAAAGCAAACATCGGTGAAGTGCTCGACGACCACTCGACCACGATCACTTGAGGCACGGTTTTCTCAGTCACAGTGTGAAGCATTGAAGTCCCCCCCTACAGGAATGATGCTGCTGCTGATGATGATAATGACAGCTCGTGTTTAATAGCGCAAGGCAAACAACGCAAACGGTTCCAAAGAAGATGCTATTTAATGAAGGCAAGTGATTACCACAAAAAGGTAGGTGTAAAAAAGGGTAAAGCGGACATAGTAAAATCAATTCACGATAATGGTGATGGCTGGTGTACTGAGCCAGATTTGATTATGCCTTATGGGAATTGAGGTTTAAAAACTTAACTTCTGACAAACACCTCAACACGCGTTTAACAGAAACCACGGAATCGTCTCCCATAAACAAAGACGGGCGGTGGGGAATGTGCGGTATGTAGAGTTCTCTGATGTGTTTGTGTCATGTTTGTGGAGACGCCCTATCCGTAGTTGACGTACTGATTGAATGCTAGGCGCTCGACACCACATGACGCAAACATATTCCTGAACTGTACAGAGAACACATATCTATACAACCATCACAGTTCTTGGCCGACAACTTAATGTTTTTTAACAAGCCCGCTTTTCAGTTTTTAACAGATGTCACGTTTTAACACCTTCTTTTATATTATGCATAATCATCGTGGCCATATACACCAGCCGTCTTCACGGATTCGCTCCCCTTTTTTTTAATGAGGCAATTTAGTATTTAATTACACATCTGTGTCATCAAATTATTGCCTGTAATTTTTGTAATTTTGACAAGTTGTAGATCCCCAAACAAGGGCACAATACCATAATATTGAGTAAAAAAGGGTGTCAAAGAGCAGTTTTTATATCAACAGTGGACTTAGGTGCGTAGTTCGGTAGAACATTCCTGCAGTTCAGGCCAGTTTATAGCTTAATGGGGTGCTGTGGAAGTTCCAAGGTAAATTTTTGTTGATCTTATTCTAGATATTTTTCCCCCTCGTCCACTAAATCATGGCCTCTGGAGACTTTACTGTTGGATCTGTAATGAATAGTTTGATTTGGTTGAAATATTACGTATTTTGTCTGCATAATTTAGTTGCAGTTTTTTTTGCGATTCCACCAGCAAAGCGATGACAGATACTGTTGAATATTTTTCCAATAGCTAAATACATATTTTGGTGGAAAAAAGGCATTGGTGTCATCGGCATACGTTATTAGATTCGGGGAGTTCGGGACGGAAAGGATGTCAATAATACAGGCTAAATAGAGTGTGATGATGAAGATGATCATGATAGCTGGATGGTAATTGCACAATGCCAACTGGAGCAAGGAGCGCCAAAACAATGGGTGAAAACATAAACACCAAGATCAGTAAGCAAGAACAAAATTAAATCAGATAACGACAATGAGGATTGCTGGTGCATAAAGCCAAGGAATGGTAATGCGCGTTAATAAATTAGGTCTCAAAATTTACCTGCTGCAAAATATATAAAAACGTGCATGCCAAATACTTGAGACCATCAGATAGAAAAAATTCTGGGTATAGAGGGGTGTGTAATCTATATAGTTGTTTGAAGTGTTTGCGTCGTGCCTTAATTGTAGAGTGCCTTGCATTGAATGAGTATGTGTACTACAGACAGGGCCTCTCCACACCTGCTACACAGAGATCTTCAATTCCATGTGAGCAGATACGAGACTGTTGCATGTGTGTGCCCTATGCATGCCCTAGCCAAAGCGCCTTCTTTGTATCTGTTGCGTGTGTCGGTGTTGTATGGTTTACAGTGTGATTTATTTACGTGTAACTTCTCTATCTGTTCTGTCCAGTCTGCGTGCCGTGTTTTGCGAAGTTGTCTGATGTGTGGCTTGATGTTAGTGTACGGTACTGTTATTTCTACTTTGCTTTGTAGTGAAGCACTGGTAGCCATTTCATCAGCAACCTCATTCCCCACCACGGTCCCACTGTGGCGAGGAACCCAGCATATAGTAATATACAGGTCTGGGGTACACGCGAATATAATAGGCCTAAAAATCAGATCAACACCATAGCGTTTGGATGGCTTGTTAGAGGACAGCACATGTTTAACACTGAGCGAGCTCGTGTACATGATGGACGTTGGACCTTCATGTTGGACAATGGGATATAAAACCATTAGGATGCTGCATGCTTCTGCCGTAAATATACTGCGCTGGACATTCATCGTTTGACAGATATAAAAGTTCCGTCCGTGCTCGGCAAAAGACACAGTGATAGCAGTCTTTCACGCACCAATATAGAATTCTGCACACCGGTAATTGTCCTGCAGAAACAACAAAGGCTGCAGAACCGCAGTTCTTGGTGCCCTGTTATTATCAAGCTAAGTAAAAGACGGGTCAAAGAACACAGGACGCAGATTTCATGGTGGTATAAAATTATTGATGGGTATCTTGTGTATGTCGAAAAACGTGACCCTGAGTTAAGAGGCTTCCTGTGTTACTCTAACTAAAAAATGCAGAGAATTGTCGATGTGAAAAACAGTCGATGAAAGAATGTATTTAAAATGGTGGAATTAAAAGGGTACCTAGTCAGGGCCATGATTTTTGCGGCATACAGCCAGTACATGTAAATCCTCAGCTGACGTATGGACCATTTAGAACACTCGCCGTAGAGGCTGTGGACTGGGTTGGTGCGAAAGCGCCTCCCCTAAGAAGAAGCCCCAGATGCAGCACAAGGTCGAGCATTTCTAGAACCGTTTTTGTTGCAGACTCATAACGGCCACTTCCATAGTCAATCGAGGCCCCACCAGGCTGGTACAAATACGTAACAGAAATTGCATGTTAGTTCCACACGACTGATGTGACACATTTTAAAAATGTTCTTTCTTTGAGCAATTTGCCTTTTTAATGTCAGAAATGACAGGACTCGAAACGCCATTTAGAGTAATGTCTGGCTTCGGATCGATCCCGATGGATCCCACAGTTCCTGGAGAAGACAAGTGCTTTTTCTTTGGTTTAATTTAAAAAACCGTTCTTTTGTGGCAAGCTCGCACGTTTTTTGACACCGAGCTGGACTTGTTGCTTACAGATAAGCATATTGCATCTGTTCAAAGATACCTGGACATCATATACAAACATTCAATTGGAAATTGTAGGTGGCAATACCTTCGCAAGGGAGTTCATCCTAACTATAAACAGAGTGCAGCTTAGAACTCCATCGTGCGGAACGCGTTGTTCTTGCACATAAACCCTCGAGAGTGCGCTGCCAACTCTCACATGAAAAGTTCTTTCCGACCAATAACTGAAAAAAGTGTTCATCGTGTTGCTTAATACACAAAGTTACTTCAGGTCACTGAGGATCCCGTAGGGCGAAGCAGTGTCATAAGCCTTCCGAAGGTAAAAACACCACTTCCCAAAACTGTTTCGCAACCCTTCCTTGAAGCCTGCCTGGCAGCTTCTGAGAAGACCATTGTACTCAAGGAAGTACACGAGTCTCCTGTTTGTCATCTTCTCGAGAAGCTTGCACGGGCAGGTTTGCCGAAGCAGTATGCCCATAACTAGAAGGATAAGAAGGGTCCTTTGCTTCCTTCACGAAAAGCACTACAATAGCCTCTCTCCAAGAGCGTGGAATGGGCACCGAAAGCCATAATTTATTTTCTAGAAGTAGAAGTGTTTCAAGGGTATCTGAGTGTAAGTGTTGTATTTTGGTGTATATAGTTTTGTCTGCACGTGGAGCTGAAGGCTTACATGTCGTCAGAGTAACCTTCAGCTAATAAATTGAAAAAGCAGAATTCTAGGGAATGCGCCACTTGCTACCACCACGCAGGGACTTCTTTTCTGGACATATTTTGTGTTTCATGAAAGCGTTTGGGTGGTGTGCTGAACTGGACACGTGTTCTAAGCGCTGTGCAAGTGTTTGAGCCTGGTCTTCCAGTGTGTCCCCTGTCGTGCTCACCAAGGGCAGGCTATGTGTTTGTTGCCCTTTGAGTTTACGTATTCGTATCTGTACGTTGAGTATGTGTGTGTATGAATATATAAATGGTATGAAGGGCCGCCAACCGTATCGTTTGCATCACGGCGCACGCGCTTTTCCAAAGCTTTGAGAAGAACTTGCTCGTGGGCGAGCTGGGTAAGATTCCGTTGAAATTTGGCAGGTCGTTCATAGGGCAAACCAGCCGCTGCCCTAATGACCAGTTAAGCAAGAATGCGCAAAATTTAACAAAACCTAATGAGGCCCACCTTTCCTCTCACTGCAATAAATGCACAACGTGTGAGCTGATTTTTAGCCAGGCCAAAAGTCTAGGCAAAAGCCAGGACCAAACAGCCGGTGCACTTTTAGAGGCCTATCACAGAAAACGTAGGCGCCTGCGTATAGGACATGTATATATCTATGTATGCCTGCGAGACGATTTGGTTTGACACCAACCCTCCGTAGCCTCCAACATGGGTTAGTGAAGATCTGCGCACACGTCTTCTGCGGATCTTGGTTCTTTCCTTTCGTATATATTTCGTTGTATGTCATCGCAACAAAACAAATTCCTTGTAGCGCCTGTCCAGTCCTTTTTCTTGTGTTCGTCCATTTGTCACGTAAGTCCATTTGAAGCACTAAATCCATGACGCAAAGTTTCCCAAAGCCTTTTCTGTTTTGAAAGAAATTACGGTACCCGACGTGGGGTACTTGCGAAGGAAACCGCATGCTATGTTCTGTTCTTGTGACGCTCGCCTGCAGTCTTTATTCCACTATATACTCCTTCCTTGCGCGACGAAGCGGAGACCCGGGGAATGGACTTTTCAGCGGCGTGAAGGATTAGTGCCGTGAGGTGTTGGGTAGCTTCTTCAATGTGTAGTTGTATAATGGGTGTGCGGGGTAGTGTGGATATATGTTATATGGTATTCAGATCTCCTCTTGCTTCATTGGAGCTATTGTTGGAAGGTAAGCTGGCAGGGCCTTGGCCTATGTATGGTAATGATGTAGCGAAGGGGTCACTACCCTATCAATTCGTGTTCACATCCCTCTCGAGAGTTAGAAAGTGAACTGCCGATCCAATAGTCAGGTCGAGGTTTGAGTAAGTGTTGAGTCCTACATTATGGTATGTAGGCTGTTTCTTGTTGAAAATCCATGCCCCGACGATGTTAAAAAGTTCTCAATGAGGCGAGCTCGGGCATTGGTGCACGAAGAGCCCCAACGACAATTTGTGCATTGAGGTCGCCTATCAAGATGTAATGTTCCACCATTCCCTCGCAATCTGAGCTCGACAGCTGGAACCAGGAGAGGTGTAAAGGGATCATACCGTTATTAATCCATTATATTTATATTGAACAAATCGCAACAGCTTCAAGCAGGGTGTTTAATGAGATGGTATTACTTGCAATGTATTATTTTCGAGCGCCGCACCACCGGTGGTGTGCCTGCATTCATCTCTGTCTTTTCTAAATACAATTTATTATTGAAGAATTTTGTGTTTTTGGTGCTCGGATGAGTTTCCTGCAGGCACATTGTACTGGTTGCTTGGTACGCAGTATCGTATATACGTCGTCAAGATTTTTGTTCAGGCCTCTATGCTGCCATTGTACCATATTTTCCTTTCTTATTCTTTGCAGTAGCGACTGAAATGTGTGAGTATGAGTGTTTATGTATTGTCTTTCGGGGCTGTGACTCTTGGTTCTCTTGGCTTTTTGGGGGGTTTGGACAGTGGTACCCATTCTTCCGCTGCAATGCAGGCAGGTGGGGTCCAACATTTTTATCATCGTCGGCGTGCTCGGAGTACCCAACGGTTTGGTCTCCTTGTACGTGGCACCCTTGCGGGGGCTCTTTTCTGCGACCTCCGACTCCTATTGAATTGGCCAGCGGTGGCAGAGGTGGTGCCGCGGGCGTGGGAGCTGCCACGGTCGTCTCCATCTCTATCTCATCTGTACCCTCACGAGAGGTTTGGTCAGGTGTAGAGGAAATGGTGGATGCAGCGACACCTCCAACTTACTCTATTACCTCCACAACCGTTGCTGACTGACAAGTCCGCGTGGTGACTGTTTGGCCTTCCTTAGGCAGCCCATGGAGGGGGGGGCGGTCAAATACAGACTCCCGGTAATTGGTCCCTGCCAAAACCAGACGCCTCTCCACCCCCCAGTGACCTGGGTCGGCGTACTTTCCCAAAGGGGACGAGGCGAATCTTTGCGCGCTTCTTGGAAGGTGATGTTTTCTGAGACCTTCACATTGATGATTTTTTTTGTTTGAATTTCTCACAAGCGCGAGACCAGGCCGCATGGGCCCCGTGGCAGTTGGAAGAGGTGAACGTTTTGGTGTTTCAAGTTTTATCGCGGGTGGTCATGTTGGCCGCCTTTTGCAGATGTAAGACGGCCGCGGCTAGAGTTAGTGCCATGTCCAAGCCGTTGGCCCTTAAGAGAGCGCCGAGAGTTAAGCATGTAAGGCAGGACTGGGCATCGAATGAAACCTGCATTTATATATTCAGGGATTGGCAGCCTGTCAAAGGTTTGAATGAGAAGCTTCGTCGGGATATCTTTCTCCTCTTTACGTATGTTTCTGCACCTCACCCCTGTTACGTCTGACCTCGAAGGAATCCAGCAGGTCGTCTTCAGTTTAATTCAGTAGATCTAGATCGGAGATCACGCCCTGGGAGCTGTATAGGCTGCGGTGGGGCATTACCATAATGTCAAAATCAGAAATTAGGGTCTGGCTCAAGAATTTTTGTGCTTGCTCCTGCGTGGTGACTTCCACCAGCAATTCGCCAGTTCTGTGTTTCTTGGCTTTGTACACCTCACCAATACTACTTTCTTGGAACTTTTGTGCTAAGATGTACAATGAAGCGACAGATCTTGCTGCATCAGCCGAGTCAATTACAAAAAAACGAAAAACGTTTTCACGTCTGTAGCAAAGATGGTTGTTGAAAGAGGTGTAAAAAATAATTCGGTGCGGCCCCTTTTCAGGGACCCATCACGTTTAGGAAAGGGTTTTGACAATTTCATAAAGCATAGTACACAGAAAGGAGACGATGCACTTTCTCCGCTGGGGTTTCCCTGTCACTGAGAGAGGGCCCGGAGCTTTTTTGATGTTATGGTGTGCGACGAAATTGGATACCCTGAAATGGACGTCATCGTCAAATATTTTGGTGGGAATGGCAACAACCGATGTTGACCTGTAATTTGTAAGCTAGCTATCTTCCCTTTCCGTTCTGTATACAAGGGCGTCGGAAGTGCAACTATTAACCGCTCTGAAAAAAAGCACCGTACGTCCACTTTGTTCGGAGGAGAGGTTCGCCACGGGATTCTATAGCGAATTTGCGTTGTACGAACATCTATAAATCCGTACAGCTCTGGCGGCGAACTTACGAGAGGACGGAACTACGGCTACTACACTAACGTATATTGTCTGTGGAATATTCTCAAACTGTGAGCAGTCTGGTAGCGCTCTTTTTGTATTTGTGTTGTCCCTCATAATATTCCCTCTTGCCGAAAAAAAACCTTCTTCCCTCTTTCCTTTACAGAAAGATTCTTCGTCACCGCAAAGAACTTCAGAGGAAAAAGGGTATTTTTTTATTTAAAACGCTAATTCCGGGACTCTTGCAACGGGCACCACTGAATCCATCCAGCACCCTCGCCCATCTATTGGAAAAGAAGCACACCGGTTTGTTTTCAAAGATGAAACTACAGTCTTTTCAAACCCGGACGAGGTACCTTAAGTAACTTTGGTGACGGTATTTCCGACTCTGCGCGCCCCAAGCCCCAACGCAAGCTGTAATTTACCATGGCTAAGAGTTTTAATGCGAAAGGCATAAACCACAAACGGTGACCTTCCCAGCCCAGGTCAAGCTCTGGCGGACGGGCACCCGGTCTGTTTAGCCGTTATTAAGCTCCGGGCCCTCTCTCGGCTTTAAGGCAACCCTAGCGAAGAAAGTATCCCCCCCCTGCTTCAATACTATGCGATTTGGTATGTTGTAACCCCCCAAAACCTGATCGGTTCCTCAAAAGGGTGCACCAAAGTATCTTTTTGCCCCTGTTCCATGCTTACCTTTTCCAATACCGAATAATTACTTTACATTTCTTGTGATAAAATGCCGTGATAAAGCCCACTATCTTTCAAAGAACCAGTGTTCTTGATTGCGAAATAACCTGAAGCCATATTTGGAATATTTTACAAAGCTAAAAACTGAGGACTGGTGAACTCCTGGTTAACGTAAACGACAAGCCGCAGGTGACAAAGCTGGATCAAATGTGAATGGATGATCTAGACATGCGGGCCACTGCCCACCATAGCCTCAACAGCTCTCAAGTTGTGATCTCAGAGCCAGATCTGGTGAGTGAAACAGATGCGGTTCTCCAAGAAGGCACGAAGGATCAGGGCGTCACTGCCGTGAGCTGCATCACCATCCGCAGAGACTACAAGGAGATTCCCACCAAGCACATCATCTTGACATTTTACCTTTGTCTACGGCAGTATATAAATGCAGGTTTTATCCGGTACTCCATTCGTCCCTATATCCCAAACCCGCGGCGCTGTATAAGTGCCAGTGGTTCGAGCATGGTTCAAACTCTTGCCGGGACCAAACAACTAACGCAAAATTTGAGGCGCAAATTATGCGAGCGACAATTGTCTATCTAGCACCCTCACTTGTAAAACCTGCCGGTGGCCACGTACGGCATACTCTTGAAAATGTGAAAAATGTCCAGTGGAAAAAATATCATCAACTTCAAAGTAACTGGGAACTGAGGGACGCGGAAGAGGTTCGTCTCTTTCCTCCTGTGGAGGTACGCTGACGCAGCTCGTCGGGGGCGGAATGGCGTCTGGTTCCCACAGGTTCAGTGAGTCTGACCTTGTCCCACCCCTTCCCTCCACTGGGCTGCCTCAAGCACCCCAATCCGTCACCACACAGCCTGCTGAAGTTGTCGTGCAAACCGCCTGCGTCGGAACTGATGCCGCTCCCGCCCCTGCAACCCCGTACTCCTGTATGTTGGAGGTGCCGAGGGGATGAATACCGGAGGCCCCACTTCGGCTCCCAAACCCACTGCACCGCCCGCGCAACCTATGCCACTCCTGTCGCAATCAGCAGCCGCGGGTTTAACGAAGGGCCCCCAGATTTGGCCAAGTCCACGCAGCCCGGTACGCTGTGCACCACCCTTACATCTCGAGAGAAAAATCATGTCGCGCCGTTCTTGCCTGTAACGCACCGCAAGGATGGCGCCTCCATCGTCCAAGCTAACATAAAGACCCAAACGCCAAAACCAAGAATAACAGTCGAGAAGGACACCACATGAACACGCACAGACACAAACACTCCGGATATTATTATAGTAAATAATGGGAACAGGAAACGTCTTTCAATGGGAATGCCAAGGCCTCCCTAAAAATCTTGACGATGTGTACCAGATGACGCATGGAAATCAGCCAAGCGTCATTTGTCTCCAACAAACACACCTAAATTCTAAACAAACAAATTGCTTAAACATATACATGGTATTCAGAAAGGACAGGGTTGGCTGCACATACTCTTTGGGTGGTGTGGCCGTTGTCGCCATAAAATTATATGTATGCCACCCTCTCTCTTTGAACAATTCTTTGAGGCTGTAGCCATCCGCACGATAATAGTTGTTAGGTTTATAAAATATTGCTGAGATGTAGTATGGATGTTTCTGTAAATGTACTCATGTTTGCTCGATCTAATTGAACTTTTTTGAAAAGGCGACTTGTTTTGGCCATTAACTATGAGTTTAATGTGGTTTGGAAGTGGCCATTACCATATGGGTTAGTGCCAACGGCCCACTCAAGAGACGAAAAGAGTACTGCAGTATCAATGGCCAAGTCGAAGTGTAAGTATTGTGTCGTATATAAAGGTATGTGGACTTGTTCTTGTTAAATAGGCATGAACCTAAATATGTTAGAAATTCCTTAATGGGCCGACCACGGGAATCTGTGCGAGAACAGTCCCAGATTGAATAATGTGCATTGAGTTCACCTATGAGAAATTACGGCTCGGGCAGCTGATCTACAAGGCCGTCATCATCAGACCTCAAAAGCTGGAAGTCAGAGAGATGTGGAAGGAGCATATTGTTATCAACCGATACACCACTATACTGATGATGGCTACAGCGTCAATGAAGTCTTCATAGAGAGAGGGTGGCATACAAATGATTTCCAGGCGACAACAGCCACACCACCCTAAGAGGGTGTGCAGCCATCCCTGTCCGTTCTGGATATCATGTACCTATTTAGGCAATTTGTTTGTTTGGATTTGAGGTGTGTTTGTGGTATACAATTGACGTTTGGCTGATTACCGTGCAGCATCTAGTACACATCGCTACAATTTTTAAGGAGGCCTCTAAAAATCATTAAAAGAAGTTTTCCTTTCCCAGTATTTACATTTAGGAATAAACAGAGTGTTTGTGTTTGTGGGTGTTCATGTGTTGTATTTCTCGTCTGTTATTCTCTGTTTGGGCTTTTGGGGTCTTTATGTTAGCTTGAGAGTCGGAGGACCCTCCTTGTGGTGCTTTGGAGTCAGGAACGGCGCGACATTTCTCTCGTAAAATGTCAAGGGCGTGGCCAGCGGACCGGGCTTCCTGGATTTGGTACAATCTAGTGGCCCCTTCGTTAGACCCGCGACCGCCGTTGGCGACAGGAGTGGCACATGTTGCACGAGCGGTGCAGTGGGTTTCAGAGCCGAAGTGGGGCCTCCGATATTCATCCCCTCGGCACCTCCAACATACAGGAGTACGGGATGCACGGGCGGGACCAGCATCGGGCGCAACGGAGGCGGTTTGCACCACAACCCCTGTTGCCTCAGCAAGCTGTGTGGTGACGGGTTGGGGTGCCTGAGGCAACCCAGTGGAGGGAAGGGGTGGGACAAGGTCAGACTCACTGAACCTCTGGAAACCAGACGCCACTCCGACCCCGGCGAGATGCGTCGGCGTACCTACCCAGGGGGAAAGAGAAGAACCTCTTCCGCGCCTCTGGGAAGACGATGTTCTCAGATACCTTGAAGTTGATGATCTTTTTTTCAGTGGACATTTTGCACATTGACGGGTGTATGTCATGTCCGGCCACCGGCAGGTCACACAAGTGAGGGTGCTAGATGGACAATTATCGCTCGGATGATTTTACGCCGCGAATTTTGCATAAGTTGTTTGGCCCCGCCAAGAGTTTGAACCATGCCCGAACCACTGGCACCTAAACAGTGCCGTGGGTTCGGGATATAGGAACGAATGGAGTACCGGATGTAAACCTGCGTGTATATGTTCTGGGAGTCAAAGGTAAAAGGTCGAGATGATGTGCTTGGTTGGAATATCCTTGTAGACTCTGCGGATGGAGATGTGGCTCACGGCAGTTATGCCCTGATTTTTTATGCCTTCTTGGAGAAGCGCATCCGTTTCAATAACCATATCTGGCTCAGAGATCACAACTTGAGAGCTGTTGAGGCTACGGTGGGGTGTGGCCCTTGTGTCTAGATCAGCTATTCGTTTTTGAACTAGTTTTGTCGCCTGCGGCTGGTCGTTTACCTTAACAAGGGCTTAAACAGTTCTTAGTTTTTTAACCTTGTGTAATATTATAATAATCGCTTCAGGGTATTTTGCAATCAAAAGCAGTGATTTCTTTGTAATTGAATGGGCTTTATCACGGGATTCCATCACAAGAAATCTAAAGTAAATATTCGGTATAGGAAAGGGTAAGCATGGCAATGGGGCAAAAGATATTTTGGTACACCCCTTTCTAGGGATCGATCAGGTTTGGGGGGGGTTTGAAAATACCAAATCGCATATTTTAAAGCAGGGTGGCTACTTTCTTCGCTCTGATTGCCCAAAAGCCGAGAGAAGTCCCGGAGCTTCCTTTTGTCCTAAACGAACCGGGAGTCCATCCGCCAGAGCTTGACCTGGGCTCGGACAGTCGCCGTTTGTGGATTATGCCCTTCACATTAAAACTCTTAGCCATGCTAGATTTCCGCTTGCGTATCGGGGCTTGAGGCCCGCGGAGTCGGCAATACCGTCACCAAATGTACTTAAGGTGCCCCGTGCGGGGTAAAACAGAATCCAGTTTCATCTTTCAAAACAAACCGGCGTGCCTCTGTTCCAACGGATACGCGAGGGTGCTGGGTGAGATAAGTGGTGCCCATTGCAAGAGACCCAGAATTACCGTTTTAAAATAAAAATACTATTTTTCCTCCAAAGTTTTTTACGGTGACAAAGAAGGTTTCTGTAAAGAACAGAGGGCAGAAGGTTTTTATCCCGGCAAGAGGGCATATTACGAGGGATAACACAAATACAAAAACAGCGCTACCAGACTTCTCACAGCATGAGAATATTCCATTGACAATACACGTTAGTGTAGTAGCCGCAGTTTCTTCCTCCCTTAAGTTTGCCGCCAGGGCTGTACGGATTTTAAGACGTTCCTACCACGTAAATTTGCTCCAGAATCCCGATGCGAACCTCTCCGCCGAAAGATGTGGACGCACGGTACTCTTTTTCAGGAGCGGTTAAAAGTTGCACGTCTGACGCCTGTGTATAAAGGTGGGACAGAGAAGATAGCAAGCTTACAAATTTTAAGTCAACATCGGTTCTTGCCATTCCCACTAAAATATTTTATGATGACATCCATGATAGGGCATCCAACTTCTTCGGACGCAATAATATTATCAGCAAATCCCAATTAGGCTTCAAAAAACGGCCCTCAACTAAGGAGGCGCCCCTTAATAAAAATATAACTTAATCAAAAAGATTGAAAACAGGAACTTATAATGATGGTATTTCTTACCCTGGGGGAATCGCTTGAGCTCATTTAGTGCGGAATGTGGTTTAATGCATTAGGCAAGTATGGAATTACAGTGATAGCCAACAAATTGATAGAGAGCTAGCGAAACCGCGAAAAACAGCTTGATGACCTGCTGAGTCTAGGCAAGATTTTCCATTCAGCGCGGTGTAAATCAGAGGTCAAAACTCGACCGTTAGTCTTCATAGTCCCGAACGGGGCACCTTGAGTATTTATGGTGACAACATTGGCAATACTGCTGACCCCGAGAACCCCGCGGAGTTGTAAGATGAAGGGAGAAACCACAAACGGTGGCCGTCAAACCGACGTCACGCTCCTTCGAATGGACTCCCTACCTGTTTACCAGGCAGGGATATCCGCGGCCTTTCTCGGTAACAGGAAAACCCGAGCGAAGAAAGTACACCCGTCCCCTGCCTATATACTATGCTATATGGAATTGTCAAAAACCCTTCCCAAACGTGATCGGTCCCTCAGAAGGGGCCGCACCAAAATATCTTTTCCACCTATTTCAACAACCATCTTTGCTACAGACGTGAACAACTACTCTCGTTTTGTTGAAATTGAGTCGGCTTATGCAGCAAGATCTGTCGCTTCATTGTACGTCTTGTTAGCATCAAAGTTCCTTGGAAGTAGTATGGTGAGGTATACAAAGCCAAGCAAAACAGAACTGGGGATTTGCTGGTGGAAGTCACCACGCAAGAGCAGGCACAAAACTTCTTGAGCCAGACCTTAATTTCTGATCTTGACATCACGGTAATGCCCCACCGCAGCCTATACAGCTCCCAAGGCGTGATCTCCGATCTTGATCTACTGAATGAAACTGAAGCCGACCTGCTGGAGGGCTTCGAGGTCAGGCTAAACAGGGGTCAGGTACATAAACATACGTAAAGAGGAGAAAGATATCCCGACGAAGCTTCTCATTCAAACCTTTGACAGGCTGCCAATCCCTGAATATATAAATGCAGGTTTCATTCGATGCCCAGTCCTGCCTTACATGCTTAACTCTCGGCCCTCTCTTAAGGGCCAACGGCTTGGACATGGCACTAACTCTAGCCGCGGCCGTCTTACATCTGCAAAAGGCGGCCAACATGACCACCCGCGATAAAACTTGAAACACCAAAAACTTTCACCTGTACCAACTGCAAGGTACCCATTCGACATGATCTCGCGCTGATGAGAAATTCAAACCAGAAAAACAAATAATCAATGTGAAGGCCTCAGAAAACATCACCTTCCCAGAAGCGCGGCAAAGATTCTCCTCTTTCCCCCTGGGAAAGTACGCCGACACAGCTCGCCGGAGGGCGAAGAGTCGTCTTGTTTCTCCAGGGACTAAGTAGCGAAGTCAGAATTTGACTGCCCCCACCCCCCTCCATGGGCTGCCTAAGGCAGCCCAAACGGTCATCACGCCGAATTCTCTGTTAGCAACGGTTGTGGTTTAAATAGAGTAAGTTGAAGGTGTCCCTGCATCCACCATTTCCTCTACACCTGAGCAAAGCTTTTGTGAGGGTACAGAATAGATGGAGATGGAGAAGACCGTGGCAGCTCCTACACCCGTGGCACCGTCTGTGCCACCGCTGGCCCATTTGGTTCAATAAGGCGGATGTTGCAGAAAATAGCCCCCGCAAGGGTGCCAGGTACAAGGAGACGGACCCGTTGGGTACTCCGAGCACGTCGACGATGCATGAATGTTGCACCCTACCTGCCTGCATCGCAGGAGAAGGAACGGGTACCATTGACCAAACTCCCCGAACAGCCAAGAAAACCAAGAGTCACAGCCCCGAAAGACAATACAAAAACACTAAACTCAAACAATTCCAGTCACTACTACCAAGAAGAGGATGGGTAAATATAGTACAATAGAAGCGTAGAGGCCTCGACAAAAATCTTGACGATGTAAATGAGATACTGTATACCAAGGAACCAAATATAATGTGCCTGCAAGAAACATCTGGGAACCAAAAACACAAGCTTCTTCGATAAGTATATGGTATTTAAAAAAACACAGATGAATGGACGCACTCCTCCGGCGGTGCAGCTATTTTCGCTCGAAAATGCATTCCATGTCGCACCATCTCATCCAACACCCTGCTTGAAGCTGTTGCGATTTGATCAAAATTATATAGAATTATAACGGTTTTCTCCCTTTACATCTCTCCTGACTTCCAGCTCTCGAGCTAAAATTTGAGGGCCTGTTAGAACATTACGTCTTGATAGGCGACCTGAATTCACATAATTCTCGTTGGGGCTCTTCGCACACCGATGCCCGAGGTCGCCTCATTGAGAAATTTTTAACATCGTCGGGAGCATGGATTTTCAACAAGAAACAGCCACAATACCAAAATATAGGACTCAATTCTCACTCACACATGGACCTGGCTTTTGGATCGGAAGTTCCCTTTCCATCTCTTGGGTGGGACGTGGACACAAATCCAAAAGATAGTGACCCCTTCTCTAGATCATTACCATACATAGGCCAAGGCGCTACCAGATTACCTTCACAATATTACGTCCAATAAAGCAAGAGAGATCTGGAATACATTTTCACGAATTTCCACACTACGCCGCAAAACCATTCCATAACTATACATTGAAGAAGCTACCCAACTACTTTCGGCACTCATGCTTCACGCCGCCGAAAACTCCATTCAATGGGTCTCCGGTTCGGCGCGTAAGGAAGGAGTCAATGGTGGAATAAAGACGGCAGGCGAGAGCGACAAGCACAGAACATGGCGTGGGGTGTCCTTCGCAAGTACCCCATGTGGCTACCTTAATTTCTTTAAAAGAGCTAAGGCTTTGCGAAACTTTGCGACATGGTTTTACCTGTAAAAATGGACTCAAGCGACACAGGGACAATTATTAGAAAGAGGACGGGACAGGCGCTACTAACAACTGATTTTACTGCGATGACGTGCAACAAAGTATATAAAAAAGGAAAGAAGCAAGATGCCCAGAAGAGGTGTGCGCAGAACTTCCATAACCAATGTAGGAGGCTACAGAAGGTTGGTGTCTAACCAACTCATCTCTCAGGCATACAAAGAGATAGACGTGTGGTAACAAAGTCGCCTTCTTTTGTCTTTATGTGATAGGCGTCTAAAAGTTCACGGGCTGTTTGGTCCTGGTTTTTGCCTAGAATTTTGGCCTGGCGAAAATCGGCTGACACGTTGTGCATTTATTGCAGTGAGACAAAAGGTGGGCCCGATTGGTTTTGTTAATTTTTGCGCATGCTCCCTTAACTGGTAATGAGGGCAGCGGCTAGTTTGCTCTATGAACGACCTGGCAAATTTCAGCGGAATCTCGTCCAGCTCGCCCAGGAGCAAGTTCTTCTCAAGGCTTTGGAAAAGCGCGTGCGTCGTGAAGCAAACAATATGGCTGGCGCTCTTTCATAACGTCCATAAATTCATATACGGAAACACGCAAGGCATGGACACGAATACGTAAACTCAAAGGGCAACAAACCCTAAGTCTGACCATGGTGAGCACGACAGGGGACACACTAGAAGACGAGTCTCAAACACTTGCACACTGCTTCTAAGACGGTCCCTCTTAAGCACACCACACAAACGCTTTCATGAAACACAAAATATCTCCAGAAAAGAAGTCCCTGCGTGGTGGTAGCAAGTGGCGCATTCCCTAGAATTCTGCTTTTTCAATTTATTAGCTGAAGGTTACTCTGACGACATGTAAGCCTTCAGCTCCACGTGCAGACAAAATTTTATACACCATGATACAACACTTACACACAGACACCCTTGAAACACTTCTACATCTATACAAGAAAGTTTGGCTTTCGGTGCCCATTCCACACTCTTGAAGAGAGGCTATAGTAGTGCCTTTCCTGAAGGAAGCAAAGGACCCTTCCTATCCTTCTAGTTAAGGGCATACTGCTTCGTCAAGCTGCCCCGTGCAAGCTCCTCGAGAAGATGACAAACAGGAGACTCGTGTACGTTCTTGCGTACAATAGTCTTCTCCCAAGCTTCCAGGCAGCCTTCAGAGGAGGGTTGCGAAGAAGTTTTGCGAAGCGGTGTTTTTTGACCTTGAGAAGGCTTATGACCCCGCTAGGCCCTACGGGATCCTCAGTGACCTGAAGTAATTTTGTGTCTTAGGCAACACGATGAACACTCTTTGTAGTGTTTTGTCCGAAAAACCATTTCTTGTGAGAGTTGGCAGCGCACTCTCTCGGGTTCATGTGCAAGAAAACCGCGTTCTGCATTGTGGAGTTAAAGGCTGTACTCTGTTCATAGTTTGAATGAACTCCCTTGCGAAGGCATTGCCACCTACAATTTCTTATTGAATGTTTGTAGACGACGAAGAGGTATCTTTTCACTCATGCGATATGCCCATCTGTGAGCGTCAAGACCAGCTCGGTGTCAAAAAACCTGCCAGCTGGGCAGACAGGAACGGTTTAAAATAAACCCAGGAAAACGCCCTTGTCATCTCCAGCAACTGTGGGATCCATCCGAAGCCGCACATTACTCTAAATGGCGTGTCGATTCCTGTCATTTCTGACATTAAAAAGACAAATTCCTCAAAGAAACAACATTCTTTAATATGTGTCTCATCAGTCCTATGGAGCTAACAGGCCATTTCTGTCACATATTTTTCCAGCCTAGTGGGGGTTCGATTGGCTATGGGAGTGGGCTTTATGGGTCTGCCAGAAAAACGGTACTAGAAATGCTCGACCCTGTGCTGCATATGGGGCTTCGCCTGAGGTGTGGTGGTTTTCGCACTACCCCAGTTCAGAGCCTCGACAGCGAGTGTGATAAATGGTCCTTACATCACTACAGGATTTAATGGACTCGTTGTATGCCTCAAACATCATGGCTCTGACTAAGTGCCCTTTTAATTCCACAATTCCTAATACATTCTTTCAACGACTGTTTTTAAATCGTCCTACCAATTCTCTGCCTTTTTTACTTAGGGTAAGACAGGAAGCCTCCTAGCTCAGGGTCCCCTTTTTCCACATGCACAAGATATTCATCACTGATTTTATACCACCGTGGAATCGGCGCCCTGTGTTCTGTGACCCGTCTTTTACTCGGCTTGATAATAACAGGGCACCAATAACTGCGGTTCTGCAGGATTTGTTGTTGCTGCCGGATAAATACCGGTGTGCAGAATTTTATAGCGGTGCGTCAAATACTGCTACTGCTGTGTCTTTTGCCAAACAACGACGGAAATTTTATGTCTGTCAAACGATGAATGTCCAGAGCAGTATACTTATGGCTGAGGCATACGGCATCCTAATGGTTTTATACCACATTGTCCAACACGAACTTCCAACGTACATCATGTACACGGATTCTTTGAGTGTAAAACATCTGCTGTCCTCTAAATATCCGTCCAAAAGCTATGCGGTTGATCTGATTTTTAGGCCTATTCTATTCGCGTGTACTGCAGACCTTGATATGAATATATGCTCGGTTCCAGGCCACTGTGGAAGCGTCACGTATGAGGTTGCTGATGAAATGACTTCCAGTGCTTCACTACAAGGCACAGTTAAAATAACAGTGGAGTAGCCTGAAATGAACCCACGCATCTGACAACAACTTCGCTAAACACGGCACGCAGACTGGACAGAACAGATAGAGACGTTACACGTAAATAAACCACACTTTAAATCATACAACACCGACACACGCAACAGATACACAGAAGGCGCTTTGGCTAGGCTATGGATAGGGCACACATATGCAACAGTCTCGTATCTGCTCACATGGAATTCAAGATCTCTGTGTAGCAGGTATGGAGAGGCCCTGTCTGTAGTACACATACTCATTCAATGCAAGACAATTTACAATTAGGACAAGACGCAAACACTTCCCACAACTTTACAGAATACACACCCCTCTATACCCAGCATTTTTTCTATCAGACGGTCTTATGTATTAGGCATGCACTTGTTTATATATTTTGCACGAGGTAAATTTTTAGACCTAATTTAATAACGCGCATTATCATTCCTTGGCTTTAAACACCAGCAATCCTCTTTGTCGTTATCTGATTTAATTTTGTTCTTGCTTACTGATCTTAGTGTTTATGTTTTCACCCATTGTTTTGGCGCTCCTTGCTCCAGTTGGCATTCTGCAATTACCATCCACCTATCATGATCATCTTCATCATCACACTCTATTTAGCCTGTATTATTGACATCCTTTGCGGCCCGAACTCCCCGAAGCTAATAACGTATGCCGATGACACCAATGCCTTTTTCACACAAAAATATGTATTTAGCTATTCGGAAAACGTTCAACACTACCTGTCATCGCTTTCTAGGTGTCTTCACAAAAGAAACTCCAGCTGAATTCTGCAGACAAAATACGCAATATCTTAACAAGAAACAAAGCAATCATAACAGAGCCAACACTAGAGTCTGCAGGGGCCTTGATTTACTGGACCAGGGGGCAAAAATTTTTGAGATAATGGATCAACAAAAATTTACCTTGGAACTCCCACAACACACAATTAAGCAATAAACTGGCCCGAACTGCTGGAATGTTCTACCGAATTGCGCACCTAAGCCCACAGTTGATATAATACCGTTATTTGGCACCGTTTTTTACTCCATAATATGCTATTGTGCCCTTGTTTGGGGATCTACAACTTGTCAAAATTACCAAAAATAATTACCCTTCAAAATATGGTAATGATGATGACAATGACTTGAGTTTATTGGCGAAAAGTCAACAAGATCAAAGATCGCCAAAGGTAGGTATTTGATGGCACAGATGTACATTTAAATACTGAATTTCATTAAAAACGAAAGGGGAGCGAATCCGTGAGTATGGCTTGTGCATATGGCCACGATGATGATGCATGATAAGAAAGAAGGTGTTAAAACGTGACAACTGATAAAAACCTAAAAGCACGGTTGTTAGAAATTATTGGGTTGTCGGATAAGAAGTGTGATGGGAGTAGCGAGATGTGTTCTCTTTACAGTTCCGGAAAATGTTTGCGCCGTGTGGTGCCAAGCGCCTTCCATTGAATGAGTACGTGAACTACGGATAGGGTGTCTCCACAAACACGACAGAAACACCTCAGAGAAATCTACAGACAACAGATTTTCCTGCACCCATAGTTCTTTCTGAATGACGAAGCCATGGTTTTTCTGAAACGCGTGTTTACGTATTTTTCAGACGTTATATTTTTATACCTCATACCTATCAAGCGTAATCAAATCTGGCTCTTTACACCAGCCATCACCATTATCTTTATTTGATTTTACTATGTCCCGTTTACACGTTTTTATACCACCCTTTTTCTGGTAATCACTTGTCTTCATTAAATACCTTTTTCTATGGCACTCCTTGTTCTTGTTGGCCTTGCACCAATATACACCAACTATCATCATCAGCAGCAGCATCATTCTTGTAGCAGGAGACTTCAATCCTTCACACTGTGACTGAGGATACCGTGCCTCAAGTGAGTCTGGTCGAGTGGTCCTGAAGAACTTCGGCGCTGTTTGCTTTACGCTGCTGAATAATATTACTAACCCGAAGCGCCTTTGTACCCACGCCCGGATGCCCCAATACCTCCCTGACTTGTCATAGTTGCTGGGTACACAAACAATCTCATCGCAACGCGAGGAGGAGTCTGGGGCCGTGGAAACAACCCGATTTGCCTCAGGCTTAGTTCAGTGTCAACTGATCACCTTCATCGCCGTTGCATAGTGGTGAACTGAGATACCTGCCGATCCGCGGTCAACACTTTCCTCTTAGCGTCCATCCCGGACCCAATCGATTCGATTCGCCTGGCCTCACGAAGTCCTCCCAGCATACGTGAGTGGAGGAGTGCCACCCTAGGCCAAATCTCCTTCTCCTGCAGCCCTGGCAAAACCTACGCAAGCAGAAATAACTGCCACGCGGGAACCTTCGTTGATACCTGTCACGCTCCGGTATCAGCGCTTCACCACTACGGCCATAAGTGTCGACAAAAGAATGTCCAGGCCGCACTCGCTTGACTAGTATGCCACTCTCGGTATGTCATCTTCAACGGCGTCCCTCTGGCGCACTTTTCACTCCATGAAATTTGGCAACCAGTGCTTGCATGGCATCTAACAAGGATAAGGCACTATTCGCCGCCGACGTTGACCAGGTCTTCTTTCCGACCTTTTATGCTGTGCCAGTTGCAAAGCATGTTTGTTCCCCCTGCCGTAGAGTGAGGGCCTAAAGTCAACTTGCGAAGCCATTTCACGAATCCAGCCACCGTTCACAATGTCTTAATTGTTGGGTGCGATCGATCAAGCTAAACTAAGGACTGCTCCTGGTCCCGACAGCATTACCTACCAGGTATACAAAAATAGTGATGACCCAGCTCCCCCAATGCTTCTAGATTCCCTAACTGAGGTGTGGCTCTCCGGTAAACTGCCTGAATCGTTACTTCGGGCGGATAATATCCCCATCCCAAAGTCCGGAAACCACCACATGAACTTCGCAACTTACGCCCAACTACCTTTAAATCTACGCTGAACAAGCTATTCACCAGGCCGAAACCGGATTCAGGCCTCATCAGGATAATGAGGATGATTTGGAAATCCTGTCATCTATGGTTTTGGTTGGACCTCTTCTTCCCGTCTGAGCACTTTGCTACCCAGGAACAAACGAGTATGCGAAGCGTGTGACAATGTTAGTCAAGCTGCCATCTCAGACGTGCTTAGTTTTCTCTGCCTCTCTGACAGAGTTAGTGTCTTGGTTTATTAGTTTCTGCAACACTGCGCGTCCTCCGTAGGCATCAACGGTGGACGTTTCGGCTCCTTTACTCCAGTCCGCGGCGTGCAACAAGGGTCTGTTCTGTCTCCACCACTTTTTCGCATTGTCTTCGTGCCACCAATCAATAAAACTGCTCGACCTTGCTCACCGTATCTCTCAGAGATCTGACGGGCCTGCTGGAGCTTGGCCGTCTCCTAGTGCGTTCTCTACTACAGCCAACGCTCCTGTACAAGGCACAGCTCCATCACAATACACAAGTGGAACGAGATGCCCTTGACACTAATAATAGATCCGCCATGCGCAGCATCAATTGCTTACCCGCTCAACCCAAATTGCGCCGCAGCAAGCAGAAGCCCAGTAAAACACGCTCGATGAAATCATTCATCAGCGTCGCTCCGCCCGGCCGCTGAAACGTGGACTAGTTGAAGAGTCGGCAGCTCTCGCTGCTTACGTCGGACAGCCACCTGAGAAGATGGCAGACTTGGCTGCCGCAAGGCCGCCCTGGTTATCTCATCAGGTGACGAACAACAAGCCTCTGACAAGATCATCAGCCCCTGGACATTCGTCCTTGGACCTTCGAAGGGACACCGCCGTTTGTATTACTGACAGTGTGCCTGCGATGCAACTGGTTATCCAGGCTCTCTTGGATGCCAGGGATAACGACTGCATCGTCACCACGGCTTTGACTTGTTCGTCGTACCCTGCCTTGAACCAAGGCTGCGTGTACGATATCCTCTGTGCTCGACCTACACAGACAGCAGAACTTACAGTGTTCGGCAAGCGCTTGCGTCGACAGCAGCTAGTGGGGTGAAGCTTGACATTGCCACAGACTCAACCGCAGCTATAAAAATTAATGTCCCGGTGCACACTATACAATTCTGGCTGTACGCATGTACGTGATTAAGAACGGCTACCCATGCCCTGTCCGTGTGTTGTGGATTCGCCCGAATATGCTTCCTGCCCACGCTGCGCCAAATCTCGCCTCCTGCCACCTAAGAGACCTAACACGGCTTCTACCGCTACTCCCAGTGTCTACCGCAGAAGCACTGTTGGTGAAAAAGACAACCTCCGCGGCGCCACGCGTGCTTTACTTCTACCGCGTGAAAGTAAAATCAACAGTTGACTCGCCCGCTGGAAAAGCTCTCGCTGAGGAGTACTTGGTTTGGGCTGGCGTTATCCCCTGCAGTTACTAATGCTTGGCCTGCCCGATATCACGCTCATTGATAGTAGCCTCTACATCAGAACATGTGCTGTGAGTATTGTTCTTGCATTAACAGTCCCGGTGTTTATATTGAAGAGCTACTTACGTCGAACACAAGGGCTACAACTGTAGCAGTAAATGTTTCCAGTTCATTTACATGATTTTCAGGTTACAACTTTTCTGGCCCCACAAAATTAAGCGGCTGATTTCTAGCTTTTGTTTCCCATTTTGACGAACATTTTATTTTATGGGGCCATAAAAGATCTGCTAATGTTTCTAACTGTTTACAAAGTATTCACCCCAATGCTATGCTATCAAAATATAACTCGAAGTACGATCCTAATAAAGACGGATAATTTTTGAAGGTCTGACACTAGTTCGATTTTAGATTTCTATCATACAGCGCCAATTAAAGCGCATCACGGAAGCAAACAACACCATTCTTTATTATAATAGATAGCTAAACTTCGAGCAAAGTATCGCAAGAATGATACGCGTCATGCATAAACTTGGTTCGTTTCCTGAACGAAAACTATTTATGGCCAACAATGGCTTTTTCGAACTTTTTTCTTTGCTAAGGCGCCCGCAAAACCAGAGATTTTCATGTTTTGTTTGTTTGTTGCTCACAAAGGATATCTAGCCGTGTTCGCACTCTGTGAAGTAATCATTTTTTTGTTTTCTTTGTTATGACCGCGTATTCTTCTATATATTTTTTACTTGTAGCCTATCAGTATTCGTGTAATCCTGAGTAACTATAATAACGCGTTTCTTGTAGGCTAACTAGCTGAGGAATGGCTAGTTGATATTCACCCCCTAAATTCAAATGTTTCTGTAAGCAGTATTTTTACATGACATGTACGCCAACGGGCACTGACCTCGTCTAGCCGCTTTTCTTGTTTTTTCCTTCCTTCCGACAGCTGTATTTGTATGTAAAATATTCTTGTTGAATCATTGAAGACGAGCGCACGTTTTGAGTGTTTACAGCCAGCCTCCCATTCCGAACATCATTGTTCTTAGATGGACTCATGTTTCCCATCAAAGCATGTTCATAGTTCAAACAAAGAATTTTGAACTCCCGTCGCCACAGGCGATGACCTACTCCGTGCCTGTGCGAATGACGAAGATGCTGGGATCTCGGTTCTTTGAACGCATTATTATGACCCTTTTACCTTTTATTAGCATCACATGTTTGTTTTAAATTTAGGGCCTTTCTAACCCAGCATACGCCACCTGCCTTGTGCGAAAGCCTTTTCATACTAACTTTAACCACGGATCAGAATGCAGAATGCCTTATAACAAAGCGTTGCCGTCGTTTTTGTACAGAAGCCTTTGCGTGCAAGCACAAACATACTTCACTCCTAAGAAACTTGCCTAAGCACACTCGGCCGCGATCACTTTAAAATCCACGGCACTTTCCTCTCTTGGAAAGTAGCCCAAGAATTGTCCCTGATCCTAAATTATTCCACTGTAACTCGCTAAGGGAGGGTTTGTATTCACCCAGTAGGACAAAAGAACACTGCTTCCAACCGGATCAAAAACAGAATCGAACAAATAACAGTATGCGCCTCCTCATACTTCATCTCTGAGTCATTTTCGATTTGACAGCCTTTGGGCTGAACGAAGGACGTCTTAACAATTTCCGGCATCGAAAACATACCAAACCCGGAAACGGCAAAAAATGCACGTCACAAAACAAACCCAGCAGAACACTGAACTTGAATAAATATTACTAGCGTTCTTCCCGTTATCACCTCGGTGGCTGTCTCCCGACAAAGTGCACTTCAGTATCCTTCGACATTCATTGTGCGTCGCGTCTTCCTCAACAGAACACTGATATTCTTTTGCTCCATGACTTCATGACGAACCATACTTCACGGTATACCTTCTGCTCAAAACTTGCGCACTTTAGAACTAACCCACAACCATCCCCATACAGGCCACTGCAGCCACGAGTCCCAATGACCGAGGCGGGAGCACTGGTTCAAGGGCAACATTTTGAGTAACCATTATTCTAACCGCTTGTTGCTAACGATATATCATGCATATACGCAATACAACATCCGTTTGCCCACAGTAGATGATCTCAACTTATGCCGCCGTACCAGCAACTGTGAATACACCGGCTAATTAGACAGCGCAATTTTATTTTTCATCATATTTATTACCCCACACCCTTGTAATTATTTCCCTTGTATTTAAAAGCAAATACTTTTTACTCCCATCAATTCTGAAATTCCGTTATTTATTCGTTGTAATGAGTAATTCTTTACTTATTATTCTTTATATTTCTTTAGTTCCTTTATTTATTTAAATTTTTATTTGTAAATGAATTCTTTTTTGATATAGTTCCTAAATCCTATCTTAGTTCTATCAAGTCTGTAATTCAATTCTGTAATTCATCCTCGAAGAAGAATGTTTTCAGCAAAATTTACCAGCAGCTGGTATCAAAGCCTCAGGGTGAAATGGGCACCTCGCCGAATTCATAAACAAACAAAAACTCTGATACTCCGTGGAAACGTGTCACTTTGATGGTATTATTGCCTGGTTTTCCAGTCCGGCGTTGCAGACAAAAAATAGGCTCTTGAGAACAGCGTATAAAACCAAGAATAACAGTGATCGATACGAGACGTGTTAATAAGCTTAAGGTTACAGTGAAAACAAGAATGAAATGCGTACATTTATCCTAAACAGTGTAAGTGTCACGCACACGAAAAAAACGAACGCCTCTGAGTTCAGCTCAGAAGGACAGGTAATGTATGAAACATCACCCACGCTGTCGTGCGCTCGGTGCGGACACGTCAAATGTCTTAGTTTCAGCAGTTGCTGCTAGTTTGGCACTGTAACACCACGTAGCCCAAACTAGACCGTTGATACAATGTACGACAGTTGCAAAGGTAGTAGACACGCTGGTGCTGCCGCCCCGCACGGGAACACTGCACAGCCGTGCCCCCTACACATGTTGGGGGCACAGGCGCACCTACGTAACCCGTGGCCTCAACTCGAAACTCCGTTGTGAAGGTTGTCGTGCACACGTAAATGGCCGGCGTGTGATGCGGATGTGCGGACGCTCTTTTCGGCGACCGGCCTTGGTATTACTGTGTCGTCTTCGTGACCCTAGTTGCGAAATTGAGCAGGTGTTGAGAATGACGTGTAAAACTGAGAAAAACATTTACGGGATTGGGGTTTGCAGAATACGGTCAGAAAATTAGTCCTGAAAACACAAGATGAACGCAAAAAAAACACCTTCGAGTTCAGTTCAAAAAGTTGGGTAATGAATGAAACATATCCCGTGCTGTGGAGCAATCGATGCGAACCAGTTTAAAGGTCGTCGTTTGTTTGATTGTCGGTAGCTAGACACAGTGTCCTCACGTCGACAAGTCGAGGGCGGCGATTTAATGACCCACCGTCGAGAAACTAGTACACGCGCTGGCGCTATAGCCTGGCGCGGGGAAACCACTTCGCCCTTTCAATTCCTGGGGTTAAATGTGTGGCCGTCAAGCACCAGGCAAACATGGCTGGTGCGGAAAAGTCTTGTTTTCCGAGCGTCTCCTACGGCAGCCTCCAGAGACCATGGCTACCTCATCTTACGGACAGCCCTCAGAAATGTGCTCCTTCGCATCCACTCTTCCTGGTCAGCCAGTCACGATCCCACTTCCTCTCCTTCTGTCCCTTTCATCTATGGGGCTAGGCTGCGGGTTCCGTTCTGCCGAGATCTCACTGGCACATACCCGTAGAGGCAATTGCCCAGCTTCGCTTCTCCTGTTTTGTATAAATATTCCTCTTCATACAAGCTAGCTGAACTTTAGATTAGTCACCCCTATCCTCGACCTCATCACAATCATTAATATATTAACCATACCTTTTACACCTGAACGTCAAACACGAAAAGCGTAACAACAAAAGTTGGGGTTATTTATTGAAGCACTAACTAATATGAGCAAGTAAAATTATGGTCTACATGCGACAGCTTCGTAAGCAAGCAACATACTACAAAACAATGCATAGAATAAATATTCTCTTAAAAACAGTTTATGCAAGTCGACTTTTTCTGTTTAAACGCCCACAAATAATTTTAACTAATGAAACTATGCGGGACGTTGTAGTAGACAGCGGTAACATATTGCACAAGTGTATAGCCAAAGTGTCTGTTGAGAGCCTTTCTTCGCTTGTTGTTACGTTCGGTAATAAATATTTTGGGTTAAACGAAAACGGAGTTGAGTTGCAACAAGTAAATTGGTCGCTGCAGAATAACGAAAGAGAAAAGGTTTCGTTAATGTGTGAAATATATAACAGGCCCTGAAAATATTTAACAAGCTCGAAAACCGGAGGATATAAGTACGAGACAGTGAAACTGTGTTCAATTTGATTTTTCTAAAACGTATGATTTGAATGGGATGGTTTTAAATATGTCAACAGAGATGATATGTGTTTGCATTTCCCAAGATTTTATGTATTGCTATATGTGAATGGAAAAGAATGCCTATTAGAGTAGAATGAGAATATGGTCAAGAAGACAGTGCCAAACTTCAAGACCATCGACTATTTTTCATGGTGGTGATGCGGTATGATCTTAACTTACATATTCTGCTCAATCTCTGCTCCATGAAATATCGCATGATTACACGGAAAGAGTGCGCTATAATTAGGGGTCATACAACGACGCTTTGATATTGTCCCTTGATGCGACGTAAATGTCGTTTGATTTCAGTGCATTTTGCCCACCATTTTGTTAAAGGAAGCATTCTATCCCTCAATGAACGCTTTTTTCGCGGCGCACAATGCACTGCATGGTACATAAATTGCTTTATCAAGTTCATCAAGAGAATATTGCGTTTTTTGTTCGAAACACAAGGTAGGTCGCTCCCATTTTTATGGAATTATGCAGTTATGAGGCACTTTGCATAGAAAACTTTGAATTTGACTTAGCCTCTACGGGGCCAAGCTTCCCGTGTTAGCTACCCTAAATAAACATCGGTTTCTTTATAGTGTTTTGCACAACAATACCGCTTTTTTATCTTTTATATTTGTAAAAATATAGTAACTGCTTTACACTGTAGCTTACATTGAAATGGCATCAGAGTGAATAGATTATGTGCCATGCGCTGGATAAATAGGATGGAATCAATTGTGCATTCTCTGGTAACAAACATAAGGTACGATGCAAAAGTTGACTGTAAATCTTTGCTTTTATTAAAGTTTGATTTTCTGAAGAACGAAAAATAATTTTAAAATAATGCTCTAATAATTCCCTCAAACCTTCGAAGTAAAGCCCTTCGGGTAAACTCCCACCAAAAGAGAAGGAATAAAAGGGGTGCTAAGCAGACGCAGACAAAGTAGACACAGCCAATATGGTGTATGTGTCTGCTTTGTCTTTGTTGGCGTAGTGTCACTTTTATTGTTTCGAATAAGCATGAACCAATTAGCACAAATAGTTTTATTATGTTACACCAAAAGTGTTTTACTTGATTGCCTGTTGGAATACACGCTATGGACACAGGGAGAAAACACTGTGTTCCGGGTGCATTCAACCAACTCCATGGTGATATTTCTAGCATCCTTCATTATGCAAAGCAATTAAGGTTTTCAGAAGTAAATGGTATATGTCTTTAAGGGATATGACAGCAGTGGCGAATAGCGTAAACTTGCCTAATGTCTACACTTTGCACTAAGGATTCAGGAACTATGACGTGGCTGCTCCAACTGTGGAAGTGCCAACGAAGGGCCTTTGATTCAGAGCAGAAGGGACATCACTGGTGAAGTGGTATGCCTGTCAGCGCCTCAATGGAATGCACTTGGCGCATGGCGTCGGGTGCTGACGCAGCTGATTTGTGACGTCACTGGCTAAACCTTCGATTGGCTGCTGGACACCCCGCTGCCTACAAAATCCCGGGGACCGATTTCCTCCAATTCATTTGGCAGCAGCATCGAATAGCGAGAAGTTTGATAACGTCTGCATCTTACTCAAAGGTTAGAGTTCACGCCCGCACCATCAATTTTTTTTCACCGATTTGCGGGATATGCGGGCAACGCTTGAAAAATAGCTCAAGAAAGAGTAGAAAGGATAAAAAGCTCAAGGGACTCCTTGAGTACGCAGTTACATGCAATGGCTGCGCAAAGATTGAAAACGAGAACGCGGCATTACCAATAGATAATGCTGTCTTTCTAGCTAACTGCCAAAGTTTCAAGATTTCCATGAGGGAAACTTAAGCGCAAAATTTTTCACAGGGACGAGAAAGGGAACGACACAGGCGCTTGCTATCAACTGAAAGTTTTAATGAAAACGAAACACATATATACCACCCCCAGACTGAACAACCCAGCACGTGTGCCCTTCGCACATGCGTACGGCCGTACAAGAGAACCGCCCAACCCCTTCCCTTTTCTCTTCTCCTTTCCCTCATCCTCTACCCCCTCTCCTTGAGAAGTTGCACTTCTTTATCTAAAATACTCAGTGACGGGTGACTTATGCAATCGGGACCCTTAATCCGAATGTGGAAGGCTTCTGCAAGTTCCCTGGTGGCACGGTCTCTGTGCTTAAAAACTACTACCGTGTCCGTGAAGAGTGGCTGACAACGTGGCTGAAAACCGCATTTTGAACAGTGCTGCGCCAGGTGTGTGTAGGGCTTTCCTTTCAAAGAGGAATGATGCTCCCTCAGGCGTACATTAAGACAGCGGCCGGTCTGGCCGACGTACACCCGGCCACATGACATGGGAATGCAGTACACAACATTGGTCATGCAACGAACAAATTGGAGCCCGTGTTTTATCAAACAACCTCGTGTGGGGGAATCACCCCGGGAATCGAGCCTGTTGCTCACCATGGCGCATAAACTGCCCAGCTTGTTCCTGGCCGAGAACACCACCCTGACGCCGAATCTGTCAGCTGTCTTCTTGAGGCGATGCGACAGCGCATGTACATAGGGAATGACTGCCACAGGTCCTCAACGTCCACGCTAAATCCTGAGACGTTGAAGCAACCAACAGAGGACAGATACTCCACAACCGCCTCAGAGTTCCGCACCGAAAACGGATCAATGATGGTCCTGTCAATTGAGGACCTGTTTTACTCCCTGCCTCAGGATGTGATGATGAGATGTACTAGAGATTGCATCACAAACGACAATGATGAGCTGGCCTTTGTGAATCGAAGTGGAATCCCCGTGTAGGCGTTTTTAGAGCTGCTCAGTTTCTACCTTCAGAGTACTGTCGTGGGGTTTGAAGATAAAGTATACGTACAAAAGTCGGGAGTGTGCATTGGGTCTAAGGTGGCTCCAGTCCTGAGCAACATTTTCCTGGGCAAGGTTGACTGTGATTTGCAGCTCGCTTTACAGGGTGTTGCCAATAAGGTGTTCCGTTATGTGGACGATTTTTTGGTTCTGGGCTGCAACGTACAAATGGAGTTCTTCCAATGTGCTGTTCTTGATACCTTCAATGCGAAAGGTGAAGGTTTGAAGTTCATGACCGAGGTTCCAGTTGAAGGCACCTTGAAATTTCTTGACCTCGAGCTTCGTTTCTCACGGCCCCATACATGCTGGATGTACGCACCCCGTTCTAATAAGCCACTCTTGAACTTCGCCTATTTTCATTCCAAGCTGGTTAAGAACGAGATAGCCCACACGTGTCTCAAATCCGCAGTCAGCAAGTCATGTTATCATTTGGCGCAACAAAGCTTTATTGCACAAGTAGTTCGGCTGGAGAACGCAGGTTTTCCCCTCTCCATCCTCCAGGCAATCTGTCAGCGTCTTGTGAAACAGTTCAAAGGGTTCGCGCATCACATAACAGATACCGACCAGAGCAAAAAAGTGGCAGTCATTCCCTATGTACATGCGCTGTCGCATCGCCTCAAGAAGACAGCTGACAGATTCGGCGTCAGGGTGGTGTTCTCGGCCAGGAACAAGCTGGGCAGTTTATGCGCCATGGTGAGCAACAGGCTCGATTCCCGGGGTGATTCCCCCCCACGAGGTTGTTTGATAAAACACGGGCTCCAAATTGTTCGTTGCATGACCAATGTTGTGTACTGCATTCCCATGTCATGTGGCCGGGTGTACGTCGGCCAGACCGGCCGCTGTCTTAATGTACGCCTGAGGGAGCATCATTCCTCTTTGAAAGGAAAGCCCTACACACACCTGGCGCAGCATTGTTCAAAATGCGGTTTTCAGCCACGTTGTCAGCCACTCTTCACGGACACGGTAGTAGTTTTCAAGCACAGAGACCGTGCCACCAGGGAACTTGCAGAAGCCTTCCACATTCGGATTAAGGGTCCCGATTGCATAAGTCACCCGTCACTGAGTATTTTAGATAAAGAAGTGCAACTTCTCAAGGAGAGGGGGTAGAGAATGAGGGAAAGGAGAAGAGAAAAGGGAAGGGGTTGGGCGGTTCTCTTGTACGGCCGTACGCATGGGCGAAGGGCACACGTGCTGGGTTGTTCAGTCTGGGGGTGGTATATATGTGTTTCGTTTTCATTAAAACTTTCAGTTGATAGTAAGCGCCTGTGTCGTTCCCTTTCTCGTCCCTGTGAAAAATTTTGCGCTTAAGTTTCACTCATGGAAATGGCGAACCAACTAGCTCGTCTCTCCATTTTGCTTCAAAGTTTCAAGAAATTAGTAAACACTTCCGGGCAAAGACAACGAAGAAAAAATGTGGAGATAACGGGAATTTCAGCTGTGGAGCAATTTTGTAGTAGGTTGGTAATGCAATGGCTGAACCTATAACTGGCATTGATGTTGACATGGGTCACCGCGTGCCACAGAAAGACGGTGTTTGCCCAAACATTGTGGTGCAATTCAACGCGAGAGTGAAGCGTGACCCGGGTATTCACAAAGTATTTATTAGGCGACTGTCTCCATTGACTTTCAAGCTGGAAGAGAAGTCGCATGTTTCAGGGAATGACAATTTGCGCCCAATAGTGAAGAAACTGCTGGGCAAAGTTATTGCTTGAAAAAACAAAAAAGTGATAATATGCGTCGACCAAGGAAGGCAAAAAAAACGCAAGACGAAGGAATAACGTACTGTCCGAGTAACCTCCCCGAAAGCAATCGAAACCTTTCGCGGCGTTTGTAGGTCACCAGCCGTGTCTCGTTGATGAATGAGGGCCATCGATGCTCTAAGGCCATTTGGTGTACATATTGATTGATTGATTGTAGGGTTTAACGCGCCGACGCAACGCAGGCGATGAGGCGCGCCGTAGTGGAGGGCTCCGGATTAATTTTGACCACCTGGGGATCTTTAACGTGCGCCGAAATCTCGTACACACGGGCGTTTTTGCTTTTCGCCTCCATCAGAAAAGCGGCCGCTTGGTGTACATAAGCTTTAAAAAAAAAAAATTGCGCATGTCAATTCGTTTTTTTTTTTTTTTTTTGGTGTACATAAGCTTTAAAAAACGAATTGACATGCGCAATTTTTTTTTTGCACACAATAAATTCGGAGAAAAGATGACGAGATACATACTTTTTTATCTTGCTTTGAGTTGTGCTTTGATGTCGTTGAGCTCGGCGATACATTATATCGGGCACAAGAGGAAGTATTTAAAATGACTGAATACACTACAATTCATATAAACCGCTGTCACAAAAATGGGGGAGGCTTGCTGTTGGTGAATACAAACAACCGAAACTGTGGAATAATACGTGAATTTCCTCACATAACACCTAATTTTGAAGCTCTAACCCTCAAATTTCTACAAACTATCTTCTCTGTGCTATAATGGCCACCTAGCGGGAACGTTTCTAATTTCTTCGCTTATCTGGGTACGTTTTAGTTAGATCAGTAACCGAACTTTCACCTGGTATTGGACAGAGGTGTAAATATCTACATGCTAAACGAATCAACAGTCCAAAGAGAGCTGGTATGTCTACTAAACTCAAACGCGCTTGTTAACGCCATCAATACGCTCACTCGTATTTAAAATCAATCTGTAACACTGATAGATGCATTTATCACGAATATAACAAATTTCGAAACAATTTATGGCCTTTTCGCAGCTGAAAGTAGCGATCTTTATTCCTAATTACTGATCAAAATGAAGTTCTCAAACCTTTTAAAAAGGCGCACAGCGTAACATGTCAAAATATAAAACCTTCGACGTTAAAAATGTTCTGAAACAAGCTCTCGCAATTAAACTGGGAAAAAGTGTATGCTGAAAGTTGCCCTGAGAGCGAATATGAGTCGTTCTTGTCAATATTTACTCGGCCTACCAAAACTACTTCCCCTGCAAGACATTCCAACCTAAACCTCACGCCGGTCCTGGATTACGCATCGATTTTTAAAATTATAAAGGAGAAAAATGCTCTTTTGAACAATTTTTTTAAATACTTCGGCTTAAGCCGACCAACACGCGTTTATAGTGTTTCGACGTAAAGTACCTGGGATCATAAGACAAGCCCAAGGGAACTATTTACATATTTATATAATACAGAAACCCTACCAAAAAATGACATTGTAAGGCAAAAACTAAACACTGTAATTGGCTGAGGGCTGAAGCACACGCAAGATAGCAGGAGATAAACTTGAACTGAACGTTGACATCAGGGGCTTGTTCAGAGGCTTTAAGAGGGTTCAGCAGGTCGGCGCCAACTCAGAGTCACACTTTTTTATTTCATAGATGGCATCACATATCGTCCCCAAAACGCTGCGTCAGGTAGCAGCACTCCAGCATTGTAAAAACAACCAGGATACCTAAGCACGCTTTATTCCCCCACACAAAGGAAAATATAGCGGCGATGACGGCATGCTTCGGTCGTGCGCGGCCACCAGCGCACTCTGATATGACCGACGATCTTCGCCAAGCATGTCAGCTATCAGTACGGAATGAATACTGGCATGACTTGGCACTGATGTTGTTTCTTTCTTCCATTATTTCTTGCCCTATTTTAAATGCAGAGCATTTCTTTCACTCACGATGCCACCCGGCGTTGTCGGCGTGCCTCGGCGTCCGCAACAGCTGTTCCAGCTGCGCCATCTTCCCCACTCATCCTCTCCCGCATCAAGCTACACTCCTCGCTCTCAACAACAGGTCCGCACCCCTCCCCCCTACAATATATAAAAAATAATACTTACCGCCGCCTGGTTTCGATCCCACGACCCTGCGGGCGGAACGCAAGGTACATGGTGCTCTACCCACTGCGCCACAAAGCCGACACAGAATGGAAGGCTACGAACGCGCCCTACATCCTTGACTCATTCAAACTACGTCAAGAAGCTGCTGATACACCGCATTCACTACCACCAACTCCCCAAAAAACTAAACGTTAACGCAATACACCCACCCCCTATGCGACGCATTTACTCGAGTCCCCCTCGCGGGGAGATGTGCCCTTTTTTCATTTTTTCTGGTGAACACGAAGTCGGCGACTTGAAAGGAGGGCGAGGGGGGTGATTGTCGGGGTCTGAATGGAAAGCCCGATTCATTTCTTGTGACCCCAGATAAGGTTACTGCATTTAAGAAGGCGAAAGAAAGGTATTTCCCTGTTATCTAAACCTTTGGTATCAGTCTACCCACGGTGGTAAAAACACAGAAATAACGCCAGCGCGTATATACAATTCACTTTTGTGCCAGCATACACCGCCGCCGGTTGTTATTCTTGCGACAATAGAAGAGCATCGCACCAAATTACTGCAGCGGCAAGGGATCGTGTCTAAGCATTTGGGCTTCAGAATTTCCTCAGAAATACTTATGAATCCTGCCGTTTATGTAACCGTTACGCGATAAAAACTACGTTCTCTGCGCTTCTGTAGTAGCCATGTAAGCGCGACTTCTCAAAAGGAAATTACCTTCCATCTTAGCATATTAACTACCTACAAGAACAATTTGCAGTGGTATCAGGCCAGGCTGCGAACACTTTTGTTTTCTTTTCAGAGGGGGACCATGCATACATTTTAACAGCAGAGTTACTTAGGCCCTCAATTTTGCCGTCGAGCTTTACAAGAAAACACAGCCCGAGCACTTGTGGGCTTGCGCCTCGTGAAGAGTGCTCTGCGTCGTCCGGGCGTCCGCGTGGGCTTGAAGCCACGTGACGAGCTCGCTAAAAACACAAAGAAAAAACACCGTGCGCACGTGAGCGTGCGCTTCGTGAGGAGCTTCCTGCGTCGGCCAGCTCGATCTTCGAAAACACTCTTCCCAGCGACCGTGCCGTGATCTCTCGCATGCCCTTCTGCTCGCCAGTTCACGTGTGTTTGCGCCTGAAGTGGGGATCTCAAATGCCGAGTTCGCGGTACAGACGCCCAGTTCACGGTGCCGGCTGCCATGGGTTCTAGCGCGTCATAACGAGGTCCAGTTTGAGAGAGATGTGAAAGCCCACGGAAAAATCCATCCGGTTCTAACAGTGATGAAGAAATTTCAGCAGAAAGTGCGGAAATTTATGTGAGTTGCAACAGCCGAGTCTCCCATGAAGGTTGAGGGGCCGCAAGCTGGGCTGCTTCTCCATCCTTGCACCACTAGTGCAAGCTGGGCCAGTTTTTTCCGACTTCTTTTTTTTTAATGTGACATACTTTCAGAACGTATTGAAGAAGTGCACCCAGCTCTTTTGACAGGGCGTCACAAAGTACGGCATGCAGCAAAAAATTGTTGCTCAACGCCCGCCAGATTATTTCATCATATTTTGCTGTCATTCCCGGTCTCGGCTTAGATTTCGCTACTAACTCAAAACAAAAAAATGTATAAGAGAAAATAAAGATGTCGCAGAAATTAACTAATGCGGTCAACATCTCTTCCGAAAAATGAATAGATTACAAACGCCCTGAAGCAAACGTAGCAAATACGAATAAAAGTACAGCTCAGCAAACCGTGTAACCAGCTGCATTTTGAGAAAACTTAATATATACCTTAAGCGGCACAAGCTTTCCTTGTAATAGCGTAAATACAGCTAAGTCGTCGAATAATATTTTGGTAAATATAGAATGGTAAAAGTACAAAAAATAACATTTTACAAAACTGAACAGTCTAAATAAAAAAGTACCTGTTATTCACCTTCTCCAACAAACGGAGACTCAAGTAGAAAGGCGAGGAAAAGCACGCTGCAAGTACCAATGAAAGAATAGCGAAAACGAACCAATCCTACACCATGCCTTGGGTGTCAGGAGAATTACGGGAGTTACACGGTTTAGGCACTTATTCGCTATAACGGTGTAAATTTACCTAATTGAAAGAAGGAGCAAAAGGAAACCTAAAACCAATACAACATCCCAGCGTGTTTGGTATATGAGGTTGTAGAAAACTCACAGTGTATACACTCGTCCTAACAAGGCTATGCATTAGAAGAAATTCTCTAAATTTGTGCAGATTATCTACTTATAAACAAGCTAACGAGTTCCATTTTTCAGTATTATTATGCCATCATTTGTCATTCTGGTAACAATTTTTTATGTAAGTATAATAATTAAAACGTTATTCCCTTTAACACTGGCCCATATTTAAGGCCTCTATAAAAAGCTGCCCTTGGATTTTCCTGAAACTCTCATATTGAAGCCGGCATTGTTGTTTATTGCAAGCTACCAAAACATGTTGCATTATCTCAGTGATTTTCTCGCTACAGAGCAGAAAATTTGACGTTCTTAGCTGTATTCAAGGTACATACTAGAGTGGCCTGTCACCGATTTCCGCCGTCAATGTAAGACGAGTAATGGCTGGAATCGTTGTCTTCTCTATGCGTCCTGAGAAACAAATGATTATGCCCGTCACTACGGTACTCACTACCTTCACAGTGGGGACAAGCTTGTTTATGGAGGGGGTGAGGAAAATAGGCAACGTCTAGAGAAAGTTTCTATTGCATGGCTGAACCCAGTGAAAATAGCAGGTGTTACTCGTCGATTATGTGTGGTTTAAAAAATGTGAGCATTAGAACATCAAAGGGAACTAAAATATCTAAACACAGCGTTTTTATTTCTTCGCCTATATCAAAAAAAGGTCACTGGAGGCGGGGTTAGAACTTTCGTCTTTGCTAGTGGCATATCCACTAACAACTCCTGTGGAAAACATTTCTCATGCAATTACACTCGCCAGGTGGGCTCCCTTTTATAGGAAATGAATAAATGCAGTAGGGTGACATGTTTGGGGTGTGGGCCTTGGCCGTTGCATAGGGCAGTAATCTTGTGACCTGACTTCTCGTACACAGTGGCAGCAAGGTAGGGCATAAAGGGCGTTTTATTAAAGCAAAGCTGTATTGGTCGTAGTTATGGCGGCGTAGTAACCAAACTCAAAGGAGGAAACCCACCTTCACACAATGGGATGGCACATGAAGCTTATAATCAAAGAAGAAAAATAAATCAATCAATCAATCAATCAATCAATCAATCAATCAATCAATCAATCAATGACTTCGAGACCGAGCACAAAAGGCAACTCAGTTAGCCGACTTGGTGCATGTTCATAGTAGAGTTTTACCTGTCCGGGTTCGACATCCGCCCTGGTATTGGCGGATGACTCAGCGCAACCGCGGCCAAGCGAGCCACACATGCGCGATGGTGATCTCGCTTGCTATTGGACCGGAGCGGACTGCGGAACAGGGTGAGCTAAAACTGCTAAAACTCGCTAGTAACGAGTTTTATGTTGAGTTCCAATGGCAGATCCGGAGTACTTTCGGAGTACCTTTTCTGCTCTGTCTGGAGCAGACGCGTTCCAATGGCAGATCGGAAGAAACCAAACCGTGTTTCAATTGCAGATCGGGAGCGCCGTCGGAGCCGAGGTCGTTCCAGCGGAATCGGCGGAGTCAGCCGTAATTAACTTGGGCGCTTGCTTTTGCCGCGTGACGTCACCAACGCCGCCGCCGTCTGCGCTACGGTGAATTAGTATTCTAGTTCACTATAGTCTGCGCTTCCGGTAAGTGTTCGCCTTCTCTGCCTCCTCCAGCCGCGGAGCGCGACATGAACGCGCCCGCGGGAACCAGCCGATTTCGGGAAGGCGCCACGCTAACGATGCTGGCTCAATCCTGTTCCCATCGCGGTTCGGCACTTTTCTCCGGCGGGAGCGGCTGTGTTCCAAAGGCAGCTTCGGAGTACCTGCTCTTTGCGGAGTAGGCGCGCTCCGTTGTGGAGCACGGTGACCGCTCCGGATCATCGTTGCATGCTCCGCTCCACTCCGATACCAAGCGGGAACGCAATTGCGCATGCGTGGCCTGCTCATCCGCGAACGGCATGCGTTTACGCTGAGCAGGCCGCACGTACCGGAGCCGACCGTCAGCTAAAGCTCTCCAATATCGCAACCCCCTTTTGACGGAGCAGGTCCGTTCGTCCTTGAGCAATAGGAACAACTACGGAACGGTAGAGAAGAAATACACCTTGAGCGCGAAAGTCGCCTTTTCCTTCGTATCTTTTTTAAAGAAATAAACGTGACTTTCCACAATGCGACGCACGTTTTTACGTGGCATGACTGACCACGCGGCTTCGACGGATATCGCATCAGCCTTAGATATCGTATCAGCGTTGTTTGTTCGGTCATTTTCGGGAGTTAGCTCGCACAGCTCACATCCGCGTAGTGCCCGACGTTGATACAAGCAGTGCCTGACTGCCGTGGCACCACTTAGGTCTGGTTTTCCAGCCTGAGAACGTCACTGTTAGGTGGATACTATCGGGCCTCCTCCCCAACCCACGCACACACACCCGCCATTTTCTTTGCTGCGTGGTTATGGGACGCTGCTTTCAACTCTCGTCTGATACATACAATATATGTGTACCACCCGAATTTTGCGTCAAAAAGACGGTATAAGGTGTGAAGCAGACCAAAATATACGATTTGCATTTTCGGCGTCATATTGTAATAGCCACTTCAAGATATATCGTGTACTCCAAGGCTGCGACTCAAACTTATCCTATCAGTTCTAGTTCCGTGTGTAGTGCACCAAGTAGCGCCGATCTATGAAACCGATGACGTCAGGAGAACGCTGATTGTCGATAGTCTACTGGGGAAGGTGTGAAAATCTACATTATCACACGCTGCTCACTTTGAAACGCAAATTACCTTGTGGGTATTGCCGCGAATGATCGCTGAAATTAGTCTCTTAACCAAGTCACCCTCAACATCCGGCGAAACTCCACAATCATGCTGCTTTCAGTCATATCTATTTGTAACCATGAAATTTTGAGTGTAATTGGTGGCGGGTGGGCGTTCTTCGTGGTTAGCAGTATTGGACGACAGCGTCCCTAGCAAATATGGCTGAAATAGCCACCAATTGTGCATTTCGTATTCCCCCCTCAGAGCACTGTATTTGGTCTGGAAAAGGTGCATGCCGTGCTTATCTAGGTAACCAGACGGAAAACGTGCTGCCTCACAATGAGGCTGGTGAGCAAACCGAATATACCATTCGTGCTTGAAGGGGCTATTCTTGACTTCAGGTTAGGTCGACCGCGGCAAACGGCCGGCATGAATCACGCTTCTTCAGCATAAAAATAAAAGCGCTATTGTGCAGGTGAGACAAGCAATCTAGGACGTCGCGTCAATAAAAGAGCTCGTCGATTTTAAATACCTTGTAAGGAAAAGTTCATTCATCGGGAGACACATTGGAAATACTGTTTCATTGCTCGACTAGTTGAGCTCGAATATTCATTGAAGCTGTCTTCAAGCGAAGTCTCTTTATCTGCGCTTACAATGCTGCGGCGGAATCGCAAGCAAAATTTCGGTCGTGCCAATATCATGAAAACTGCACAATGCGGTGAGAAGGTGCAGATAAGACACGGCGCAAGGAGGCTCTCTTGCCGCGACGCTATTGATGTTTGCGATTTGATTCTGTCGTGCCCTTGTAACTGTAGCCTGGGTGACAACAACTGTTTCTTATTTCGGGCTTCTTATCGGATTTGTGGCGCATGGCGTGGTTTTTCAAAACTCATTTGGAAGCTAAGCTACGTATCACATGGGTTTGCAGCATGCGCCGTTATCACAGTGTCCAAAAAGTGAACTTCATCACGTTTTATCATTTTTTGAATCAAGTACAACGTGCAATCAAGTCCCCATAGACTGCAATTGTGGGATCTCGGCAGTACAACCACACTGGTAACGTTCGAACGTGGACGTGCGTTTCGCGATTAGAGGAAACCGAAATTCAGCAATGATGTTGATTTGCCGTGGCAATTTACTGCGTCACCTGGCTCCTTAGTAGTGAGCCCTCGTCTTCAAATTCGCAGATTCTTGGGTCGACGATTGCTTTTTTTGTCTCCGTTGACTGGTGAAAATGGTTTGTTCCCGATAGAAAGACTTCCGCGGTTGCCAAGAAGGAGCACGTGAAACACCCTTCCTTACCTTACGCAGAACAATTTCGGTGAGTAGCTTCGTGAATTCCGTAAGCACATTTTCGAAGGGGTGTTGATAAAACATTGTTATTGTTAATATTGTTATTATTATTATTAGTAGTAGTAGTAGAAGTAGTAGTAGTAGTAGTAGTAGTGTTGGTTGTGGTAGTAGTAGTAGTAGTATATTATAAACATACTCTATATTTTGCTCCTTTATAGCAACAAATTCATCTTTCTACTTTTAGTTTGATACTTGTTGGGCTTCCCGTTTGTTACGTTGTCGTGCTCTTTCCAAAGTATGCTGCCCACGGAATTTTATTTTGTTCATGTTAAGGCTTGATTTTACAAGTTTAAATGCCCATCTGAATTATAAGTGGTGGTCGTTTTAATCTGTGGACAGTTTATCAGTTCTGTTGTGTCATGTCAACATTGTTGTGTTCACTGAGTGTACAGTGTATATTATCCAAAGTGTGGCAGTGTTTTCTACTTATACGACGTTCATACACAGTTTTAACATTGCTTTATTTCTCTCTGTTTTCCTATGTCTTCCATATATATTTTCAAATTTGTGTTTTACTTTTTATCTCTTTATATCGTCTGCACATACTCATTCCCTGTCTTGTTATTATTTGCACTTATGATTATTATTTGCAGCGGCAACGCGACACATAAATTTCACGGTGCCAAGGAAATGCTACAAGTTTAGAAAGCGGAAGCGAGGCAAGACGCTCATAGGAAACGTGAGCAAGCAACATTTGCTAGAATCCTGTTCGCCTGAGTATTTCGGAGAACTCACAGGACTTGGGAACCCTTGCACAAGTTTTCCTCAGACGACGGAAGACGACATTTACGAGTCAGAAAGGGACTCAGCTGCTGTAGCCGACCAGGACAGACCAGAAACACAAGACACTTGATGAACTGCCGGAACTACTTCAGACGTTTTATGTACGTGTGATTCCCGCATCAACGCTACCGCAACAGTACAGTAAATTGCCTGTGCTCCCACGACGTGTTGCTTCATGCAGCCGGTGAACAACCCACTCTCTCGGCAACCATGACATCACCGCCAGACAACGAAATTCAGCTGGAAATACGGCCCATTGTGGCCATCGGGCACTTCCTGCGTAGCCTGCAGAATATTTCCGCTCACTATCCCTTCGGGTGGACTTTCGCAGACATGAACTGCGTGTCCCAAAAAAGGCAGGGACTGAGGAGTACGCTGCTTTTGTGTGTAGGATGTTCAGCCTCAAAGCTGCCGTAGATACTGAATCGCCATGGCCCGAACCAGTGAATGGCATGGATGTCAACACTGCCACAGTATCTGGCGTCATGAGTATTGGCTGTGGTTTTTCAAACCTCGGCAAATTGCTAGCGTCTCTCAATGTCCCAGCCATGTCACGTACGATAAATACCAACGATACCTCTCCGAAGTGATCGACAAAGTCGCCTAGGAAGAAATGAAGAAGCAGCAGCGGAAGAATCAAGACTGGCTAGGAAGAGTGGTGACGTCGATGATGACGGTGTGCCCACTATAATAGTAGTGGCAGATGGGGCGTGCTGCAAAAGATCGCACAAAAACAAGTACGATGCTTCATCAGGGGTGGTAAGTAACATTAGCGAAAACAAAACTTTCATGTTGGTTTTTTACTATGAAGTGTGGTTACATTTGCGTTGGGCGCAGCATTTATTGGTTAGATTAGTAAACGTAGAATTATTCACCCCTCCACAAAAGATGAAAAAAAATAGCGTAAACCTCAGAGCATTGCCACTGCAGCAGTATATTCTATTTCGATTTGTTGAGTAGAGACCTATAGAAGAAATTTGTAAAATTGCAGCTTTTTTGCCTACACTTGCGGTGGGATCCATCCGACTATCCGCCGACGCTTCATTAGCAAGCTAGCCACATTACCCACAGCAACTATTCCTATCCGAAGCCGTGAATAATTGTCTAGGGCTTAGCGTTGCTGAACCTACGTCACTTGTTTTGGTGTGCGGCCGCATCTGGCCATGCAATGAAGCCAAACAACGCCAATTCTTGCTCCTGTATTTTGGGACGCTATCAATTACCCTATTAGCTATTACCTAGTGGTGTAAATTAAATTGTTCGCCCCTGTCGTTGACGTGCTCACATGACACCTCCATTAAAATTCTAGGGTTTCATGCCCTGGCTCGTGAGGCGCGCCGTAGTGAAGCGCTAGGGAATAATTTCGAAAACCTGGGCATATTTTACGTGCAGAAATGTGGTATAGTAGGGAAGTTTTGTTCTTGGCGTTCCTCTGACAAACCAAGTTACGTGTACAGGATCTCACTGACGTCCCCGTGCTCAGTCGCACAAAGCCTTCGCCAATCTAGCCACCACGGCGGGTTGAACGTGAAATTAAACTCTCGGAGCGCACTTCGCGTGACAAGTTAAACGCTTCCGTTTGCAAAGGACAGTTTTTATGTTATATTTCTTAAATTGCAAAGGGCGTGAGCCGTTGTTTATGATTGACGGATATTGTAATTTCTGCATTACTATCTTGTCACGACAATACGAAGAATAGGGCAGTAGGCCATACCGCTGTATTGCCTAGGATCGACGATGAAGGGAATGTGAGCGGGAGCAGGCAGCAGGGGATTCGTTATGGCTGCCTGAAAATATTTGCTCGGATCATGTAAATACATTGTGTTATTATGGCTGAATGCTTCAGCAGGAATCTGTCAAACACTGCCGCGCTTCACACTTCGTAGGCTTTCGGTCATACCAGAAGCAACGGTGTAAGAATGGTGTTTTATTTTTGATTTTTTACTTCTCATCTATTAAAATAACGAAGTACTGAGACAAGAATTTCAATAAAACCAAGATAAACCTGTGTCCAAACGTTCAGACAGTGCACAAATAATTTACCTAGGCTGACCTTGAAGCAATATGGTTCTATGCGATTAACTCTCCTGCATTCCCGATTTTTAAGTGCGGAGAACTTTAGGCACTCGCCTTGCCGTCGTAGCTCGCTCGCTGGACCCAAGTAGAGCCGCACGGCATTCCGTCGTAGCGGCTGTCGTCGCGGCGGAACCCAGAAGCTTCGAAAGCCAAGTGGTTTACACAGTCATAGGCGTTCGCAACTCGCGAACGGCAGGCGCTTGATATACATCTTACATAACCCTGTTTGCGCAAAGAAAAGTGCAGGTACATCCGAGGCAAAATATACGTAATTAACCGGCAGCGCCGCGTTCATTTATTTAGGAACAATTGTTGATTTTGTTTTTACGATAGTACGCGAAAATAGTGGCAGTGCAACGCCGGCATGCACGGGGGGAAAAGCAAGCACAAAAAGCAAGCACAAAGTCCCGCTGGCACAGTTCCACGCAGGAGGCGTGCGAGCACTGTGAAGGCGAGAAATTTTAATTGCATTGGGTGGTAGCAGTAAGCGTATAACGTCGCGACAGCCCATTCTGCCGAATCACTGCTCTGCCCTTCCGACAGCTTTCACATTGAGTGGAACCACCTTAAATTTTTCTTCTCATTGACCTATTTGTTCCTGGGTGCAAATCCACGGATGCATATTATGCTATTTTTTAGGCTGGCATCATCGGACATAGGACCAGAAAAGTTCTCCATATCGGAGTCAGAAACAAAGTTTTCGCGGCGTGTGCTATAGCGCCACCAGGAGATCACCCCAGGGAGCATAAGTGCCACAAAATCTGGCAGGGGAGTTCTACAAGCATGGAGCAAAAGTATACTTGTAGAAGGATTCAGAAAGAGCGTCAAAATCCAGAGTGTGAAGAAATTCATGCGGTTGATTGCGGATGGAGACTCAAGCACATACAAAGCGATTGTTGCAGCAGCGCCGTATGGAAATCAAAGAGTAGAAAAAAGTTGGCTGCCGTAATCACATCTCCGCAACTATTCGGGTAAAATTCGCAACATTGCACAAAGAAAGCGCCCGCAAAATTTGAATCAACATTTCAAAAACTCCATCCAACAAGCCTCCGTTCGGCTCAGACACGGGGTAGTCACAGCCATCAAGGTGAGAGCGGCGGAGAACAATTCGTTGCGCCAAAAAGGCAGCACCTCATTGGTGACACCAAAAACGGTCCCATCCACGTGTTTGGTGATCATCGCAAGTGTGCCGGGTACTTCTGCTCGGGGAGTGACCAGGGGGAAGAGAATGTGGTGCCAGAATTGGTTCGCACTGGTGTGTTCGACGAGATTGTTGATGCCATGAGCCGAGTTGCAGGAAATTCAACGAGTCTCATACAAGACGTTGAGAACAACGCTGCTGAGCATTACAACTTCATGGTGGCAAAGTATGTTGGTGGAAAGCGGATAAATTATTCGCTAAAACGCTCCTACAAAACAAGATTTTCTGCTGCGTCTCTGTCCTTCAACTCCCAGGACGCCTACCATGACAGCATAGCTCCTCAAGTTAGCGGGAGAAAAGGCGGCAGATACACGAGCTCTTTTGCAAAATTATCTGCGCGCCGCCAGGCTGAGAGGCACAAAAGGCCGCGTAAAAATTAAGCACCTTCTGCCCAGCCTCTAAAAGGCACGCAACAACGCTCACAAGGTGCTGACGCGGATTACGGACCGCCGGACATGGAGCCAGACGCCTTTCAAATAGCTGCGGACCATTTTGTTCACTCTCTTGCACTTACCGAAGAAGACACCGACCAACTGCAAAAAGCAACAACTGGGCAAAGTGGTTCCATTGTTCGGAAACACGAGAGACGCAAGCGCTTGACAGCATCACTCTTCGGTCCTGTTTGCAAGATGAAGCCTTCGACGAGATGCGGGCGAACTGTCAAAGATATGCTGTACAAGCACATCACATCGGACGCTATAAGGCACGGCAAAGACCAAGAGTCCATCGCACTCCGACACGTCGAAGCCCCATATGACGTCGTTGTAAAGGAGTGTGGGCTTTTCGTAGACCGTCAGCGCCCTTTTCGTGGTGCCACGCCAGACGGACTGGTTGGTGACGACACGCTGGTCGAAATCAAGTGTCCGTATGCAGCGAGAGACCTCACCCCACTGGAAGAAGTACGCAGTAAAATATAACACACTGTGCTGAAACTTCGAATAAGGCTGACCGGCTCAGAAGCAACTACTGGTACCAAATTCAAAGGCAACCGAATATGTCCGACCGGGAAAATGTTTGTTTGCTGTCTGGACAAGAGAAGGTCTCCACGTTGAGACAATAGGCAGGGAACGGGTGTTTTGGGAAAACGAGATGTTGCCCCGTCGAGAGAAGTTTTGCGTGCACTGTTTGCTGCCAGAGCCTGTTGACCCGAGGAGAAGCCCTGGACTTCCTATAAGCTAACGGGAATACATCATTGAGGCACAAAGACGGAGCGCCACTAAAGCCGCCTCGCGGCAAAAGGAGCGTACGCCGAGCGATCGCCACCAATTAACATAGCTTCATGGCCTACTTGGCGAATTGTCTTTACGGTTTCAGACTTGCTTAGGCTTGTTGTATAGGGCACGGAAAACTGTTACAACAGATTTGTCTTCATTTCATGTGTGTCTTTTGGTTTGTTTGCGCGTGGGAGATGTTTTGTCTCCCGCCCGTACGTGGCTACTCCCGGATGTCTTGTTCTGTGTGTCAGGAAAAACCTTTGTTTCGCGTGCCCCACCGGAAACCTTTGCTAATCGGAAAAAGGTGTAGCGCTGTGGCGACTATCCAGGACTGTGCTTGTTTGATTGGCAATGTCCTGGATATGACTAGTGGTTTCTAGAAACGACAACATCCAGGAGAACAGCGCGGTTAGGAAATGCCGCGGCAAGTTATAAGGCGAAGCTCACCTGTGCACGCCACACTGATATCTACTTCTTCAACGTTTGTACTTCCGTCTGGTTTATCGCTGTGCACAAGTTCGCTCCAACAAGATTTATTTTTTCAACAGCCAAAGTCATCCTTGTCTACGCCAAAGTATGTAGCGCCATTCTGCAGAAATGGTTATTGCTGAGCACGTGCTTCATATTACTAGGCAAATAAGTAATTTTCAGACGCTTTTCTTGTGCTCTGCCTAGTTTCATGGTACCACCCTGGGGATGGTCCTGAAACCACAAATTTCAACTTTTGCATGGAAATCAGCAAGACCTAGCCTCCTAATAGGGGCCAGGAAAGTTTTGCTGTTGTATTCATTTATTTTATGCAATTCAAAAACGCCTTTAATGGCTAGGCAAAAGGCAAACAAAACTGCCTGACGGGGCCCTTCCACCCATAACAATCAGAGGAGCAGCGGGATCACAAGGAACCACAATTAGAAGGAAAAGATAACAAAAATAAACAAACACAAAATACAATACGCGAGTTACATACGCTCGACAAAATTAAAGGTGCACACTGGCATAATTAAACCAGGGAAAAAATATTAACACACATCTGATACCGGAACCACTGATACCGGAACCAACAAAACAAACAACGAAATTACAATGCACACATCCTTCAGGCACTGGAAAGTGACAAGATTAGAACGGTAACAAGCTGTCACCGGTACTTTTGATTTGCCTCAACAATTTTTCTTTCATAACTTTAGTTGCTTTGTTTGAGCTAAGATATCGAATGAGATCAAGAATATGAGGGCACTGATTAAGGAGGTGCGGAATCTACCATTTTACCCTTTGATCCCCATAGCCTGTCCGAGAACGGCATTGTTCTAGCAAGCATGTTCTCAGTTCATACGGACTTATATATACATGATGGTTCAACTCAAACAATGTTTAATTACCATTATGCTAGCGGAGTACTTCTAGAGATAATTTTGGGTGTAAAGTTGCGCACTGGTAGTATTTCATGCTTGTTAAAATATGCTGCGCAGCCCGCAGAATACTTTAGGTTTGCAATTGCTCGTATGGCTCGTTTTAAAAGTATCGTAAGGTTTTTTATGTTTGTTTGAGTTGTGGTGGACCACACTAAAGAGCAATAATTTAATCGCGAATGAAAAAGCGCGTAATAAACTTGACGTTTTGCACTCGTAGGCAAGTAGTACCTCAGCTCGTTTTGATGCACCCACACCTCGACAACGTTTTCTCTAAGGGAAGTTGTGTGTGGTGTCCATGAAAGGTTTTCCTGAAAGGTTACACCAAGGAAACAAATTGCCTGAGACTGTTATTACATGATTCTGTTGATATGATTCTGTTTTTAGAGTTTAACATCAGGTTTGTAGAAATTTGTGTCCCTTTTGGTCTGATTGCGAGGTATTTTGTTTTTCTACAGTTATTTCTAGCCCATTTGATCTGAGCCAAACACCTAAGTTTATCAACCAATGATTCGCTTTTTATAGAGGTCTCGAACAGGTATACCAGAAAGAACAACGTGTGTCTCGTCTGCGTACAACACAAGTTCTTCTGTGCCCTGAAGATTTGAAATGTTGTTAATATACGAGAGAACCAGAACTGGACCGAGAATCGATCCTTGGGGTACCCCATACTGAATGTACTGTGTGCCTGATGTAATGCCATTTATTTCTGTATACTGGGACGTGGACGTTACGTAACTTTTAATGAGCGAACAAGTGACACGTAAGACTCCATAATAAGGAAGTTTCCGTAAAAACACATCATGTTGAACGCTATCGAATGCTTTTCTTAAATGAAGAAATGTGCCTAGTGTGAGTGGTTTCATCTCACTGTTTTCTAGAATTTGCTCTTTAATTCTGAAAAGTGCCACCTCAGCGGGTTTTTTCTTTTGAAAACCAAATTGCTGAGCTAATAAAATACTTTTTAAGGACAACTACGCTGTTAGTCGTTTGTTTGGAAGACGTTCTGCAATTTTTGCAAACACTTAGAGCACGGAAATCGGTCGATAGTTATTTAAAATATTCATTGGGCCTCCTTTATGTATAGCTGTCATACGAGCAAGTTTCATTTTATCCGCGAACAGTCATTGAGAAAGAATAAGGTTGCATATACGCACAAGGTGAACACTTAATCCTTCGGCAACAGCCTTTAGTCTGTTTAGGTTTAATACCGTCAGCACCTACGACACAGCTGTCCTTCAACAAAAAGATTATCTGAAGGATTTCAGATTTGTCGGTAGGTAATAAATACATGGTATTTGGACATTTTGTGATGCACTGCTCGCATGGAATATCTGCAGTGTCCTTAGTAGGCGCACCAACAATTAAAAATGTTCAATAGGTAAATCTGAAATCTCAAGTTTAGTTGAATTGTCAGACTTAACTGAAACTTTTTTGACTTGTGGAGATTTACAGAATATTTCTTTGACTGTTTGTCACATACGGCGGGTGTTTCCAGCAGTGTCAAACCTATGCATGTAATATTGGCATTTGGCTTATCTCATATCTGCGTTAAGAATATTTCTTACGACTTTAAGCGATTTGAAAACACTTTCATAGTTTTCAAAAACACCTGGAAAGAAAGCGCGGGATGCCGAAGCACGACGCGCACGCTCGGTTCGTGTCTCAGCGTGGCCACTGGTTCAAAGAAAACATGCGGTCACTTTCTAGAACCAAGCAGCTGGAATTTTTCTGCAGTATCTCCGTTTGTCACAGATTTTCTGGCTGGGATTCATTCACTTGATCACCTTCAACTCTTCAAACGCATTCGTCATTATTACGGGTTGCGGTGGCATAAATATTCTCAAGGACACCTTGGCAGTGCGCACGCTGCTTTCCTATCACAGGGGTGGTTTTATAATGTGTTATCTGCTCTAGTAGCAGAAGAGCAATAGTACAAACATTCGCAATTTACTTAATGCGTCAAGATGCCTGTGAAAGAAAGTTCGTATTCACTTTCTTTGCGTAGAACAAGTTTACGCATGTTATTTAAAATACCTATTTATAAACCTCGGAGCCTACTGCGTAACTTGTGCATCACCGGACCGGATTGTGGATCGGTAGCGTAACTAGTGCAACACCGTGCTGCGAGCGGTGGCGCAGCATGTTCAAAGGCGGCAGCTTTCGTGTAATAAAAAGTTATTCCTCTTAAGGAAGAGTTGAGAAGCTTGTCGGGGCTCGATGCCCAATCTGCTTTGCAGTGCGCCACCATCATCATAAACCCCGTCCTGCCTCTATTGTCGGTGGTGCGTGGCGTCGAGCGTCAGCGGCACCACGCGACACAACCGATCGCAGACGACTGAGCTGCGGGGCGGTCGCATGTCTTCGCCGCTCTCAGTTCCGGCCACGCTTAATTGATTGAGGGGTTTCAAGCGCCGACGCAGCGCATGTGATGAGGCGCGCCGTGGTGGGGGGCTTTGGAGTAATTTTGACCACCTGGTGATCTTTAACGTGCGCCGAAATTCCGAACACGCGGGCGTTTTAGCTTTCCGCCTCTGTCGGAAAAGCGGCCGCTCAGGGCCGGAGGAGTCTAACCCGCGACCTCGTGCTCAGCTGCGCATCGCCTTAGCCACTGAGCCGCCGTGGCGGGTTCTGGCCGCGCTTGTGCACCCGCAATAAATGAAGGAGGCTGCATCCCCCGCTAAGTTCACGGTCGTGTTCCTATAGCACAACCGCTGCACTGTCCCTCCCAAGGATGCTCAAGAGGGCTAGTTGGGAGTGGCATTCCTCTTTATATGTATACTGCCGGACTACCACGCACTGTGACTGAACTGATGTAGGCTAAAACATCTGCATCCACAAAGTGGCGATGAAACGTGCGTAGATGACGCTGTTACACCGCGTAGATGACGCGTTTGCACCGCGGCTTGCAATCCGTGACACACCGCCTTATTCTGGAGTAAAACATGAATGCCGCAATCACTTTTATCGGTGAAGATATGCCCTGTGATGGGCATGTTATCTTTTCCTGTGGCAAGCTGGGGTTAGATTGCGGCCACCGGAAGCGTTTTGTTTTTTTTTTCATTTCATCCACGATCAATCATTATATTCATCAGAGAAAGTCCACTTTCCTGCATGGCATAATGGCGTTACACACGCATCAGTGAAAACAGTAAAGTTTCGTTTCAACAAACTGGCAGCTTTTTTCTCCGTACTTACTAGAAAATAACACCTGAACGAAGAGGGGAAGGTCGATCTGATTGATGCATTACTTTGAAAGAAAACACCAGCGCATCAGTCGGGACACAAATAGAAGTTAACAAACACTTGCGCGAGTGGTCCTCTACTTCTTTTCCTGTCCGGTCATATGCCCTGTTTCTTTCTTTCAAGCCCTCAAAAGAACCAGCAGAATGGAATGCCTACCACTCAAGCCAAATGTTCTGCGGTTGCTTGAAACTGCCCGTGAATATTCCGTTGCGAACGTTAAATCCAAAAAAATGTTTGCGGCAACTGACAACACAACCTGGACAGTCTGACGCATCGTTCGAAACGGCATGACCCTGCGTTATTAATACCCGAATCGTTTACGTGCTGCGAAAGAACCGCATCGGAGCGAGCTGAGGCAGCGGCACCCACGCCTGGCGACGCTGACTTCACTGACTTCTGACCACTGTGTACCGCTTACATGCATAACGTCGACGCGCCAGACACTGTGCTGAGTGCGCTTTAAAAACATCAAATTTTGGGAGTGTAACACGGCATACCTACACCTGGGATGTAAGGCGCGCTATATTGAAGGGCTCCGGATGAATTAAAACTATTTAGAGATATTTACCGTAGTGCGAAATCTCGACACGCGGGTGGTGTTTCTCATCGACTCAATCTTAAGAGCGGCCACCACGACTGGGGTTAGCACCCGCGTCTTCTCTGCGCTTTTGTAGCAGCCGCGCAGAAATGGGTCTCTCAATATATGCGTTTAGATTTACCGGCTGTGAAGGGGTACTGCATGGTTGCGAAGGTAATCTTCACAGCTGCGTGCTTATTGTTTTTGCATATTGTTGAAGTCGACGTTGCGAAATGACTGTACGTCATGCAGTTCTGTTTTTTGTGACCCGCAACCCCTAAAATCACGGCGCTCTTATTTTACACTGAGGAAGGGACGTCACTTTTCCTGTAGTCGCGGCCTTTGCACCTTAGCCACACTGTAGTCGCAGCTCCCCGGCGCGGGACGAACATGTGCCTACATTTTGGGGAAGTATTGCGTATACGAGCAAGGCTCGCGATTTTAATAAAGTTAATGCTCAATAATGAAGAATTGATCAAGAATCTAATCTTAGAATAGTATTTCTGATTTGTTCCGGACAGCAACAGTCATTCTGTTGTTATACAGACGTGGTAAAATGATCTCGCGGCTCTGAAGAAATGGTAAGAATGTGAAGGGGTTAAAACGCAAAATAATAAAATGAATGCAATGTTGATGTTAATTCGGCGTCAAATTTTCCTGACATGCTTCAACCTACAAGTGTGGTCCTGGGAACATGCTTGCGTGTTTCCGTGTGTATTAGTACGTATGTGGGTGTGCGTGGTTGCGTGTGGTTTGTGGGTGCGCGTGTGTATGTGCGTGGGTGCGCGCGTGTCGGTGCGTTCGCGTGCGTGCTAGTGTATGTGTGCTTGGGTGTGCACGTGTGTGAGTCCTCTACAGCGTAGGGGAACAGAACCAATTCAGAAGCCTGCTGCGCGGGAGTCGGAATTCTGAAGTATGCCACCGAAATGTAGATTCGTCATCGTAGCATTACCATGTACACCCGCCGTGTCCATTACGTATTCCCAACATCACGTGGGTGTGACACAGTGAACTCCAAAAAACGCACAGCCACACTGCGCCTCTTGGATAACAGCCCGAATGTTTGTACAGTGGGCAGAGTTATTGACGTGGTGTCAAAAATCTCGATGATCATGGTCCCTGAACCTCGTCGTACCAAGTGCCTTTTAAATTCGGAGCATAAGCGATAAAAAACACGCCAGAAATGTTTACATGGGCGTTTACACAAAATAAAAAGAATGTGTGATTTCTAGACCCGAAAATTGCTAAAATGCATGCTATGAAGGTGAATGGAAAGCAAAGGTTTAAGCGACACCAACAAAAATTGCCCGCGCGACGTCACTTGAATTCACACACGTGGTTCTACGAAGATTAAAACGAGAGATTCTGCCAGCCGTCACTTGAAAATCGCGGGGGCGGCTTCCCGATCGCAGCAGCGTCGGTCACTGCCAGGCTAGAGCAGCGGACGCCGCCGCTGTAGCCCGGCCGTGCGTCGGCACGAAGAAAACGGATAGGAGCGTCTTTTAACGGGTGATAGCGGAACCTAGCCCTCCTGATGTTCTAGCTCGGGGCTACACCACCGCGCGACAAAAGCGCGGACACCGAAACAATTTGGTATGCGAGCTTCGTGATTCCCATTTATGCCGACTAAAACGAGTTAGTTGAGTAAGTATTAGAATTACGAAAAAGCTCAGGGAACTTTTGAAATCTCTATTTATCAGACCCAGTTGCTCCTTTCGCCTTTTTTAATACCTCTTAAAGCACAACCGAATTGGTATTCCCCAATTTAGAAAAAAGAGTCCCATTCGGGAAAGCAGGACGCAAAAGGTAGCGTTTCTTTAACGGCAAGATGTAAGTATGTGGTATCTACATTCGGTTTTAGCGCCTTGCAACCCAATCCTTAACTTTCCGTACCACCACTTATTTCCGTACGGTCCGGGCTACCCAGTAGGTGCTGTCGAACAATTCAATCGAGCCGTGTGAAGGAAGCGCGCAATTGACGCGAAGCTGCGCCAAAACAGGCCCAAAACAACAGTTGCTAAAGCAGACGACAAAGCCGTACCGCCGACGCGCCCGCCGGCGAGAAGAAACCTCCACGCGGGGAACGCTAGGCAAATTCACCGTGCAATCTTCAGTGTGCTCAGTGAGTAAAACCCTCCTGCAACCCCCGCCCCACTCCCGCCCCGCCACCGCCTCCGCCACGTTGGGAGTTTATTGTCCCGCACGCCAGGAAAGATCCATTGGCTAGTAGACGTAGAAAGCTCTGCTTTAAAAACAGCAACCAGTCTCTACATTTTGCTTGAAGGCTAAAGCATCTATCTGAATTGGATATGCCCGATTTTCCAAACCCCCTGGTCAACATACCACGTACGTTACACATCCTTGTATGGGACCAGGAAAGGATCGAATTGCAGGTGAACAAAACAGAAAGACGAAGGTATAAAGTGGACCAGCTCGGACGTGTTTCAACCAATATACAATTAAGGGCTTTTTTCTAATAGCAGGGCTGAGACCACGAGGGTAACAGTTGATGCAGCTGTATGAGGAGAAAACCTATACTGATTTAGCTCATGCCATTGCGTCAGCACGAAAGAGGGGCCGAAATCAAACCATTCGCCACCGTGGCTTGCCGGCAGTTGGTCTGTCGGCTTGTAACAAAAATGGGCCGAGAATGATCTGAAGGAACATGAATAAGTGAAAATGAAACAAGTCCGGGCTAAATAGCATTTAAACAGAAAACACTTCCCTAACATCTTTATTTCAACACCAACAGCTGTAGTTCTAAGGTTGATGGTGGGGTACTATCATAAAGCCATTGATCTGCTTGCCGAGGACAGTGCCCCGTAAACAAGGCAAGTGAGGTTCTAGAGAACCCACGCGACATAGAAATGCATACACGTTAAAGTTACATAAAAGGTAAATTTTATCATGGAACATTTACATGGATATGCATAAACAGCACATATATACATGCTATGCGCCCGCACAAGGAGACACATTGTAGCATCCATGTCTCATTTGGGCACAAAATGTTAAGTCTGCGAAAGTAGGTAAGAGATCTGTGTTGGTGTATTGGCACAAAAGTTTTCACAAAACGAGAACCGAAGGCGAACACCCGTGAACGGTCATGGACAACCCATATTTTTTTAAGCTTTAAATCGGTAAAACTGGGCTATGAACCCAGAACGCAAATAACACAACAGAAATACAACCAAATAACCAAGAAAAAAATACCCCGGAATCAGGGGTGGAAAAGAAAAGGAGGAATAAACAAACTGGAAAAATTAAAAAAAACCAAAAAACGACATTCCCTTCATTCATTGTTTTGTTTACGGCACAATATATAGATTAAGGTAAACTTCCCAGCGCGGCTCTCTCACTTCTACGCTGCATCGATTCACACTACAGCACACCACGCAATCTTGGTCCTGGGGAAGGAAAATTGAACGGTGTGAAGGAGGAATTCCGGAGCAATTTTGGAAGGACGCATTTAAACTGCACAAAAATTAGTCTTCATACCTATAGCAAAAGTAACTCATTGCTCTGCTTGAAGAAACCACCTTAAGTGCAGCCTAAACAGACTCATAGCTTTACTTTGCTATCCTTAATTTCCAATAAGGTCAACAGTCTGTGCGCTCGCACAGTTGCCTCTGTCGGCTCCTTTTTGCAATTGCCGCCTGGAATGGATTCAAGTAATAAAAATATTCCATTTTACGATTTCTAGACAGGCACCATGACATTTAGGAAGGTTGCGACGCTCCCCGCACGGGGCACCTTGAGTATTCATGGTGACGGTGTGCAGTGACACCGCGGACCCCGAGCTCCCAAAATAAGCCGTGTCCAACCGTGCCGAGGTGTTTAAAGGTGAAGGGTAGAAGCCGTAAACGGTGGCCGTCGGAGCCTTGGTCAAGCTCCGGCCGATGGGCTTCCTGCCTGTCTACCAGCAGGGAGCTCCGGGACCTCTTTGACTAACAGGGTAAGGTCGAAGGAGAAAGTACCCCCGTCTCCCTGCTTTTATACTATGCTTTATGGTATTGTCTAAACCCCCCCCCCCAACCATGATCGGCCCCCTAAAAGGGGCCGCACCGAAGTATCGTTTCCCCCATTGCCATCTTTGACATTTCCTGAACCAGATCATTACTCTCGATTTCTTGTCATGGAGTCCCTCAATCCAACCCACCCTCTTGCATCTCAGTCAGTCTTCTTGATCGCCAAGTATCTTGAAGCAATAATAGGAAAATCGTATAAGTGCAAAAAACAAAGGTCTGGTGAACTCCTAATCGAAATAAATGACAAGCAGCAGTCCACAAAGCTTCTAGCTCAGACAAAACTGGCTGATCTATACATCAGGGTTACACCTCATCGGAGCCTCAACAGCTCGCAGGGTGTGATATCAGAGACAGATCTCTTGAACAAAACGGATGCGAATCTCCTTGCCGGCTTGAAGGATCAGGACGTCACTGCCGTGAGACGCATCACCATCCGCGGAGACGACAAGGAGATTCCCATTAAGCACATCATCTTGACCTTTGACCGCGCAGTTCTCCCACAACACATAAATGCAGGTTTTATCCGTCCCTACATCCCGAACCCGCGGCGCTGATTTAAGTGCCAGCGGTTCGGGCACGGTACTAACTCTTGCCGTGGCCGATTGACGTGTGCAAAATGCGCGGCGCACGATCATCCGAGCGAGAACTGCCCATCCGAAACTCTCACTTGTGTAAACTGCGGGGGGCCGCATGCGGCATACTCCCGCAAGTGCGAAAAATTCCAACTAGAAAAAAAGATCATAAACATTAAGGTCACTGAGAACATCACCTTTACAGAGGCGACAAAGAGGTTCGCCTCTTTCCATCTGGGGAGGTACGCCGACGCAGCTCGCCAGGGGGCGGAGCGGCGTCTGGTGTCCACAGGGACCCAGTTCAGCGAGTCTGACCTGGTCCCGCTCCCACCCCCCCCCCCTGGGTTGCCTCACGCAGCCCAACCCGGCACCACGCCGCTTGCTGAGGCAGCAGTGGTTGTGGGGCAAACCAATTCTGTCGGGACCGGTGCCGCTCCCGCCTCTGTCTCTCCGTCTTCCAGTCCGTTGGAGGGTACCGAGGTGATGGACACCACGGGCCCCGCACCGGCTCCCACCGTCACCGCACCGCCCGTGCCACCTCTCGTGCCCCGGACGCCCTCGGCGGTGGCGGCTCAAACGAAAGGCTCCCTAGGGGGGGCCAAGTCCGGGGGGCCTGGTCCGTCGGGCACCCCTCGAACATCCGATGACGAGATGGAAGTCGGGTCGTTCCTGCCTGCAACGCAGCGCAAGGAGCGGCCACCGACTTCCAAGCCTACAGACAGGCCTAAAAAGCCTAATCCCAGAGTAAAAGCCCCGAAAGACGACACATGAACACATACACACACTCCATTCATTCTTAAACATAAATAATGGGAACAGAAAACATCATTCAATGGAACTGCAGAGGCCTCCTTAAAAATCTTGATGATGTGTATAATATCCTGCATGCTAATCAGCCAAGTCTCATGGGTCTCCAAGAGACTCACCTCAATTCCAAACAGACAAATTCTTAAATAGGTACCTCGTATTCAGAAAGCACAGGGTTGGCTGCACACACTCTTCAGGAGGTGTGGCAATTGTCGCCCGGAAATCCTTAGCCTGCCACCCTGTCAGTCTGAACACTGTCCTCGAGGCTGTAGCAATTCGAACAATAATATTTAATAGGTTGGTAACGGTGTGCTCCATTTACATTCCTCCTGATCATGAACTTTTGAGCTCTGATTTCAAGGCGCTGGTCGACCAGCTGCCCGAACCATACATCCTAACAGGCGACCTTAATGCGCACAACTCTCTTTGGGGCTCCTCCAGAACGGATGCCCGAGGTCGCCTGATAGAGAAGTTTCTTACATCCTCCGAAGCATGCCTTTTCAACAAAAAACAGCCTACATACCATAACTTAGGACATAATACGTACTCACATCTCGACTTGGCTATTGGTTCTGCAATTCTCTTTCCATGTCTTGAGTTGGGCGTGGGCACGGACCCATATGGTAGTGACCACTTCCGCACACCCCTAACATACACAGGTAAAGGCCCATGCAGTCCATCTTCCCATAACAGGTTTAATGAATCAAAAGCAAACTGGAGTACATTCACAGAAACATCTAAACTACACCACACAACCATAAAACACCTACACGTTGAGGAAGCTGCCCAACTCGTCACGGCGCACATAGTCGACGCCGCCGAAAAGTCCATGCCCCAGGCCTCCAGTGCATCCCGCAACCCAAGTAGGCCCTGGTGGAACGAGGACTGCAGGCGGGCGCGAGAGGCCCAGAACAAGGCGTGTGGTGTCCTTCGCCGGTACCCCACGTCAGATAACCTCATTTCTTTTAAACGGGCAAAGGCTTTTGGGAAGCGTGTTCATCGTAAAGCGAAAAGGGAGAGTTGGCGCACCTTCCTAACTTCCACCAACTCATACACTGACACACACAAAGTCTGGGCACGAATACGAAAACTAAAAGGACAACAGACACACAGCCTGCACCTGGTTAGTACAACAGGGGACACACTGGAAGACCAGGCTAACACACTTGCACAACACTTCGAAAAGGTGTCCAGTTCAGCACACTACACAAACACTTTCATGAAACAGAAGACATCTGTAGAAAAGAAGTCCCTGCTTGATAACAAGTCGCACACTTCTTACAATTCTCCTTTTTCAATTCATGAGCTGCATGTTTCTCTGAACGCTTGTAAGCCTTCAGCTCCAGGTGCAGAACAAATCACATACATAATGAGATAAAACGCGCTAACAAGACGAGGACGAAGAGAGAATACACAAGCACAAGCGCGAATTATGTGTCACCAACAGGCCCAATCCTCGTCCCTCTTGAAATCACATACACCATGATGCAATACCTACACCCAGACACTCTTGAAACACTCCTACATCTATACAACAACATATGGCTTTCGGGGCACATTCCTCGCTCTTGGAGAGAGGCCATAGTAGTGGCTTTCCTGAAGGAAGGAAAAGACCCTTCCTCTCCCGCTAGCTATCGGCCCATCGCCCTCACAAGCTGCCTGTGCAAGCTCCTCGAGAAGATGATAAACAGGAGACTCATGTACTTTCTTGAGTACAATGGTCTTCTCTAGAGCTGCCAGGCAGGCTTCAGGGCGGGGCGGTCCACCAACGACCAACTCGTCGTGCTCGAGTCCTATATAAAGGACTCTTCATTCACCAACAGTTTTGTACAACGGTGTTTTTTGACCTTGAGAAGGCCTATGACACTGCTTGGCGTTACGGGATCCTCAGTGACCTAAAGTCTTTCGGTGTTTCGGGCCATATGCTCAACACCCTTGCTAGTTATTTGTCAGAAAGAACGTTTCGCGTGAGAGTAGGTAGCGCACTCTCAAGAGTTCATGTGCAAGAAAACGGCGTTCCTCAAGGTGGAGTGCTAGGCTGCACTCTGTTCATAGTTAAGATGAACTCCCTTGGGAAGGCACTGCCACCTACAATTTCTTATTCAATGTATGTAGACGACATCCAGGTATCTTTTAAATCATGTAATATGTCTATCTGTGAGCGTCAAGTCCAGCTCGGTGTCAAAAAACTTGCCAGCTGGGCAGACAAAAACGGTTTTAAACTTAACCCAGAAAAAAGCACCTGTGTTGTCTTCTCCAGGAGGCGTGGGATCCATCCGGACCCATACATTATCCTTAATGGCGTATCGATTCCTGTGAGGAAGGAACACAAGTGTTTAGGCGTGGTGTTGGATGAAAGGCTTACGTTCATCCCTCACATTAAACAATTGAAACATAAATGTCTAAAGGCTCTCAACATTCTTAAAATCTTGTCCCACCAGTCGTATGGAACGGATAAGCAACTCCTGTTCCGTATTTTCAGAAGCCTAGTGGGGTCTAGATTGGACTATGGGAGTGTTGTGTATGGGGCAGCCACTAAAACAGCACTTAAAATGCTCGACCCAGTGCTTCACTTGGGGCTTCGCCTCTCTTGTGGCGCATTCCGTACGAGCCCTGTACAGAGTCTTTACGCAGAGTGTGACAAATGGTGCTTATCACACCAGCGAACCTATGTTGACTTGTTATATGCCTCTAAAATTTCATCAATGGACAACCACCCTTTTAAACCAGTTTTTAATGATACATCCACATCAAAGCTCTTTTTAAATCGCCCATCCATTCCTGTTTCTTTCTCGCTCAGAGTAAGGGACGAGGTCACTATTCATGAGGTCTCCTTTGTAGACGCATTCAAGTCATCTATCACCGATCTTGTAGCACCGTGGCATCTTCGTCCTGTTGCATGTGACTTGTCTTTCTTAAAATACAATAAGTACAGGACACCAAAAAGTGGGATTTGGCAGCATTTCATGTATATACAGGATAAATACAAGGCTGCAGAGTTTTTCAGTGATGCATCTAAAACGTCCACTGCGGTGTCTTGTGCTGCGCATGGGCCCAATTTTGAAACATGTAGAACAATGAATGTAATACAAGTATTTTTACGGCAGAAGGATATGGCATATTTCTCGTTGTAAGTCACATAGTTGAACATCGTATTCCTACATCCGTCATTTATGCAGATTCGTTCAGCGTCCTCCGTGCAATATCATCCGGAAAGTCATCAAAAAACCATGTCATTATTCTTGTCTTCAAAACAATTATGGTAGCTTATTCCTCAAGCCTTGGGGTGACTGTGTGTTGGGTGCCAGGCCACTCTGGCATTGGCGGTAATGAAGTGGCGGATGAAATGGCCGCCAATGCTGCACTCCGAAATACAGTAGACATGGCAACACTACCTTACACAGACCTCAAGCCACACATTAGACAACAACTCCGTAAAACTTGGCAAGCAGACTGGAGCGAACAGACAGACAACAAACTACACGTAATAAAACCACACTTGGGACAATACACTACTGACTCACACAACAGGCACATTGAAGTTACCTTAGCTAGATTCCGGATAGGCCATACACATGTGACGCACTCGCACCTGCTCACGGGATCTCCAAGACCCCTGTGTAGCAGGTGTGGGGAGGGCCTATCCGTGGTCCACATACTCATACAATGCAAGGCACTTGACACAACACGACACAAACACTTCAGAGAACTCTACAGACAACATATTCCCCTACACCCACCCCTGTTTCTAGGTGACGATGCCATGGTTTCTGTGAAACGCGTTTTTAAATATTTGTCAGATGTTAAGTTTTTAAACCTCATTTCCTATCATGCATAATCAAATCTGGCCCTATACACCAGCCATCACCATTATCTTTATTGATCTTACTATGTCCAGTTTACACATTTTATACCTACCTTTTGTGGTAATCACTTCTTTTCATTAAATACGTTCTCTGGAGCTCTTTGCCCTCGTCGGCCTTGCGCCATTAAACACCAACTATCATCATCATCATCAAGGTTGCGACGCTAAGTGAACAGTACAATAAAGTGGTACAACAACTGCAAACTTGCGCACTAGTCAGCGAGTTTACGCATTGCTCCTTTGACGTATGCGTGTGCGCACGCAAGTGGCTGTATAAGGTCAGTCTCCGTTCGCAGGAATGCCGAAGCTGAAGCTAAAGAAATAAACTTTCCCCGTAATCTGAATAAAGGGGTGCTCCTGAAATGTCTATTCTTTCTGCTACGTGAAGGAGAGAGATGGAGGAGAGGGAAAGGAGGAGGAGGAGTAAGCCGGGGAGGAGGAACAATAGGAGGAGAAGGCAAAACGTTTTAATGAGCAAAAAAAAAATAAAGAAGGCGGGTTGAGTTATCAGTTCAGAAAGCCCCACTAAAGTTTCTTTAGGACTCGAGGGCGAAACCACCCCCTTTCCCTCTTCCACCATCCGAGCCTGGAAGAAAAATAATATTCCTTCATGTTCGCACCGTGACACCCCCATCATGCAATGGACGACAAGCAACAGCTGTGCCGGCACAGATTTGAGGTCGCGTCACTTCGCGCAAGTGCGTGGTCTTTGCTACGGCTCATAGTTTAATAATAAAAGTAAACAGCATTACTGCAGAAGCAAGCCGTCGTTCGGTGAAAAAGCAAAACATTCACCGATTCGACGAACGCCATCGGTCTAACGTTGTTCTTCCCCGCACGCTGATAAGCGTGGAACCCGGTTCGCAAGAGATGACGCTGCAATGCATAGTTGCAATGAAAACGGTGGTGCCCGCTCGCATGAGTAACGGCGATGTTTTCTTCACTCTCCCGCGCGCATGCAGCCTGAGCCCAAAAGTCCGGGTATCGGCGCAGTAACATGGCAAGACCGCAGCGTGCATGTGGTGAAAGGGAGATCCTAATAATGTTTTCCCCTGATTACGAAAGATGGAGCTTCCAACAAGAGTGGAAAATTTAATTTCGGGCGTTCTCGACCTGAGAAATTTCAGAAAGCCTAGCGCCTAAACTATTCGCCTCAGACGAATTCTACCGGTATGTATGCAATCAGAAGAGCCAAAGGGAGGGAATGTTGCAAACAGAGTTTTGATACTGGACGTTTTTTTTTTTAATTCGGCGTGCAGAAACACAGGCACACGGAGCAAGATAAAGAGTAGCGCCGACTCTGGCCCAGAAAAAATCATTTGCTTGGGCCGATAATGTACCCGCGCCGCCGACCTCTCAGCTTTCCCTTTGCTCTCTTCCTCCTTTGTTCGCCCTCTCGTCGCTGTGCCTCTGTACATGGCTCTTCCCTTCTTCGCTCTCCCCACAAGCGTCTTTTCTTTCGCAGCGACGTCTGTCGTATGCCTCTCCTGCTTTGCCGGAGGAATGCCTGACGCGAAGAATTTAAACACTGGTCCGCAGCCGGAATCGACGGCGCAAATAATCGCACTCCACCGCATACATGGCGATCGCTTATTCCCTATCAGGGGGTGTTTATTCTGACTATATGAAGACCCGCTAAAAATATTGTACTAACCCAGCAGATGTAAGCCGCAACTGAACGACGACGACTTTAGGAGCACCAAAGAATGAGCAAGAGTAACATAAAACGCCACAACATGCAGTCTAGCGTGATTCTGCTTACCACAAATCGATGCAGCGCAAAAATTACCCTTTGTTGTTGTCCCGCTCTCTGGCCGCGTGCTTAATTATTTATGCTGCTTCTGCGCACGAACAAAGCTTACAAGGGTTCCCCGGAGTCTCCATTGGCAAACGGCAATGATACACATATTTCTGCGCCAATGACTGAATTGGACGGCTGCCCTGTGGTAATAAGTATACAAAAACACTGTCAGCTTTATAAGGCACCCAAGAATATCAAACGCAACCTTCATTGTAACTTCTGCTTCAACGTACCGCCCGATGTTCACTGTCGCTCTACGGTCGTGTTATCTCGTCGATAACGCCGAGGACTCCAAATAAAAAGCTGAGATTTTAATGCCTGCAATTTTGGGCCTACCTGGGTTCCTAGAATTTTTTTGTTTCTTTAAGCGTCTGACCAGCAAACAACCGGCTCGTCAAACCTTTTCTTTCGGCGATTCATCACCACAGAGATATAGGGTCCAGACGAATTCAAATATCGCGAAATGAAGGCTCGTGAAAAGACCGCACTGTCAGGCCCTCGATCTTGAGCAGATTGCTACGTTGCGGGCAGTCGCGGGCGATGTTATCGCGTTTCTGTTATTTTCTGATGAGCCTGTGAGTGCCTGTCTGTGTTTTAGGCACACTCTGTTTCGGAAGTAAGTTGGAAAACGGCGACAAAGCTGACGGAACTTTTATAATCGTTAGTTATCAGAACCAGCTGCTCCTTTCGCCTTTTGTAAAACCTGTTAAAACACAGCCGAACTGGTGTTCACACATTTACAAAACGGAGTCACATTTTCGGCAAGCACTGCGCAAAGGTGGTGTTTGTATAGCAGCCATATGTCTATATGTGGGCTCTACATTTTGTTTTCCCGCCATGCAAACCAATCCTTAACCTATCTTTGCCGTACGACCACTCAATTCCGTCGGGTCCCTGTTGCCCAGAAGATGCTGTCGAACAAGTTACTCAAGCCGTACGAAGGCGTAGCGCAATGAACGCAAAGCGGAACCAACGCAGGCCCAAAGCACTCCGTGCCCAAAACTACCGTCGCCGAAACAGACGACAAAAGCCGACGGAATGCGTTCCGCCAACGCTCCCGCTGGCGCACGGGGAACGCCGGCCGCATAGCCGGCGGCTAGAGTTTCTGTATACGGCTCCCCTAGGGGAGCAGAGTTGCGCGTCCATCCGCCATCTTGAGGTCCAGGTCGTGCGGGAAAGCCACTCTTATCGTGTGAAAAAGCTGCCGCCGCACCCAGCGGCACCGGCGAGGAGGAGTGGCAGGAGCGGCCGGAAAAAAATTACCCTACCTTCCCCGGAGGGGAACCATGTGGAGATGCGACGCCACAGCGAGCATCGGCTGCTCACTTCAACCGTTTGCGTTCGGTATCACGTTTACGAAGTTCGGATTCGGCTGCTGGCTTCAATCGTTTGCGTTCAGCATCCCGTTCACGCCGCTTCGCAGCCTTGTCTTCAGTGCTGCTCGCATTCCTGTTATCACAGTAATCGGTGCTTGTTACGGTTGCGCGGGCGATAGCAGAATTGTTAGGCTGCATTCTACGCATCGATGGAAATCGGAACGCCGGTGCTGGAACGACCGCGGCTATGACGCAACGTGGCGCGGCTATGACGCAACACAATCCAACCCAAGCCACTTAATTCCAATCAAATTCAAATCCAATCCAATTCAAGCCAAGCCAAGCCAAGCCAAGCCAAGCCGATAGAATCCAATCCAATGCCCCTCGCGAGAGAGGAGAGGGGGTGAGCGGCGGAGAGCGCAGCTTGCGCGGCGAGGAAAATGGGGAGGGGCGGACGACAACGACACCGACGCTGCATGGACAAGGCGAGTGAATGAGATGCAGTCGCATCTAAAAACTGGCGCACGATATTGGACCGCTTATCAGATGAGCGGCTGCCACTGACGCCGCTTCCACAACCGTCGATGCCGAGTTGAGCATAACTCCTGCGCGCAGCACTGAAAGCGGGCTTTCTGTCAAACTGGAACCCGCGGCATGTGGCAATCAGATGTATACAGGAATTGTATACAGGATATGCAGGAATTGTACCGGCGGCTCATTCGCTGCGCCATCTACACTGTGCTCTGCGAGTGATGGACATTAAGGGCCCGCAGGAGAGAGCGAATTCGGCGCTCCTGTTTATCTTGCTCTGTGCACAGGCACCTGAAAAACCCATGTTTTTGCTATATTTCTTACTCGTTTGCAAAAAATCAAGCTCCTAGATGTAAAATCTGTCGGCCGCATTCCCCCCGTTTTTGACTGCAAAAAAAAATGATACTGACCGCATTAGGCTAGGCCGAATATTAACGTGCTATGGCTTCTGAAAATGTCTATGTATTGTCTGCGGGAGGCCGGCACTGCTGAACCCTCTTAACCATTTTTTTGTGTCCCTCGATAAAAGTGCTCGACTTGCATGCTTCAGACTACGTGCCCACCCGAAACTGCGCCACCTCATCTTTGGCCCCGATAAACGGTGACGAGGTCTATCGCACCTTTTCCAGTTTTCGGAACACCTGGACCCGTGGTGTTGATGACATGAGGATACGACCAGTTTGAATACGGGCTACATTTAATTTGTCCTGTGCGTGTATGTGTATTTTACCTTAGTTTCTCACTGGGCTTATTCCGAAAAAGCCTGCTTGTACATAAAGTAAGTGTCGTCTTCAACAGTGGTGATTTGAACTGCTTATCTAACTATAGGCCAATATCAACACTTCCCGTTTTTTCAAAGGTACTTGAAATGCTAATAAATGACCGAATGACTTTGTTTTGCGGGTAGTAAAACCTAATCACTTTATCAAAGTTTCGTTTTACAAAGGGTCTTCTTACGGAATGCGAGCTTTTAACACCAAAGAAATATTATTCCAGGCTATCGAAAATAAACTGCTAACACTCGGCGTCATTGTGGATTTTCGCAAAGCATTTGACCTCCGGAACCACACCACTCCCCTAAAGAAGCTTCAGTATTATGGTTTCAAGGGGATATTTCTAGATTTATTGACCAGATATCTAGACTTCCGTTGCCAAAAGCAATTATCCACGACCAAGTGTCTGATGCGATGCGTATGCAATGTGGTGTGCCCCTGCGAAGCATTTTCAATCCCCTCCTATTTATATGTATATGAACAACCTAGTTAGAATAGACCATTCTACAAAATATGTAATCTATGCTGATGACACTAAAATACTGTTCTCTTGGAACGAGGTCACTAGATTAATTTTTAATGCTAAGGAGGTATGAAAGAAAATGAAGAGCAGGAGCACGTTCAACTCCCTAAATATTAACCCCAGTAAAACAAAGGCGGTACATTTAAAACCAAAAAAACCAGAGCTTGAATACTGATGTTACCCTTATGATTGGAACCCCTTCCATAGAAATCTTCCCTACATTCGAAGTCTCGGAGTGGTCTTTGAAGAAAACGTACTGTGGAATACATACGTGTATTCGCTCTCCTACCCACTATTGCGAAGTGCGGGGGCAGTCACCATTACCACCAATATAAAGCTGGTTGTCTACAAGTTACTTTCTCTTTCACAACTGAACTGCGGCTTCCTGGCCTGGGGTAATACGTACCGCCCCTCTTCACACGATTCGAAAGCCATCTGGACACGAATCGAGCACATGCTCAGCGACAACATTACACAGCCACCGAAAAGTCCCTGGGCTGTGCTGGTCGTACTTCTCCAAATAAAATCCTCCAAAAGAATGTGCACCCCTTGCCACAAATCGACGATGCCCTCAACCACCTCTGCAACGCGCAGTAATTCTCATCAATAAGTCTCCACACCGGCTAATGGCAAATAAAGCGGAGGAGCGAGAAATGGAGAAGACTGCATTCATAACCCCGGACGGCCTATACGAGTTCAAGGTAATGCCGCTTGGGCTGTGCACGGCACCAGCAATATTTCAGAGTCATGGACACTGTGCTAGCAGGTCTTAAGTGGCACACCCGCCTTGTATGCCTCGACGACGTTCTGGTATTCGCCCGGACTTTCGACGGGCACCTTGCAAGGATGCAGTCTCTTCTCAAGGCCATCGTGCATCGGGGTTAACACAAAAATATAACAATTTCCGCTTCGCGTGCGAGGGGCTTATATTTTCTGGCCACATAGTGGACGCAATGTTGAATTTGATGTTATAAAACTACACAAATATATGTCTAAAGTTTCTGTCATCACTGGCAATAGCGACCACAAAGCGAATTGTCCTTACTTAGTGATTTGAATGAAATGTAACATCCTTGCCGAGCTTTCATGCTTCATAGAAGAAACAATTTAGCTATTCGTGCATAACCAGAATCATACCTCAAAAATTATATTCAGGTGTCTCAACCCCGGACGTTGGAAGAACTTTGGTGTATCTTTCGCGATAAAGTAAAACATCTAACGGAAACGTTTATACCATGGAAGTACCTAACGGCAAAAAAGCAACACAACCTTGGTTTAACGCGTCAATTTGCAAAATACTAAGTGAAGTCCGGCGATCCTCCAGAATTTTCTGCAGAAATAATTGTGCAAATAATAAACAGACCTTGACAGACGCTAACAATCATGTTAGGATTGCAATAAAACTGCGAAAAGATAATTTTTTCGCCGTTTGAACATTGACCTTAAGCGAAGAAATACGTAGACAAACAAGAAAACCTGGCATTTCAATGCAGTCTTTACCACTGGATGGCACCACTGTGCAAACAAATTTTGGCTGAAGCGTTCAATGCATTTTTAGTCTGTTTTTTACAAAAACTGCAGCGGCTCCTTTACCATCATGAGTAAGTGATGTAATTCACTCTTTAGACATCTCTACAGATGTTTATGGCATAGATGGCCTCTTACGTTATTGAAAACTTCCAAGTCATCTGGTTCATATAGGCTACCGCTAATTTGTACTGAAGGAGTGCCAGGTTGTTATTGCAAGGTACGTATGCTGCAGCAGGACCCTCCCCCTCCCTAATTTCTGCTAGAATCACGTGTCACATCTGGCCCCGTGTCGTCAAGACACTTGTTTCCCATAAAGCTGCGGCAGAGCACTTCATTGTCAATGGGCACGGCGGGCCCTGCGCAAGCATGGCTCTGATTACACCATTATTCTGTTTATCGCAGGATGATTTATTTCATAGCTCTGTTATTAGCCACTTCCGTTGCCTTGTAGTCCTGCCGTGCTAATGGACGTGCTGGCGTATTGCGTAGCAATGTTTTCTTGTGCTACGGTTATTGCTCTGCGGTGATATTTAGCTGAATCCCGGCCCTACCATCCAGGAGCTGTTGTCTAAAATTCTGGATGGACAAAGTCTTTTGCGTAGTGAACTAGCCGACCTTATTAGCGAAACAGAAGGAATGATTGCTGTCCACAATACTCGTTTCACTGCACCAGAAGTACACATGACCGAACTCAAACTGCAAATGGCTAGACTACACCTCTACAGCACAATAAAATTGTACAAAGACTCAATGAACTTCCAGACTCGCAAACTTTCTGACCCGGAAGACCGAAGCAGGCGATCTAATATGGTAGTTTTTGAGTCCCTGAACCTCCGAACGAAACTCAATCTTATTTAAAAAAGAAAGTTCTTACGAAACTCTTTTCAAATAAGTCAGGCGTCGTCTGTGAATCTGTTGGTAGGAAAAACAGACTCGGTAAACACATCGGTAATAGGCAAGTTATTTTGTTCTTTTAAAACTTCAACAAAAAACACGCGTTTAAAAATCCTTCCAAGCTAAAATGTACCAAAATATTTGTCCAGAAGGACTACTCTCAGCACACACTTCAGAAACGAAAGCTACTATGGGAACGCGCTAAATCCGATAAGCTAGAGGGTAAGAAATTAGGTGTATTTTATGATAAGTTAAAAATAGCCGACGATTGCTACATAAGTTACGAAACCACAAAATGAGCCGCACAAACTTTCCACTTTTAAATTCCTGAAGTTTCCAACCCGTCTCCTGTAACCGACACTGCGCACGCATCGCGCGGAGCAGCTTTGAGTGGAACCAGGGATCACGATTCTTCTTGAATGGCTCGTTCCAAATGTATTAGATTGCCTAATATCAAAACGCGCTGCTTCGTAAATAAGACGGAGCAGCTCTAATCTCTCTTCTAATATTATGACCCGCGCATTACAGATTTAACGGAAACACGGCTTCACGACGGCATTCGTCATAAAAATTTACTACCTCCGAATTACAATATTTTCCGCAGAGATCCGCTAACCCGTGCTGACAGAGTCGAAGGTATTGTTAATTCCTGCGTTGAGGCTACATCTCTTCCTCACGCTGAGAATAGTGAAAGTTCTTGCCTGATGATAAAACTTTTTGAGTCTTCTTTTATATTATATGCCCTTTGCAGACCTCCTAGAGATGTTCCTGACGTCTTGTTGAATATACAGTCACGTATTGCTTAATATAATAACCAGAAAAATACTTATTGCCGGTAATTTTAACCTCCAAAGCATTCTTTGGGATCGCTTGAGGTCCGACGCCGTCGCTCCTACTACAAACAACGCAACTCTAATTTTTTGTGTACTGCTGCAGCTCAATCTTGTTCAAGTTGTATGTCAACCGACCCGTTTCGCAGGCCATTCTTGTTGTCTACTTGATCTTGTTTTCCTCCCGCGTCTTATCAACCAGTACGAAGTTTCAGTAGAGCCTAGTTTATGTGACCATAGCACCTTATCTGTACCGTTCTTTTTGTGTAAAACATTTGACTAAGCCATGCAGTATTAAAAACCTAAAGATTCACACGCGACAATGACGTGGCTTTCTTGAATACCTCAGAGCAAAACTTGTTAACTTTGATCGTGATGTCTTTGAACTTTGGAACATTTTCAAAAACATGTGTTATTTTTCCCCAGATCACATCATACACACAAAACTAAGAGAACAGCCAAATTCACCTCCTGAATCAATAGAAAGATCATTCACTTAAAGCGCAAAGCCAAGCGCTTGCAATCTAAGCGTTGTGCACCTTCTCAATTTAATCAAGTCTGCTCTGCGCTTCCGCAAGAGATCCGTAAGGCCAACAATTTTTATTTCAATACTATCCTGTTGACTTTTATGAACGGGGACCCCAGAAATATTAGAGATTTGTCGGCGAACATAAAAAGATTTATAAGATTTCACACAACGGTTCAATGTTACACTAACAAAAAACAGCGCGAATGACAGGATGGAAAAAGGGAAGACAAAAGCACAGCGCCTGTGCTTTTGTCTTCTATTTTTTCTTACTGTCATTCGCGCTTTTTTTCTTAGTGTAACAATGTACAAACTGGCCCGACAGCAAACCTTCTGGCTCAATGTTAGATAACCGCTCGGATATCGCTTGCCATTTAAACCAATACTTTCACAGCGTATTTTCTAGCTCTGGTGTACCCCCTCCAAATATTACCAGTTTCACAGATGTTAACGTAGTCTTCACATGGCGTTCTTAACATGCCCCACAATTTAAAGCTAAAATCTTCTGCAGGACGCGATAATTTACCCGACGCTTTATTGCGTCGTTATGCTAAACCCTTCGCCAATTTCTCGTTATTGTTTTTCAGGCGTCAGTTAAATCTGCTATTATACCTCAGGATGTTAAAGTGGAGCGTTGTATTTCTATATTTAAAAAGGTGGCTCTCTTTCTCAGGCTACCCATCGTCTCATTTCTATTCTGCCGCCCTGATGGCAACTTCTAGAGCATATAGTAAGAACTGTTATTTTAACTTTTCTTCGCGAACACCAGATGCTATCTCCACTGCAAGATGGTTTTAGCAAAGGGGTTTTCTACCACCACTCAATAATGTTCAATTGTTCATTGTTTTGCTTCAACGCTGGATGATGCTGGGCAGGTATATGTAATTTTTTTACACTTCCCCAAAGCGCTTGATTTAGTGCCCCATCATAAACTATTTCACAAACTCTATCTTATCGGGCTTCCTTCCTTTCTTGTAGCATGGGTTTCGGATTATTTGTCGAATCGAAGCCAATATGTAGACATTGGTTTTATTGCTAGTACTCTTCCAGTGACCTGCGGAGTCTCTTAGCATAGCATTCTTGGCCCCTTATTTTAGATGCAACGCATAGAGCATCTCTTGTCGGCGGCCCTGTCCTTCCTGCGTGCGTCCGTTGTTGTCCGCGTGCGTCCGTTGTCCGCAGCCACACTCCCCCTCTCCTCTCCGATAGCGAACACTCTCTCGCGAGGCGCATTGGATTCGATTCAATTGGCTTGGCTTGGCTTGGCTTGACTTGACTTGTATTGGATTGGATTTGGATTGGATTGGATTAAAATAGATTGTGTTAGATTGTGTTGCGCCATAGCCACGGCACTCTCTCTCTACGCGGTCTCCACTCCTTCGGGCGCGCTGCGCTGCGTATGCCGCTCTGCGGCGGCCTTTCGGTCGACGGTTGCTCTCCACGTGCGCTTGAAACACCTCAGCGTCGCACCACACCACGGTTCCCGCGAGGGGAGGTGGGCGTGATTTTTTTAACATTTACTGTAATGATACTGCCTCCGTAATTATAAAACCCGTACAAATGCGGCTTTTCGTCGACGACTGCGTTATCCTTAATTATATCAATTTCTTTAGTGACCAGGAAGCTCTAAACTTCTCGCTCGCTGCAATACTCTCCTGGAGCCTTGAAAGGGGCATGCTACTACACTCGAAAAAACCACCTCCTTTCGCATCACCAATAAACGAAATCCTCACCAATTTTCGTACTCTCTTGCAGCAAATACCTTACGCCAAGTTCACCAATATAAATGTTGGGGCATAATTTTAACAAATAATTTAGGCAGTAACTCGCATGTTTTATAATGTTTCTTCCTCAGCCTTTGGTATATGTTTACTTCGGCATAAGCTTCGAGACGCTCCTAATGTTAAACTACTTGCATGGAACCCGCTAATAGACCTAAACTGGAGTATGCTTGGGCTGTTTGGGACCCTCATACATCAAGAAATATTGACTTCCAGAGTTCCAACCTTGCAGTCCAGAAGACAGTTTCTCCGCTTAAAATTATTTTATTTACTTTATCACCGGAGAGTTGCTTTGTACTGCAGTTCCTCATTGAAACCCCTTGCTATTCACCTTACTCATCATTCATATTCTCTGTCCTTAACCCAAATGCTTGTTTCTACCAATCTCTTTATATTTTCTATTTTCACCCGCAGAATAACGTTTCGAACAGCACACCCGAAAATTGTCTAAACTCTCTTGGTTCTTCAGAAACATATGTTTAGTTGTGCCTTTGTAGTGGCGCCTAGCGTACACTGTTTTACACTTCTTTTCTTGTTTCTGCTTTTTACTGTTTACTGTTTGTATTATCGTTTGGTTGATATTGTTACCATATTATACCCCTCTTGCTTTGGCCTCCACGGCAGCAGTATGATAATAAATATAGCTATTATTAACCAAATCCCACTGGATTCAGGCATTTTTCAAAAGACTGGAACTTTGCAAATGTAACGCCTTTTTAAATACGCGTATACAAAAAAGGTAAAAAAGATTCCGGTACACTCGCCGTAATTGCGCACTGCGTATGCAGATTTATCAGTTGGTCTAGTACAATTTGGCCGCCATCCTTCAAGAGGTCTGCTGTTTCTGATCTTCGCCAGTGGCTTTTCCCCCTTGTATTTTATTCAAAGCCTGCTTTACTTCGTCCGCTCATTACTGGTGAGATGTCTACCTCCTCTGAACAAATTCCCCATTCGCTGTTATCCTGGATGTCGCGGCTAGTGTGCAGATTCCTATAAAACATCTCGAATACTATAAATATTTTATGCCTACCTGTGATAAACTTGTCTTGCTTCTCTTCAAGTGCATAATCTGATATCGTTTCCATACCTAGGCACCTCTGCACTGATTTCAGGCTGCCAACATTCTTTACAGCACGCTAAATCCTCTCCTTATTATAATTCCGTATGTCAACTGCTTTCCGCTTATTCAATGAACTTCAAAAAGTTCCGCTAGTTTTATTCTGTGAGCTGGGGTGGAGACTATCATGCTATGCTTTTTCCTAATTGAAAATTGCGTCTTCTGGGAACGTTTACAAGTATCCTGTCTGGCCATCATACCTCCGACTTAAACTGCACTCTCCTATGATAATAAATGTAAGATTGCCACTCGCTCCTATGTCGTAAACTCTGCTGCCTCAGTTCGAGCCTAATATCGGTTCTAAACCACCATACTTAATGCCTCAACTTTCCTTTTTACTGTAAGCTCACTGATCGGCTCGTTTTGTGATGGCGCTTTACGTTCCCTCCACAAACGTAGCGTAATTCGAGATTATACCACAAGGTGATCACTAAACTTCAACCTACCGAATATTTCCACATCCTGCACGACGCCTGGATACTCGGATAGTATGAAGTTTATTTTATCTCTATGTTACCCGTTCGGGCTTCTCCACGTCCACTTCGGGCTCTCCTGTTTGCGGAAGAAGGTATTCAGGTATTTCTATTATGCCGTTCTGCTAACATTATTAATACATTTCTCAGTTACTCATACAACACCTACCATAGTTCCCAACTGCCCTGTCTCCAGCTTGCTTCTTGCCTGCTTCAGATTGAAAGTGTCTCATAACTCCGGTACACTGCGATTTACTTAACCTTGGCAAGTTAAACTTCTTCCTAGAAGCGTTCAACTAGTCGGTCTTCATGGCTGGATGTAGGCGTGTAGTCCTGTACCACCTTGAATTTGTACTTAATATTTGGCCTATTTACAAGACCAGCTACCCTTTCGTTAGTGCTATAGTATACGTTTATGTTTGTAGGTATGCTTTGATTGAATAAATATTCCACTCCCAGTTCTCTTCTCTACGCTAGACCATGGTAACATATGAGTGTCTATTTTCCATCACTGTGCAGGCTTAACCAGTCCTCCTAACCACACTGAGCCTTGTTACATCCCACCTAATGCTATATATTCCTGGAACAACGCCTCTACACTCGCGTCGCTTGATAAATTTGTCGTTTTAAAAGTGGCCAGGTTAAAATTGTAGTGGTGCCCTGTCCCTCTCCAGGGTTTTGAACAACCTCTAACAACAAATTAAAACTTACTTTTTACAAGGTGCTTTCAGTGTATCTATTACTTTGGTTGCCTATTGTTCAGTAGTTCACTTGTCTTCTTGTTAGCCCTACCTCTGCCATTCTCTTTTCAAAGTCTTTGATACCACTTGTGTTGGATATATTTCTGTTCAATTCCTATGTAGGAATATTTTAATTGTACACGAGCTATGTATAAGTATTCAACTGTATTTGATTACACAAAAAACTGCAGTGCTAATTTGGTTCTTGCTACCTGCTGTTCGGTACCCTTACTCTCGATGTAGCTCAGGGGAAAGGACGTTTTCAAGCCTCTAAGCTGCGGCGTTTTTTCATTCCTCCTCAGCCATGTAATTTTCATGCCTGAAATAAACTTGAAACTTGAAACTTGAAGCTTGAAACTCTGCGGTAGAGGTTCTCAAGCATGTTGGTCCCCACGTTCCCATACCCTCGCCATTTTTTAATTCATTCACGCTACATTCACGTGGAATAAACTTAAAAAAAAGCAAGGGTATTGTTTTTTCCTGTCGTCTTAACCGAGCGCATGCGCTCGCAGTACCTACCTCCAAACAGAACATATGCGCATGGGGGTAATATATGGCCGATATTCGGGTGCAATAGTTTACCCACGCGGCCCGTTTTTGTAATCTAGCTGGCTACAAGCTGCTGGGAGGATTTATTGTGGAGCTCGCCCGTTTCTGTTATGCAATGAGATGTGCTTACTGACAGTTGGGCGTACGTAATAGAGGTTCCTCAGGTCGATCACACCTCAGGTTCGCCATGTAAGGGAATTCACGACTGCGGAACCAGGGAAAATTTGTCAGTGGCTCCCGGAACCCCGAAGATGGGCCTGCGGAACCATAGGTTCCGTGGGAAACACTTTACCAAGCCATTGGGGCGACGGCACTGCCGCTGCGGATGAACGCTCCCCCATGATGTATCTGCAGGTTCTGCTTTTTGCCGTCGTCGGCCGGCTGTCGTCTGCCTCATCGAATGACCTACGAACTACAGTCATCGAAGATTCTGGTGTGTGCTCGGGTACATATTTGAGCAGCTTTTGCGCGCATCAGAGACCATTTTTTCGGGCTTCGGATGGTTTGCCGCAAGAACTGGACTTCACCTTTTGGCCGCCCGGCAACACGGTGCAACATCGGCTGACCCACCGCTTCAAATGCGCGCAGGCTGCATCGACACTTCGGGCCACGGCACTGCCGCTGCGGATCAATGCTCACTCATGATGTATCTGCAGGTGCTGCTTTTTGCCGTCGCGGGCCGGCTGTCGTCTTCCTCATCAGATGACCTACGGACTGGAGTCATCGAAGATTCTGGCCTGTACTCGGGTACACCTTTGAAAAGCTTTTACGCGCACCACAGCGCGTTTTTTGGGTTTGGGATGGTTTCCCGCCAGATCTGGACTTTACCGTGTTGGCCGTCCGGCCACATAGTGCCACATCGGCTGACCCACCCCTTCAAAAGCGCGCCGGCTGCATCGACATTTCGGGCCACGGCACTGCCACTGCGGACCAACGCCCACCCATCATGTATCTTCAGGTTTGTTATTACGACTGTTGTTCCTACCGGAATGGTGATATTTGCCTTTTGGAGGTGTCGTGGCCTTCTGGGGTTTTGAAATATGCTCGGACTCCAGCGTTATTCCTCAGTCGCCTTTTATTACTTCACGGTGACGTGAGAGAAACCCTGGACCAATGAATAAGTCCCTGGAAGAAAAATTGAACTTTGTGTTCGATGCGTTTAAGCTCCTAGAAAACCACAACTCTACCTTGCTAGAATCGGTAAATAAGGTTTTACTAATACATATTGCTATTCAAATCAATGTAGAACAGCTCAAAATTCGGGTACAGCCTATCGAGTCAAAATGCAAACCAGAGATAACACCGTAACTCTACTAACCCACGACCAACCTTTTTCTGCATTAAAAGATAAAATCGATGGCCTGGAAAATTGATCTCGGCATTTCAAAGTTTTTTTCTTTGGCGTAGATGATAAAGAACCATCAAAAACATAGGATGCAACTGAAGGTCTCGTTAGGGAATTTTGCGCGTCAAAGTTAGGCATGAAAGTAGATTCCGTTTCCCGAGCTCATAGAATGGCTCGTTTGGTACGGGACAAAAGGAGGCCTATTATAGCCAAGTTCTTCAACGATAGAGAAATTGAAGCAATTTTGAACGAAGGACCCAAACTAAAAAATACGCCGTTCAGCATGTTTCGTGAGTACTCTCTGCCCATTCGCGACAAGCGCCGAATACTTGCCCACTTCAAGAAATCTGTGGCAAAGGAGAGAGACCACTGCCGCCTGGTATTTACTAAGCTGTTCGTGATTGACATCTACGTGTGGGACACCGAAAACGAATGCGCTGTCAGATTAAATCCTCGTGATAACGTACACGCGGCGGTAACCTCCATGAGCGACACGAGTGAATGACTTAGCTCTTCCCCTAGAATTAAGTGTTCTTCGTTACTTGTACCCCACACTATAGTCAAGCATTTTTCATTCTTGTCTACAAATATCCGTTGTGTTCTTTCAAAAACTGCCATCGTCAGCATCAGTTGCAATATTAACCAAATAATGGCCTAATGACACTCTTAGTGATAACAATATCTTTGTTTGTGCATCTGAATTCAACTTTTTTTGTTCCGATCGAAAGCACCAAAGGGGCGTTGCTGTCCTCCTTGACGTCAAGAACGATCTTGTTGTTGCCCCCATCTCAATATGTTCTTTTCTGGAATGTGCCTTTGCTTCCTTGAAGTGCGCTGGTAATCATGTTACAATGGCTGTTTTTCACAGTCTCCCCGATATGAATGGAACGTTTTCGGATGAATTTTCTCGTGTTCTAGGCGATATTCATACCCGTTTTCCGAATGCTGTACTTATCATTTTCGGTGATTTTATTATTCCTGCCATTCATTGGAGTTAGCTTACAGCTCCACCAAGTGATGTTTAGGCCCACAAATTTTTGTGGAGTTGCCTGGACTCTTATTTAAGTCAACTAATCAGTTTTCCTACACGCTGCTGAGCAACAAGTTCGAATATCTTCGACCTAATTTTAACAAATGAACCTGATGCTTGCTGGAACATTATAATTTTTGATGGTCTTTCCGACCATGCCACTAATATCGCAAACCTGATTCGCCCACTTGTCGTTAGAATAGCAACTAACAAATCGATTAGGTGTTATAACAGTTTTGATGGCATAAAAAATGAATTGTCGGCCTTTTACGAAGAATTCTTACATGGCCATCTCCAGCGCACCATTCAAGAAAACTGGTTGCTGTAATAAATAAACAGACTGGTCTCTTCAACAAATTCGTACCTGTCATCACCGTGAGAACCCGAAGCACGGTTTCCTCAGCAGCTCCGACGGTTGAACAATAAAAAAAACTTTTATATAAACAGGCCATCCAAACGGATACCTCTATCTCTTGGACGAAATACAAAAAATGCGATGATGATTATCAGTCGCTTTTAAAACCTATCCGCCGCCTCTTCTTTACCATGATTTATCACCTATACTTGCAAATAATCAACGCAGATTCTGGCGCGTTGTTAAGCCCAAATGTTATCCTGATATAGTCCTGGGCAATAAAAATGGCGTTTCAGTTCCCACATCTCAATGCGCAGAGGTCTTAAACCAGGCTATTTTATCAGTTTTTAGCAGAGAAGATGTTTCATCCGCTCCCATAATGCATAGCTTCAACAGCACAGTCTTGCCGGAAATTATTATCAGTTAGGAAGGCATTCTCTCCCTTTTACAGAAACTAAAATTTCTTCCACCTCGGATATATAGACTTTAATAATAAAATCCTCAAATCTATATCATTCAGCAGCACCCCCTTCTTATGCGCTCGGTTTTCACAGCCTTTGTCTACTGGAACTCTACCTGAAGGCTGGCTAACAGCTAAAGTCGTTCCCCTCTTCAAATCGGGTGACTGTTCCTTACCGCTAAATTACAGGCCCATTTCCTTAACTAGTACCATTTGCAAACTCAGATAACATATCATACACACTCAATTCATAAACTATCTGGAACGTTACAATATCATTTTCACTTTTCACCATGGTTTTCGCAAGGGATTTTTATGCGACACCAAACTTGCCGGTTTTGTTCACGACCTTCATAAATCTATGAATACTGGTTGCCAGGACAATGCCAATTTCTTAGATTTTGCTTAAGCTTTTCACCGCGTTCATCACCAGAGATTACTACTAAAGCTACAACAAATTAAAATTCACCGTAACATTCTTGCATGGATAAAAGCTTTTCTTTCCTTCATGTGTCAATTCACCTTTGCTGTGATTGTTTGTTCTTCCGCTTTACCGCTAACATCTGGTGTACCCCAAGGAAGTGTTCTTGGTCCTCTACTCTTCCTCCTTAATATAATGATGTACCGAATTTTTTATCTTCACACGTTCGACTTTTTGCGGACAACTGCGTGTTATACCGTAACATTTCTTCTGATTCGGACTGCTTAACTGTGCAATCTTTCCTTAACAAAATAATCACTGGTGTTCAACTGGGCCTATGTCGTTAAATGTTTCTAAAACAAAGTGTATGTCCTTTATAACGCTACTACCTGTTTTCCTAGTCAATACTCGTGGAGTAATATGACACTTAAGTTAACATTACCTACAAGTTCCACGGCCTCCACATTCAATCGGAACTATCATAGCACCATCATATAAAACTCACTTTTGCAGCTGCTAACCGGTCTCTCGTGTTATTGAAACGAAATCTTAAAGAGCCTCCGTATCAGATAAAAAAGCTTGGTTTTACCACTTAAGTTCGGCCTAAAATAGAACACGTCAGTGCCATTTCGGATCCTCATCAAGCCTACATCGTATCAAATATTGAATCTTTGCAAAACAATGCTGCACATTTCATTTACTCAGATTTTTCTTCCTATTCCAGCGTCACTTATTTAAAAACTCCCAAGCATTTCCCCGAGGGTGAACATGGTTAAGTGCGAATGCACGGGGTGATGCTATGAGGGGGAGTAAAGTTAAAATCCGTTGGCATTCGCCCGTGAGCGCGCGCGAGCCGACCCACGGAGGTCTGGCAGTTTATCGCTGCATATATAGGGGGGTAAGCCGCGCCGAGCGCGCCGAGCCAGGTGGCTGAGAGAGGAGGCGAGCGCAAGGGGAGAGGGACAGCGGCGCACGGCAGCTGCAGCCGAGCGAGGGGGAGAGGAGAGAGTGTGACGTCACGGTGGAGAGAGAGGCACGCGGCAGCTGCTGGGGAGAGGAGGCGCGCTGTGACGTCATACCATGACGTCACGGCGCGAGGAGCGGTGCGGGGAGCGGCGCGCAACCGCGCAGCCACGGCGAGGAGGCGGAGCGAGCGCGGTCACGTTGTGAAGTGACGTCACCGCGCCGTTGCTACCGACGCTCCTCTCCGCTCCACGCCATTGCTAGGGAGAGGAGGACTGCGGACGCCGCCGCCGCCGCCGCCGCCGCCGCCGGCGGTGGAAGGTTTGGGGTGGCTTATAAAGTGCATTCGCACCTAAAAAACCTTGCTGGGCTAGAAAATTTGGCACTTCTTGGGAAATATGCACGCTTAGCCCTTTTCCACAAACTTTACAATCACCCATCATACATGACAGTTTTTTGCACGACCCTGTTCTATCTTTCCACGCCGTAACCATCCTAACAAAGTTAAACGCCCGCGATCTCACACACTTCGTTTCGCTCAGTCATTCATCCCGTGCACTAATATTGAGTGGAACAGTTTACCTGGGCACAGTTTACCCGCGCACAGGTTTTAGAGCTCATGCGAACTACGGCGACTAATTTGTTTTACTTTTGTTGTTATGTTTTTGTTTATATTTTTTAACTATTGTATAACGCCATGCAATTGCTGCCCGTATTCATGGTTTGCGTTTTGTTGGGGGGTCACGTTGCATTGTATCTTGTTTTGCTGCTTTTTTTCTGTTTTTCCCTTTTCTTTTCTTGTTGTTGTTCATTTCACACCATGTTTTATTACCCCCCCCCGCTTCCCCTATGTAATACCCTCTTCTAGAGGGTCTTTAGGGGTAACCTAAATAAATAAATAAATGTCCACGGCGGCGCTGGTCTGACAGCCACGGTGTTCAGTTGCCTCGCAGTCGCTGTGGACTGAGTGCCAAGGGTTAATTCGTGTATCCATGGGAGGTAAGCACCCATATTCATACCTCCCTTGTATGAATATGGGTACTAATTTGTTACCGCGTTTGTGACTCCGATATTCTAATTGATGGGGAATCGCGAGAGTGGTTTGCTACAATGCACACAAAGTTGTTTTGTAAAATCAGAAGTTTCCTTAGATTGATTTATGCAGGCTGTCCCCCCCCCCAAATAAACAGAGCATACGTAAGTTGACTGTTAAATATTAAGCTCTATATAAGCAATTTTATATGGAACAAAGTACCGCACCTTGCCTCCATCCTCACTCGTACTCAAAGAATAATTTTTATTTCATCCGTTCCGGCTCTACCCTCCGCGGTGGCTCAGTGGCTAAGGCATTACGCTGCTGAGCACAAGGTCGCGGGTTCGATTCCCGGCGGTGGTGGCCGCGTTTCTTATGGGGGTGAAAAGCAAAAACGCCCGTTTATGCGAGATTTCGGCGCACGTAAAGATCCCCAGGTGGTCAAAATAATCCGGGGCCCTCCACTACGGCGCGCCTCATCGCCTGCGTTGCGTCGACGTGTTAAACCGTACAATCAATCGAATCGTTCCGGCTTCCAATATACATGCTCAAAGAATGTGACACCAAGACTATTTACATTCGGAAGGCAAGGTATTTTACTTTGAACGAGAGATGAATTAAAATGGCCGCGAAATATTGTTTTTCGAGTTCTGAAAACAACTGATTTAGTTTTGAAAACGTTGATAGCAACTGGGTTTCCCATATTCCACTCATGTCATTTATTCAGTGTTCTTTTTTCTACGCAACTTATTTCTTCAGTGTTATAAATGTGAGGATAAACATATTCTCGTTTTCGTATACTGGCACAGGACTCATAGGCGGACAATGTCCTACCGCCCCGTGACCCATCTCTGCCCCATTATCTGGAGCCGATTTTTCCTGCAAATTTTGCCTCGGTGTATATTATTATGTTGCAATTGACGTACAAATGAACGAGTAACGGCCATAAATGATGCCTTGTAGAACCCCTGGGCTGAGGGTGAGAAACTTAGATTAATTTATAATTACCGCCAACTGAGTAACTCTCTGCAAATACAGTCTGATTACATTTAAAACCGGCCCTCGGTTGCCGCATTATTTAAAAAAAGTTAGCAGAGTCGGATTGAGTCTTTTGAACACTTTGGCAAAATTCAAAAAAATGCGAAGAGTTCATAGTCTTGATTCAAAACAGCCCAAAATTGTCTTTTTGTTGACGTAGTGCACGTGTGGTAGATTACATCATTGAAATGCATACTGCTATGCCGAAAAATGAGCAACTTATTAGAAAAGAATGTTGCTCTCAAATAAAAATATTTTTCGCTGCACCTTTGGAGAAAGTTGGCAGTGCCAATATCAGTCCATAGATTGCAAACTCTTTTTTGTGTCCAGCGTTTATTAGTGCGCTATCAATGACAGATATTGACAGCGGGCATCCTTGCCGAACTGAACGCGTGACTTTTATTGGTCGGCTCACTGACCCATTTAAACAAGCCTTGTTAAACAATTTTTATAAGGCAGTCTTACGCGCTCCAATACTACTTTCCCGAAATTGATTTTTTCCAAAATAGTATAGAGTAGCTCATGCGAGACTTTATCAAAGGCCTTTTCCAGGTCTGTTTGTAGCATGGCTACAACAATATTCATGCCACACAACACTCGAGAATGCTTGAATATTACTTGTGATACACCTTTCTTTACACCACATGTTTAGACCACTATGTTCGTTATCACACTCTGTAATCTCTTTGCTAAAACGTTCATTATTATTTATAATCAACATTCGTCAAAGATTTTAGCCTATACGCAGGAACTTTTCTGAGCTTTTCACTAACGTCTGTTTCGGGAATGAGAACAGCGTGCGATTGTGAGAACGAGGGCGGCAGTCTTCCCTGCGTGTAGGCTTCTTTGTACACGTCACATAACACTGGGCTTAGGTCATTGCGGAAGACTTTGTAGAACGCCGTGCACAACCCGTCTGGCCTGGAGACTTTCCCGGACTTAGGTCGTCGATAGCCTTCTTGAACTCTTCCACTGTAATTGGTACTTTTAATTTTTTTTCTCAACATCTATCGCCGACAAGATCCTTCAAAATTTGTCCTTAAACCGTTCCAAGTTTCCAGGTTGGTAGAAAAACAAACCATCATAAAATAAAAAAAGCTTTACTAATTGCTTTTTGTTCGCCAAGAACCTGACCTTTATACTCTATTTCCGCAATCGAGTTGCGGGTACCGTAGCTCTTCCCGGAGCTAAGTGCTCTCTTTTTAGGAGCTTCCCCTAACATAAACTTTTATGCACGGGCTCACCCTTGCGCACCATGATAGTTTTCTTGTTCGATGGCGTCCAACTGATGTTTTAAAGTTTTAATGCCAACTTTCAGGTGCCTGGCACTCTAGTGCAGAAAGCGTCTCGAGGTTTCCTCTAAGCACGGCTTCCTGTTTTCTTTTATCATGCTTTACGGCGGTCGACAATTCTATTGCTGCCATCTTAATTTCTGTTTTGAAGTTCTCCCACTGAGAGGCCCAGTCACATGTGTGCTGTTGACGGTTCACATCCCTTTTTTACTTCTTTTAAAAATTCCTCAATTTTTAACAACAGGGTATTCATTTTCCATTAGTCCTAGTTGAACGTCTTTTCATCTTTGCTGTTGCCGATCAAGAACGACACAAAGAAATGGTTGCTGAACGACACGGGTGTTACACTATACTCAGAGCACTCCGGCACAAGTTCTAAGGAAACATAAGTTCGGTCTAATCTTGAGCAGCTGGTTCCTTGAAAGTGGGTAAACTGGATATGCGTCTTGTATTCCAATGTATCTCTCACATCTTCCAAACCAAGATCTGCCGTTATACCATTCAATGCACTCGTACTTCCGTCGCGATAAATGCAGTCATATGGGTACAAACGAAAGCTATATAGCTTTCTCAGAAACTTCGCAGTTCAAGAAAACTTTATCCTGGTCCAGGATTCAAACCCGGGACCACCGCTTTTCCGGAGAAGTCACTCTACCAACTGAGCTAACCAGAATGGTAGTCGTTTGTAGAGCGAGAGCGAATTGGTGAAGTACTCGAAGTGAAGGAGGGGTAATATTAGAACTGACTTAGGGCAATTCCCGAAGGTGAGGTACATTTCGGCGAAGGAAAGTTTGAAATCCACCTAAATGCAGCCATACAGCTACAAAGGAAAGCTATACAGCTTTCTCAGAAACTTCGTAGTTGAAAAAAAATTGTCCTGATCATGGATTTGAACCCGGTACCACCGCTTTACCAGAGCAGTCGGCCTACCAACTGAGCTAACCAAAAGGCTATTCATTTGCAGCGCGAGAGCGAAATGTTGAGCAACTTGAAGTGAAGGACAAGTGTTAATACAACAGATTTAGGGGAATTCTCCAAGTGGGAGTAAGCTTATGCCAAAAAGTTTGGCATCCACCTAAATGCAGCCATACTAATACAAATAAAGCTATACAGCTTTCTCAGGAACTCCGCAGCTGAAACTGAACGATTCGAACCCGGGACCACCGGTTTAGCAAAGCGGCCGCTCTACCAACTGAGCTAACCAGGAGCCTAGTCACTTGCTTCGCGAGAGCGAATTGATACGAGAAAAGAAGGTGGCAGCACACCTTTCTGATACGCCTCTGATACACCTTTCTGATACTCTACATAAAACCGGGCTGATGTCACCCTAAACGCCTTTTAGAAAGTGGCGCTTAGGCCATCAGGGCCCGGTGTCTTCCCTGGGCTCAACTCGTCGATAGCTCTGCGTATCTCTTCTACTGTAATATCTATTTCGAGACACGCCATAACTTCCACGTCTAAGCTCGGTAAAAAAGACGTATATTCTTCTCTATACTTGACAGCTTTGACAGGATGACGGGAAAACAAGTTTTTATAAAAGTCACAAAAACAACGCTCAATATTAGCCTGGTCAATGTAAACCACGCCTTTTGCTTCAATTTCCACTGTCGCATTTCAGCGAGCGTACTTTTGTTCCGTGCTGAACGCTCTTTTATTCGGCGCTTCGCCGTGCAGAAATCGTTCAGATCTTGCGCGACAAGCACTCCCTGATACTTCTCTTTACTATTACTTCAAGCTGCGCTTTTACTCCTCGAATGTCATGCTTCAACGCCCCGGGCGATTGCCAAGTATTACTTGGCAATCGCCCGGGGCGATTGTTAAGTAATAATTTCCAACGCCCTGGGGCGGCTTTTTTATGCACTTCCGGCAAAGAGATGAGTCGTCTGCTTAGCGTCGGCTCGCCGGCTGATCTGCCAGCGGAGTGCCGGAGTGCTTGGGCATTTTAGGACAAACGAAACACGTTAAAACAAACGCTTAACCGTTTGTATTGAATGCAACACGGCCATAACACGACATGGATGTTCGCTCACCTGAGTACGTTACATAAAGAAAGCGTTGAAGCCCCGTGGCACTTCTTTCCTGCAATCGCAGAGAACGCTCTGAGCCGAAAGCCCAGGTTTGACGCATACATTTTATTCAACTTCAAAACAATCCAGAGATGCGTTTCTAACGAACACAACGTCACAACATGCGTTGAAAGTCTGAACCACGATTGACAGAGGATGGGTTGCCTCCTGCCCGTCGTAAATTCGGCACTCACCTCGCGCACGGTTTGCGGGGACGAACAGCAAGTCACTTAACTATGGCGCACAAGCCGATGGCTTTTAGCCACGCACACTGCACATACCGTACATCGTACACATACCGAGTCGTACATCGCTCGAGAAAGATAATCCAGACCATGGGAAGCACTATCCACCCACAGAAGCACAACGTCGCATTTCATCGCGAAACAAAGGAGTCCACAACACACACACCACTGCCTCCTGTAATGCCAAACACATCTCGCACTTCCCAATTGGAGTGAGTGGTACGCCTGCAGTGCCCACATGTCGCGAGGTGGGGCCCCAAGATGAACCGGGATCACGCAACCGTAACTGACTTCTCTAGTGGTTTGTGCCTTGTTGCCAAGGCAACCGATGTTTGAGATTGTCAAAAAAAAATGGCGCTCACTCCAGCGCTAGAAAGCTCAGAGCCGCGGCGGAGCATGTTTTGCCAACGTTGCCGCTCTCCACCACGCGTCGCCCCAAGCTGAACTGGCCACATGATCGAAGCAATTTGTGCACGCGTTCTGTATCGGTTTAATATGACTTTTTCACATGCCGCCGGCCGGAATTACCACCGCCGCAAAATAAGGCCCGGCACCAGAGGGGTCACATCTGATACGGTGCTTTTTGGATAAACAGTGCGCGGTGCATCAAGGGCACGAGCGCACGACCCTCCCTGTGCGGCTGCGAGTTCGCCGCCGATAAAAAGTCGTGTACCGGGAAAGGGCAAGGCCAGGCCGCCGCATACATGCGGCCAGATTTTTCGTTCGCTTTTCCAGCCTTGAGCGGAGTGCGGGATTCACGGTGTCAACAAAGCTTGCCCGTAGCAGACGACAGTCTGAGCAGCGCAATAGCGGAAGTACGTCACCGCTGCTGAGCGCAGCATCATGGGAGGCAAGGCTTGCGCGCCGTCAACAGCGGAGAGTAAGTCGAAAGGAGGAGGAAACGCGGAGCGGCGATAATGCACGGTTTTTGATATACGATTTCCCAGCTAATACTCATCGCTTTAACAAAATTCTTGCGGGAGGAGATTGCAAATACATTGCTTTTTTTGGGTACATGTACATCCATGCATTGGCGGAAGGTATTTCAGGACCCCTTTAATGTCGCCAAGTAAAATGACGAGCCTCTCCGTATACCAAAATCCGCGAACATCCTCAAAAAACCTTTCCTTTCAGCTGCCTTCGAGGGCTTGTACACACAAATCAACAGCCATTCGCTTGACAAAAAAACAGAATCACACTCAACAAAACGCCCACACTCGGACAAGGTGATGGTCTATGGGGTTGCCCCAAAACTCCGCCGTACCAACAGGTCAACGCCCACATGCATCCCGACTGTGTCAGTGACGCACACGTTGTTCCTCGACGCAAACTGGCGGACCATACGATCTGTCTGCTCCTCTCTCTAAACTTTTGTTTCTTGTGCCGCCACTATAACCAGATCTTGTTCGGTCACTAAACGATACAACTGATTCTCGCTGTCTCCTGTGAGCAAGCCCCCTGCCGTTAAATGTGGCAATATGAATTGGTGTGTGTAAATACACCAGGTTGAGAGACGAAACAGACACAAAAGCAGTTACGCTGGTACATTTGAAAATAACACACGAAATACCGCAAAAAGATCAAAGACCCCCCCCCCCCCAAAAAAAAGCCAACTTGAGCCCATATAGGGAGCTTCACGTGACGCTCATACATACAAAACACCCCAAACACCCTCTCTGGCACGAAGAAAAACCCTGCGACACCAAATACACTCCAAAACCGCACCATGACAGTAAAAAAAACCCTTCGACGCCCTACACATAAACAAAAACCCACGAAATACAACGAACGAGCTTAAGCCAATCTATAGAACACGCCCTGCACTTTCCTTTCTTTTCAACGACACACAAAGACAATTTAAAAATACTTTTATCAGTCCGAAAGTGAAATCAAGGATGGCGCTATAACGGATTATTTGATGCCGTGGGTCCTTTGTCGTATGGCATGTTTGGCTTCGGCTTGAAGCTCAAGCGCCGCCACGTAGGTCCCACACTCACCGACCCCACCGGTACGGAACCTTCATCCCGTCCTCGTTGCCCGACACTGTCTTGACGCGGCCGCTCGGCCACAGACTGGACCTGGTCACCAGTTGCCAAGTTGATGCCCCAAGCGTTTTACTTGCCCCCTGTTTCTCTAATTTACACTGTTTCCCTTTGAAATATCTTTTAGAACTTGGTCTTTCAAGATGGCGACTCCGAAATACAGGACCTGAAATATTTTGTTTAATTATAATATTGCTAATATATGTTATTAGCTTCCTGCGGGGTAACAGACGAGGTTGGCCCAGGTAAGTTGAAAACGTACAACGGTCACCATAGCAACTCCGGCTCCTATAAACAAAGAAAATAGCGCGAAGCTTAGAATCCTCGTACATAATTGATAACGTTTCAATTTGTGTCAAGGCCGCTGTTTTCCTCTAATTTCCGCGAATTTGCACCCAGTCTGACAATCTGCAAGCGAACTTCCCCCCTCCCCCTTTCCACTTCTGTGTTCATGAAGGGGCAATGCCACATAAGAACATAAAATAGGCTTTATGCGATGTACAACATTTTACGTCTTGGAAAGTGGCATTCTTCAAGTAGGAATTTCTTCCCGGTTTTATTTTTAATTTGGAAACAAGGAAATAATTTATCTTGAAGAATATTTCTACCTCCACAGGGCAGGCGTAATTGATTTGTCCCGTGCTTGTCTCTAACAAATCAGTTTAACTGATATTTTTCCTGTTTCTATTTTTCTCACCTAGGTGGTGGCGATATGACACATTTGGGAGGCTGTGAAGCACGGAGGAGTCAATAGATAAATGCGACATATACGATCAATGTAGAGGTGGCTGATAGGCATTGATTTCATTTTTCTGGTTATAATAGCGAAATTGGCCACTCGGCTGAGGTGTACAATACAAATAGTTCATTATGCCAAGCTGTGCGTATACCTGTTCTTGACAGTCGCTGAAGTCGTTATTTGCCCCCAATGAATGCAGGGCTGGTTTAGCTTGAAACAATCGAGCATATCTTAAGACTAGAGCCGAAAATAATTGATAAAACCCCCAAAACATTTTTCTGCCTTAAGTATTAACGAATTCAAGTAAGTCGCATTGCACGAGAGCCTTTTGTCAATGTATTTATGACTGTACTTAATATAAATGACTAAACACGTTTTGAATATACACTAAACCTCGTTTAAACGAAGTTGAAGGGGATCCCAAAATATTTCGCTTTATTCAATATTTCGTTATATCAATAAAGCAGTTTTGGTTAATGGGTGCTCATTTGCGTGCACAACTTTGAATTTGTAAAGAACGAAACCGACAGGCACCCTATTCCACCGATATACGCCACCACGCATGCGACGGAAATTGAAGAGATGACCAACATATTGTGAAACATTTTTATGTAGCGCGGTAAATACGGGGCAAAAGTAGAAACCACACAGAAGTAGCGCTAGCCTGTGGGAATTCTCGAGATGGTAAGAAAAGTGGCCGAAAGAGTTTATACAGAAAACAAAGAACCATGTATTGCAAAAGATGTTGATTGCCATAGTTCAAGAGGACGAGGTGTACAGGTCCCAAACAGTGTAAAAAGGGCAACTGAATTTCTGAGCAGCAATAAACTCTCCCTCGTTCTGGCGGACAAGGAAGGCGGATTCGCTGTCATGCCAAAGATGGTTTATGGATTAAACGCCACGGAATCAGTCGCTAAGAACTTTGTAAAATTCGATTAGGCAGCGTCAAAAGTGATGAAGAAAGCATAAGGGTTGTGTGAGCGCCTTAATCTTGATGGCATTCGAGAGAATGTTTCAGCTGCAAAAACGGATAGCTTGTCTATCTTCTTTTCACACAAGGAAGCCACACAAGGAAGACCCACAAGGAGGCCATTCTCATTAGAGCGGTTGTGACTGAAAAACGTTCGTGGCAAGGAGTCTTTTCTAGGTTTTTTTTTATTTCTAGTTTCTAGATTCTAGATTCCAGATTCTAGATTCCATCAGAATCTAGTTCTAGATTCTGATGGAAGAATGCAATTCCAACACAGGCAAGCAACGAATGGTCAGAGATGAGAGGTCAGAGGAAAAATTTGGAATGGGCGGTCTCAACAGTCGAGGAGACGCACTGGAAGGATATGCAGACAGTAATACCTGAGGATATAGAACACATTACACTGAAGACAAAAGCACTAGAAGTGCTCATGAAAAATCCTCTAAGGTTCAACACAAAATGCAATTGACCAAATCTCCCGTGACAACCCAGGAATTCTGCAAGATGTGGAGGTGATACGCCGAAATCGCAGCAGTGAGCATAGAATGGTAAGACGCAAAAGAAGCCTGAGCGGCAAAAGGGAAAGAAGGAAATTCGTTAAAGGTATGAAACCCAGAATGAAGTCCAGCTTGGATAGGGCTCACAAAGCGGGAATAAACCTTCGAAACAAATTCGAGGTTCTTTTTTCTTCACCAGCCTATATACACCCACTGCAGGGAAAAGGCCGCCTATATTATTCTCTAATTATCGCGGTCCTGTGCTTCTTCAAACTTCTTGATCTTATCTGTACTTTTAAATTTGCGGCCCACCTTCCAAGCTAGCCTTCTTTAGGGATTCACTCTGTTAGGCTTAATCAATAACGGTTGTCTTGCCTTCGCAATACTTGCCCTGCCCACGTCCATTTCTTCTTCTTAATTTCTACCTATATGTCCTTAACCCGAGTTTGTTCCCTGACCCACTCCGCTCACGTGTTGTCACTAAATGTTAAACCTATCATTTTCCGTTCCATTGCTCGCTGAGTCGTCCTCAGTTGAAGTTAACCCTCTTTGTGAGCCTCCGAGGTTTTGCTCCATAGGTAAGTACGAGTAAGATGCAGCAGTCATATACTTTCTTCTTCGGGGACAATGGTAGCCTGCAATTTATTACCGGAGCATGCCTCCCTAGTTCACTCCAGCCCATTCTTATCCTTCGAATTATTTCTGCCCCTTGGTTAAGATCTGGGGTGACAACTAGGGCTTAGTAGATATATTCCCTCAGGATTTCCACTGCCTCGACACCTATCTCAACCAGCTGTGCTGTTCCTAGGTTATTAATACTTACTTTAGTTTTCTGCATAATATTTTCAGGCACACTTTTCTGCTCTGTTTTTTGAGTGCGGTAGGCATGCTTTGCAATTCGTCCCCCGAGTTACGTCGCAACGAAACGGCAGCAGTAAATCTTAGGTTACTCAGGTATTCTCTATTAAGCCTTACTCCACCTGTTCCCAGTTGAGTGATCTGAATACTTTTTGTTAACATGCTATGAATAACATTGGAGAGATTGTGTGGGCTGGTCTGACGCACTTTCGTATAGGTATTTTGGTGCTCTCCTTATGGAGGTGGATGGTAGCTGTGGAACTACTGTAAATATCTTCCGGAGGTTGAAAATTAAAGGTTGTACACGAGCAAAAAGAGGATAGTCCCAAAACGATTTAATGACAACCTCAGAACGAATGTAACAGAACCTACAGCAGCTGCAGGAGCACAAACATGTAGGAAACAAACTAAAAAGTGACTCAGAAAATGAAGAACTATTTGCGAAGCCTCAGCACATGAAAGTGGCGAATAATGCGGATCAGAAAAAATTAGCACAGCTCTCTAAATGTATTAGATGTACAACGATGACATTCGCTCCTGCAAAATGGAAGGGATTCAGGAAGTGCTAAAATACAAGGAAGCCTAAAAGCAACTAATAAAATGCAATATTAGAGGAAACACAATGTCCGTGCTAAGAGACAAACTGGGTAAGATTTTAGATGAAAACAAATGCAGCAGAAAGATTCTACGCCTTGCCATGCGCCAGCAACGTTAGGCCACATGCAACTACTTAGTAAAAACAATGAGCTTTGAACGTGCCACTAATAACCAAAGACGATTTAAAAAGGCTTTGAGAGCATGAAAAGAGGAAAATATGTAAGTGATGACTGCAAAGCGGTAGGTCTTCCAGCGGAAGATGGAGAAGTTGTACACGAAAAGCTTGCTGCGCTCCTCTCGGAATGCTTAAAGACAGTGCCCATAGCCTGAAAAAAGCATACATCATTCTGAGTCACAAAAGTGAGATAACAAAGGCCTGAAAATTACCGGCTGATCAGCCTACACTCACTTGTATACAAGCTGTTTACAAAAGTATTAGTTAACAGCATAATCGACAGTCTAGACTCTCAACAATCCAGATAAGGATCGGTTTAGGGAACAACAGCCGATTCTGAATCACTTTTATATCACAAATGGTGTACTAGACAAATACTCAGAGTACACCAAAGCCCTCTATATGGCTTTTATAGACTATAAAACAGCGTTTTATAAAGTGCAAAACGCAACAGTTGTGGCGACAATCAACCCATGGAATACACAAAACCTACGCAAAACTTGTACACGATATACATCATGGAAGTACTGGCACTGTAATTCTTAGCGAGCAAGGCGCCAGATTCCCGATGTAAAAAAGCGTTAGACAGGGAGATACTATCTCTACAGAAGTAACCATGGACTTCAGGGGAGAAATTGAGAGATTTCAGTTAGAAAACTTAGCATTATGAATAAGTAGAGAATACTTCACCCATTCCAGATTGCACACGGCATATTCTTGTTACCTATGTCTGCGGAGCTCCTGCTAAAATGCTTAACAAAGTACGACCAGAAACCTAGGCAGAAAAACAAAACATAAAAACAAGTACTTTTAAAATGTTGATAAACACACACGAAAACTCCTCTCTTCAGCCTGTGTAAAGAAAAGTTATAACGAGTAGTAGAGGCGACCCATTTCGGAAAGGTTAATTCAGCGGACTCCAATCACAAAAGAGAACACTCCGGTGAAGTTAAGTTATGAGCTGGGCTGCTTTCAGGAAAGCCTCTCAAATAATGATAAATGAGCTACTTCTATGACAGAAACGGAGAATATACAGCCACAGCATCCTGCCGTCGATTAGTTACGGAACGGAAACGTGGCGCCTCACTAGGCGACAAGAAAACAAGTTTAAGTCGGCTCAACTGGTCTTGGAACAAATAACTATCCGATTAACACCTAGGCACATCAAAAGAGCTTGCAGGATCACGAAGTGAACATTAATGGATAATCATCAGCGCCATAATCATCATCATGAGTCTGTCTACGCCCTCTACCGAGCAAAGGCCTCGCCAATGGATCTCAAATATCTTGGCCTTGTGCTAACTGTGAGCAATTTATCCCTGAAATCTTCGTGATCTCATCTGTACATCTTTTTGTCACCCCCCGCCACGCATGCCTTCTCTAGGGATTCAGCCAGTTACCCTTATTGACCAACGGTTACCTTGCCTTCTCATTACATGCCCTGCCCATGCCAATTTCTTCTTCGTAATTTTTACTAATATATCCTTAACAGGCGTGTTTAAGCTCACCAACTCTGGTCTCTTCTTGTCCCTCAATCTTACACCGGTCATCTTCCGTTCCATTGCCTGTTCAGTCGTTCTGAATTCAATTTGAACCCTCTTAGTGAGTGCCGAGGGTTCTGCTCCGTACGTGATTACCGGTAAGATGCAGCTGTCATACACTTTCTTTTTCACGGACAATGGTAGGCTGCCATTCATTTTCTAAGAATGCCTGCCGTATGCACTCCTACCAATTCTTATTTTTTTAGTTATCTCTGCCTCATGGTTGGGATCCGGGTACCCAACTTGGCCTAAGTAGTTATATTCACTTACCCCTTCCACTGCCTGGACTGATGTCGCAAACCTCTGTGTTGGACCTTTGAGTCCTCCAGCTGCGGCGCGATGCGCAGGAAGGGGAGAGACACGCCTGAAGAGGATGAGGCTTTAATGGACTCTACTAGTTAGTAAAGTGGCCCGAGCTGGCGCAGCCACACGAACATGCCGCAGCTCGTGACAAGCGTAATACATGATGATGACTTGCGTCTTCTGCTACAAGGGATGACACAGAGGAAGTCACAACAGTCTCCCCCGCCGTCATATGGCGCTAGGTGGCTTCCAAAGGTTGAAAAGCGGTACGGGAAACTTGACTACAGTGTCACCGAGCAAACGTAAAGAGCCGGTCCTGACGTCTTCGTCCCGTCCACCTATTGGCACTTCTATGCGTGCCAAGGTCCATAGTTCTCTTTGAAATCGTGTTTGGCCGAGTAGAAGGATATTGTTATTTCTAAATAAGTGCCTTTTGGGGGGACGTTCCTGGTGAAATTTCTGAGCATCGTTCCTCTAACATCCACAGAGCGTTTTCTCTGCCATCGCTGTTTACACCGCCTAACTTGCTGCTTCCTACAATTTTTCCACGGTGTTTTGCAAGCCAGAGCTCATTTGTGACGGCGTGAGCAGGAACGGTTTCTAAACCAGGGAATGTTGCTGTGAACGGAAAACCTGTGGTGCAGGTGTCAGACGTTTGATGAGACCGTGCTTTTGCTGCCTTTGCTGCCTTTGCTTCATGTTTTTCTCCTTGGAAGACTTGTTCTTTTGACTTCTGTTTTGTTCCTTGTCTGCAGCGCATCAATGTTCCCTGGTTACCTCACTTTGTGCTCGGCTCGGAATGGCGTCTTCTGGCTCGTGCCTTGTTTTGGTGTTGGCGTCCTTTCGAATCGGTCTGCATTAGAGACGTTGGCTCAGGAAGGTGTCCTACATCCTTTAGTACTGGATAATCTGGGGCGTGAAGGGAAAGATGTGAGACTCTTTCTTGCGCTAAAGCCCTACCAATTTTGACATCCTAGAAGGCGAACAGAATGATTCTTCCGGTGAACCTTGTCCTGTTCTGGTGCGTCAGATACAACACAGTCGTTGCTGGCCAATTTACCTGTAGTCATTGAGAGTTCTCGGAACATAATCTCATTATTGGGCATCTCGGTCGCTTCTTCAGTAGTTGACTCTTCTCCGATAAGGGGCTTGTTGATACACGTGGAGTCTTGTGGTAGTCGGGCTGTCGTTGGTTGTGCAGGTTTCCACGGCTTTAAGCAGGTGTTACACAATAGCCGTTAGAATTACAGCACTCGAAGCAGCTCCAAGAGGCACTAGATATATTTTGCGTGCATCAAAGTCCTTTATTAGACGTTCTGCTTGTCGGGATGTGCGCTTGACCGTTGGTATTGGATGAACGGTCGCAAGGCGTGGCGTCGAAGGCCGGCATTCCTGCATCTTGAAACGTAGACTAGCCGTCGAGGTGACAACCATGTCGCGGTACTGTCCGACGTCTAACGTTTCCCTCTCTAGCAAGTCGTCTGGTATCTCCTCAAAAATTGGGTCGTCTACTTTCTCAATTTGTGCATAAAAAGCGCCGATTCGCTCGAGGAGTACACTTACGGCAGATGGTGTCGCCTCTCGATTTCCTCTTATGTTGCCTTCCGCTTACGCTAGAAGGCCATCCAGTTGCGCCCGTAGTCTGAGGCGTCGTCGAAGTTGCCGTTCCACTTGGCCGCACGCAGCTGGGAACCTTCGCGAAGATCGCAGGCGCCGCATCGTTTCCTCTGATTTCGCAGCCCCGTGCGTCGATGTGCTTAGCGTCGGCTAGAAGTCCCGGGTTCTCGGCACCACGTGTTGGACCTCGGGGACCTCCAGCTCCGTAGCGATGCTCAAACAGCGGAGCGACACGTCTGATGGAATGAGCGTTTTATTAGAATCTACTAAAGAGGTGGCGAAAGCCGGCGCTGCCGCATGAGCATGAGGCAGCTCGTGACAAGCGTAATGAATGATGATGATTTTCGTCGTCTGCTACAAGGGATGACAAACAGGAAGTCACAACACGCTGTGCTTCCCGAGGGTGTTGATCATTACTTGGTTTCCTGCATATTCATTTTCAGGCCCACGGTTCTACTCTGTTTGTCAAGTGCGGAAATAATAATTTGCGATTCGGCCCTCGAGTTACTTAGCAAAGCAAAGTTATCAGCAAATATGAGGTTACTGCGGTATTCTCCTTTAATCCTTGCTCCCACCTGCTCCCAATCGAATGTTTTAAATACTTCTTGTAAACATGCTGTGAATAACATTGGAGAGATTGTGTCTGCTTGTCTGAGGCCCTTCCTCAGAGGTATTTTACAGCTCTCCTTATGCAGGATGTGGTTATGGATATGAATATGGGGAATGGATCTTGTGTGTATCTGTGTATAAGTTTATGTATGCGCGGAACGCACTTCAGCATTCCCTTTTTCTGTAACCACTTATAGGCTTACTTAATGCTTTTGCCCTTTCGAGATGTATAGGGTTAATAGTTGTGGAGTAGCTGCGGAGGGCATTTCACGCCTTGTTCTGGACCTCTCGTGTACGCCTACAGTCGTCATTTCACCTGGGCCGCCTAGGGTTTCACGGGGCAAAAAGGGGGTTGCGGAATTGATTTTTCAGCGGCGGCAAATTTGTGCGCAGTGACGCGTTGAGTGGCCTTCTCTGCAGGTGTGTGTTATGAATGTGTAGTGTAGTTGAGATGTCTCTGTGAATGTATTCCAGTCTGTTCTTGCTTCAATAAACGTGCTATTGGAAGGAAAGCTGTTAGTGAGGTAGGGAAGTGATCACTGCCATATGGGTTAGTGCCAACACCCCACTCAAGATATGGGAAGAGTACTGCAAAAAAAAAGTCAAGTCAAGGTGTCAATATGTGTTGTGTCGTATGTTATGGTATCTAGGGTTGTTTTTGTTGAATGAACATGCTCCTGAAGAGGTTAGAATTTTTTTCCTAAGGCGACCTCTGGCATCTGTGCGGAGACAGGCCGAAAGAGAGTTGGGTGCATTGAGGTCGCCTACAAGAACGAAATATTTGTGTACCTGATCTATGAAGCCCTCCAAAGCGCAGCTCGAAAGCTGGACATCAAGAAGAATGTAAACGACACACACTGCTATTAGACTTTTTAAGGTTTAGGTTTTAATGGCAGCAGCCTCAAGGACGCCCTGTAATTGGACTGTGTTAGACGCCAATGATTATCGGGCAGTGATGGCCACACAACCTAAAGGTGTACCACCCCCATCTATATCCTTCCTAAATGCCACGTAAGTCTACAAGAAATTTCTGTGTTTGGAGTTTAATTACGTTTCTTGCAGACACATCACGTTTGGCGGATTGGACTGCTGTCATATATTGTGCACATCATCAAAGTTTTTGGAGGCCTGTACAGTTTCACATGAGGTCGCGAGTTCGATTCCCGGCCGCGGCGACCGCTTTTCTGATGGAGGCGAAAAGCAAAAACGCCCGTGTGTACGAGATTTCGGCGCACGATAAAGATCCCCAGGTGGTCAAAATTAATCCGGAGCCCTCCACTACGGCGCGCCTGATCGCCTGCGTTGCGTCGGCGCGTTAAACCCCACAATCAATCAATCTGTACAGTTTCACAGCATTACATTTTGTTTGGCGCTTTTGCACATTTAGGGGCTATTGGAAATTGTGTCTGCGTGTTCTTGTATTGTCGTTCGGGGCTTGTACTCTTGGAGGGGTTCTTGTGGCATTTCGGTTGTTCTGGACATCACAGCTCGTTCCTTGCGCTGCGATGCCGACAGTAACAGTCCGACGTCCAGTTCCTCATCAGATGTCCATGGTGTGACCGGTGGACCTGGCGCCCTCAACTTAGCCCCTTTTGGGTGCCCTTCGTTTCTGCCGCCACCGTCGAGGACGTCAGGTGCACCACGGGCGGGGCAGGTGAGAGGGGAAGGAATGGGGTTGGCTGCGTCCCCCTCGTGTCCAACTCCGCGCCCTCAGGTGTCGCTTGGGCAGGTGGAGCGCAAATAGTGAGAGCAGCAACGCTGCCAACTGCGGTCGCAGTCGCCGCGTTATTGGAGTCACTACAATCGGCGATTCCTTGCGAAATAGCCGGAATTACCCCCCCAGACTTTACAGGTGTTCCAGAGGCAGCCGGTTGCTGTTAAACTGGAGGTGGGACAGCAACACATCATCAAAAAGGCTGTATTGTGGTGCCATGCTGACCAAACGCACGCATCTTCCGGCGGGCAGCGTCTGCATAGGATGAGACCGAAAGCAGCCCATTGCTTTTGGTTCGCCTCAGTGTGATGTTTTCTGTGACTTTCATCTTTGGAATTTCTTTATCAGCATTAAATTTTGAGAAGGTTCTCGAATAATCGCTTGGGGGTCACTTGCGTTCCGAAATTTCGCTGTGGTGTTGATACAGTCCTCCAGCAAATGATCGGTCTCTGGACATTTCGGGCAACATAGCTTTCCCCGACACGATTGAGTTCCATGGCCATATCGTTGGTGCTTAAAGCATCAGCTGGGATTAGAAAAATATGGTCGCATACTACAGCTTAGGAATCCCACATTGACCTTTCGGGTGAGTTTGCGAAATCGAAAGTTAGACAAGAGTCCTTTTTGGGATTTTTTTTTATTTACTCTACCGACTACAATTCATTTGTGAGAAGTTGCTCATTAGATTTCTGCGCCTGAAGAAGTTAAATCCCAGTCTCAGACTCTGTGTCTTTTTCTGAGATCATGCCTTGAGAGGAGTTTAGAGATTCTGTGTGGAGTCACAGTAACAGAGATGTGAGCCAATAGGCTCCGCGTCAGGGTGTTTTCGTTTCTATATTTTCTTTTTAAAGCGGTAGCAATATTACGCCCCTTTTTGTATTTTTTCGTGGCTGCTAGCTGTCCGATATTAGCCGTGCTAATCAAGCGTCCACGGAAATAGGTCACCGTGCCCACCGGGAAGCTCCGACTCAGAAAGTAACACTCGTGGGCTGCCCTGAAACTGTAATATGGCGCTGGGGCAACTGAAGTGTGTAACCGAGGGCAATGATACAAGAGTCGAGAGGAAAGAAATGAACCGCGTTTTCAGCAGGAGCCCAGTCTTCGCAGTTAATTTCGCCCACTGCACAGTCGGTGATAGCATACTCGACAGACCCGTTCACCAGCTGTGTCTGTCAAGACGACGCCATAACACGAATGTGTTATGGCGTCGACTCGACCCGTGTTTGTCGACCCGCGTCTGTCTGTGGACGGCATAACAAGAAAGTGTATTTCCACCAGAAAATAAAAAAATAGAAATTTCGAGTAATTCACGTGCCGAAGCCACATCTTTGCTTCGAGGCGTGCCTCAGTGGAAGGCTCCGGAATAATTGAAACCACCTAGGCATCCTTATTGTGCACCAAAATCTCGACGTCCGGGCGGTTAAGTTTTCTGCGTCCTTCAGAAAAACAGCTGCCGCGGCCGGGAATATAACCCGCGTATTTGGGCTCACCTGCGCCATGCCTAACCACTGAGCCACCCTGTAGTGTTCTCCCCACACGGACAGCGACACCGAAATTGGGTCACATCAACTAAAACAGGGGCCAGTCTCTTAATTACCAGTTTCATAAAAATTAATGGAGGCATTGTTTACCAGGAGAAACGAAGTAAAATAAAACCCAGTCATCCTTATCATTATAAGCCTGGTTTATCCCACTGCAGGAGAAAGGCCTGTACCAAAAATATCCAGCCATGTTCCTCGAATGCGTCATAAGTACTCCCTTTGGTCACACATTTCCCCCATTTCCCTTCCCTAATTCCCTCATCTGCCCCGGTAATCAGCCTTTAAAGCAATAGAGGTCAGCCAAGGACTCGAGTTAGTGACAAGCTACGAAAGCCTTGAGTATATATAGTCTAATCACGTGAATTTTCAAAATACTTTTTAACATTACCGTGGTAATGCCTCCTCTGCAAGGTCCGTTTGGCAAACGACACGCCCCTTCACGCGGCAAAGCTAAAAATCATCCTAAAACAGAATGGGATGTCCTCCCAGAGAACAGTCACCTATGTGTTCTCGGTGTTACTCTAAAGCTAGGCAGCAGAGCCGAATTCACAATATATAAAAAGAAGAAAACATATAACGAATTGCCCACATCATCAAACGTCTAACCTAGACAAGAGCAAGAAAAAAGAAGAAACGGCAAGACCCATACAGCCACTGATCATGAGCCAGATTTTACAGGGCTATACCGTACCACAAATTTACCCGCACCGACAAAAATCAAAGAAACACCACCATCAGGACGCGCAAATAAATCAATGTTCAACCTCGCTCTGTTGACCGTGGCACCAACTGACAATACATGGACCACGAATGGAACAAAATGGATACCTACAGCGAATCTAGACAAAAGAAAAGCCTAATAACTCCATGAATGGATGAAATAACATCATTCCAAGACACAGAATAGACAAGGGCAGAGCTGGATAAGAGCGGTAATGATCAATAGCAGAGGTCTTCGTCCTCCCTTCAAACTAAATGGGATATTTTTAACGATTACAATTATTAGGCCATGAAATTTTGCTTTCTTAATGCTTTTTAAAAAACCAGGAAAACCACACTCCTACCGCTAAAAAAGTGGCTGGAAAAAGAAAATCGGGATGGCCTACCTCTCTAAAAACGACTGCACCCCATAACACACATGTCACCGATCCAGCAACTCCACATAATATCTCTCCTCCTTTAAAAACGGTTCCAAACTTACACATGAACAGCCAATATGGCATGGCCGAGTTCATTTGAGGAAAGTTTCCAAATATTAGGACAACAACATACAACTCCAACATCTACGAAAGTACCAAGAGGCAGCAATTGTCGTAGTTGACTAATCAAGCCTTCTAATTCCGTGGCCCTTCTACGTACAGGTACTAAAAAACGGAAGATGGAGACACCTTCTTGGCAATCCGAAGAGCGCAAGTATCCAACAAAAGCTTAAACAGCGCTTATGCTGTCCTCACTCTTCTTGTCCGGCTTTTGTCTGCGCTGACCCTCATGAATGCACTCCCACTAGCCGAATTCGGTACCTTATTGCATCATTACAGCCTCTCACAGGGCATTGAAGAGTTTTCTGCATGCCGAATAAACCTAAATGATTCGATAAATACACCCTTCTATAATTCAGGAAGTTAATGTCTCCTAGACACCCGCACACAAGGGCATGGAAAAGAATAACTCATCAGCCAAGAGGCACGCGGATTCACATACCATGCTCGTTGCGATCAAGGCTACCGCATTCCCATATAGGAAAGAAGCCGAGAACGTATCCTCATTCTACGCCTACGAGCACTATTTTTCCCTTTGCTTAAAGGAGGTCTGAATGCCGAAAAGTCGCGACCTCTGTAGAGCATAAATCAATACAAGCATATACAAATCTATGTGGGCGAATATGTTAGGTGGGAACATCAAGCAATAACCTAAAACCGTTGTTAAAATTTGGGGGGAGGGTAGATCCACGCTCTTCCACGCAACCTTTTCATGTACAAGGGTATACTCAAGGAAGAACAACTACGTTACATATTTCTCTTGTATCGAGACGTGGGAGGCACCTTGTTCGAGCTTGTTATCTCAAAATCAGTGTGAAGTTATATGAGGGCAACGAAAGGAGCCGCTGCATAGGGCGCCCTAGTTTGCAGGTTCCATCCTCAAGCTCTCTACATCGCTTTACCCCCTTTTCTTAAACTCCAACTATTTCTTACGTAGCGGAGGTCTTCTACCTTTCACTCTCTTCGGAATAAGCAAAAAGTTTCAGTCCGGCGTACACATCAGATCATATACACTTTGAGACACCGACATTGACACATTTTCACTAGAACCGACCAACATCCCGCGGCGGCAACCTTTGGCGCTCACATCTCAAGCCGCAGAATGGCAGAGGACCTTTGTCTACCCCGGGTCGCCAGAATTAAAAATTCCTGGCTGCTAATGTTTCTCTATTGGCTGACCTTCAGTGCTTCTAAAGAATAGATTGTAAAAACACAAACTGCGTGTGAAAACGCTTCCTGGAAGTCGAAGTAACGCATCGCGTCTTACATCTTCAGACAAAACCTAGATGTCACCTGTGTTTTTTACTTCAACAAGTTCGTCCCCAGATAAAAGCTTTTTAGCGTCATAGTCTGAACCACGAACAGACTAAATGCATTCTAAACGTCCACAACAGTCTCAAAGAGTCATTTGAAACCGGGTGTCCTGTGCGGAATAAACAAGATATTTTTAGAAGTGTTGTGCATTTTCTTTAGGAAGTACTTCGGTGGGGCATCTTTTTGGAGGCTGATCATTGGAGTGGGCAGATTTAGATAACACCACGCGAAATTAGAAAAAACCGGGGACGGGGGTTCTATATTCTGAAACTTTACCCTGATTGACAGACAGGTCCCAGAACTCCCTGCCCGGCAAACAGAAAGGGAGCCGTTCCGCCGGAGGTTGACCATGACTCCGACGGCCATCGTTTGTGGTTTTTTTTACGCTCCACCTATAAACACATCGTCACGGTAGTTCCCAACTAATCTTTGGGGGTACGGAGTCCACGGTGTTGCCAACACCATCACGAACAGCACTCAAGGTGCCACGTGTGGAGAAATAAAAAAAATAAATGAACTTAGACTCGACCTGTCGTGAGACGAACCACCAACCCGTGGACAACAGGCGTAATGGAGTGGATACCAAGAGATGCTTCTAGAAGATCGGGAAGGACAATAATGCGATCGAGGTATAAAATTCAGAACATCGAAGGTAAACTGTGAATTATAGCAGCACTGGACAGGAGCAAATCTAGGTCAATGGGAGAGGCCTTCGCTCTGCAGTGGAACTGAATGGGCTGATCATTATGCCGAAGATGACCACTTGTGCTTTTTTGTAAACAGTATTTCTGTATATATCCGAAAGCGTTAGTGGGCAATGAACATTTTTTCTAGCTATAAGCATTCTATCAGCAAAAAATATCTACCTCTAAGGACATGATGGTACATCCAAAAACAAAATTGGCTTCATTTTATGTGAAAACCCGGGTATTGTTCAAGTCCTAGAGGTGATAAGCAAGATTCGGAACAGCCATCACAGGATGGCTAAACGCAAGCTAAGTCTGAATCACAGAGCAGAAAGAAGGAAACTCGGAAAAACTAAGAAGCCCCGCATGAAGTCAGAGCGAGATCGCTGGTGTTTGAAATCCCCCTCAAAAGAAATTTCCCTTTCTGAAGGACAGAACGAGGTCAGTGTGACAGGCTAAATAACAACCTAACATTAGTACTAAGTGAATCAGCAGCTGCTGTAGGAGAGGGTCCATGAAGAAAACAAACTGAAAAGTGAAAAAAACAACAAAAGAACTAATTCTAAAACGTAAGAACATAAAAGTGTGAGTACTGCGGAGTGGTTTGGATTACCCGGGTGGTCGAAAATGATTAAGGAAGTAAAACAAATAATATTCGTGCACAGAAAATGGTAGTGATCTAGGAAACGCCACAAATAGAGGGAAGCCTAAAAGTAAATAAGAGGAAGCTAGCTATCGGCAAAGACAGAATGGACGCTCCCAGAGATAAGCCGGGTAGCGTTACGTACGTGTTCGACGAGATAAAGGTAGCACAGCGGTTCTACAACCCGCTGTATACGAGTGACACTATGCAAGAGGAAACTATTGAGAGTAGAAACTAAAATTAGATGTCCGAATAGTAACTACAGGGGAAAAGAGGAAAGGCTGCAATAAAAGCAATGAAAATAGGAACGGCTGCAAATGACGATGGCATAACGGTCCATATTTTGGAGGAGGGAGAATATATTTTACTGGAAAAGCTTGCTGTACTATGTTTGTTATGCTCGAACAATAAAAAAAATCCCATAGCCTGGAAAAAGGTCAACATTATTCTGATTAATAAGAAGGCAGATCCAAATAATGAACTCATAGTTCTGGTGAACTTAGCACAGGACGAGGGAAAAGACTAAACACACGCTAGAAGTAGGAGTGTTTACTTCACTATAAGTAAGAGTTTGTTAGTCAGTAACCAACTCGCCCAACTCTCCGATTTAAGAGACCCCACGACATCAACAATTGCAAACCCAACAGCCTACTCTGAGCTGTTTATAAGCTGTTTTCCAAGTTATAGTTAGTTGCATATGTGTGACAGTCTGAATTTCCAGCAGCCCAGAGAAGAGGTTGGATTTAGAGTGTGCTCAACGATTGGTAAGATTTATGTTGTCAATCAAAATATAGAAAAATACGCAGCCTACACTACAGGGTACAAGAAAACCTACAGAAGACTTCTAGAAGACATATAGAAGGAATGCATGGTAAGAATAACCGTTAAAACGCAAAGCGATAAATAACGTATTCGAAAGAGAGTAAGACAAGGAGATACCACCGCTCCAGAACTATTCACAGCATGTCCGACGTAGGTATGTAGAAAGCTTGACTGGGAAAAGATAGGATTAAGGATAAAGGAGAATAGTTCATTTATTTGAGGTTTGCGGACCACGTATTCGTGCTTAGTGAGAAAGAAGAACACATGCAAACAATGCTTGAGGAACGACAATCAGATACCGAGGACGTGTGGCTAAAAAAACAGTATTGAACCTAAGTAAAAAAGTTTAAAAGTGCCATAAGGGTCTCTTCATCTTAGTAAACGAAACGGAACAAGAAACAAACAAATGTAACTACCTCGTATGAATGGTCAGTGCTGGCGCCAAACATGACATAGAAATCCGGTGAAGAATACATATGTGTTGTGGAGCACTCCGCAAGCACACCCAAATACTAAAATCGACAACCAATCGACAACCAATGCACACCGCTGGGGATGACATACGAAGCTATAAACATGGCATCTTACTATAGAAATACAAAGCAAACGTAGGTCAGCTGAACGGGCCAAAGAACGATTAATGTTAGGAATAACACTTCGGGGCAGGAAACAAGCTACTCTCATCAGAGAAAAAGTTACAGTTGACGATATCACAGTTTCAGTTAAGGAAAAGAAATGAACATTGGCTAGATATGTGGTGAAACGAACCAACAACCACAAGACAAGTGTAATACAGTTGATACCGAGAGATTGATGTGAAAGAAGGGGAAAGCTAAGAACATTATGTTGGGAGGAAATGCGGATCTTCGGTAGCAAACTGTGGACGCGAGCTACGCACGACAGTGGGAGACCTTCTTCCTGCAGTGCAACTGAACAAGTTAATGATGACACCGATGATCACTTCTTGTAAATTGTTGGAAATGGTATTTCGGGATACATCCGCAAAATTTGGCTATCAATGGACATTTTTCTACCTATAAGCACGTTTGTAACAAAAATATCTCCCTTTAAGTTCTCGATTACGTAATTGAGTTCTCCGCAGTATTAACTGCATTTGAACAAGTTCATGTTTTGTTCCTTACTTCTGTAGTTTTGTAGTGTAGCGTCAAAGTGCTGCAGCATGAGATTTTGTGTAAACTTCAGTTCAGTGGCCTTGCAGGTGTCCTTAAGAATTGGCTGGTGGCTTACCTAACAAACATAAAATACTATTTTATAACTGATTCTTTTGGACGTTTTTATTTTCTTGTTGTAAGCCAAGATGTTCCTCAGGGCAGTGTAGTAAGACCTGTCTTGTTGTTTTATTAAAAGCAATTTTCTCTGCGTCATTGACGATAGACTGCCTGCCAGATGTTCGATTACGATTGTACTTTTCTTCGGTTCAATCGCTTGATGGCTATGTTGAGCTGCGGAGAAATCCTCTGGGAATTTGCTGATATTGTGCGGAGTTGGATATTACGGTATATGCAGATAGTGTGCGCTTTAAATAAACACAGTTCTGCCAAAACTTCGTATTCTAAACGGTACTCTCTACAAAGCATTCGAACTTTGGAATTTGCTTGCAATAAATACGCGAGGCTCAATTTAACCTGCACTTGAACTTGGGTGCCGAGTTTGAAAAAAATTGACTGTGCCACTCTTGCGAAATTGGGCTTGATAACACGTAAACTAAAATCTGGTGTAAGTCGTGTGAGGCTCTTAGTCCAACCCTTTTTTGCAGCCATATTTGAATATTGCTTAGCAATTTAGAATACCATAATAAAGAAAGACGTCAATATGTTTGACCTGACTAAGTAAAAAGCTACTGCATATATTTGTAGGAGACATACGCGGCAAAAGTCGGTCGGGAAAAGAAATTAGGCACTAGTTGACTGAAGAAGCCCTAATATTTATTATTTGTTCCTAATATTGTCACATATAAAGTCAAATAGGGCCATAAGCTAATATTTATTCACAAACACAAGAAGCGCTCCGCAAGCGAATGCGAATTTCCTAAAACTTAGTTTTCTTTGAGCATTTTTATAACTTGCATTGATTCCCGACTACCAGACACAGCCAGGACTGGCTAACACCCAGCATTTCGCAAAAATGTAGTTTTTGGGAAGAGTTCCACATGTTCTCGTTATAAAAAAGATAATTCGTCGAACAGAAATTTGAAGAACCAAAAAACAAGAAAATTACAAAAAATAGCGAAAAGTAGCGAACCGTCTTTTCATTTCAATTGAACAGTTGGCAGATGTTTGACCTGTAACCGTTGTACTAGCGGAAATGGAGGTCATGCTTAGAATGGAATTTTCAAAAACAAAACAATTTGAAATAAAAGGGTATAGCAACAAAGGAGGAACGGAATAAATACTTGTATTTACTGCGTTTGTCGGAAGTTGTGCCTGTAATAGATATATACTTAAATGGAGAAATTCGGTAGAACAGAATTTTGAATAACCGGAAAAGAAACAATGGACAAGCTTGCCGAAATGTGGTGTGGTCCTGCATTCCCAGAAAAATGGAGATTTGTGGAAGTATTACATGTAATCGTTATAAGAGCCTAAATTAAGATAATTGTACAAACATAGTTTTGAAAAACGTAAAATAGGAGAAATGCAAAAACCGAAGAAAAGTGGCAAAGTGTGTATTGACCTGCATTCCCACAAAAATACACATTTCGGGGAAGTACCACCTGTAAGTGTATAAAATTGCAAACTGAGACAATTGGTTGAACGGAATTGTAAAAAAAACAACAAAAATAAAAAAAAAAGAATCTTGTGAAATCAGGCAACCCACACAGCTTCCTGCATTTTAACGAAAATAGAGATTGGGAAGAAGTTTCGCATGTAGCAGTTGTAATAGTGTAAACGGAGATAATTGGTCGAGCAGAATTTTCAAATCCCACAAACAGAACATATAGAAAAAAACACGAAAATTGATGAACCGCGTAACGTCCTGTATTTCGACAAAAAGCAGATTAGGCAGAAGTTCCACCAGTAATCGTTAAAATAGCGTAAATTTAGCGATTGGTTGTAGCAGAATTTTCAAAAAATGAAAATATTGGTTTTAAGAAACACCCTCCAGACAAGCGGCATAAGCATATTACGCATTAGCGGACAATTCTCTGAGTTTCCTTAGATTTTTTTCCAAGAGCGCAGGGGAGCATTCACCGTTATAGATAGAAAATGGTTGAGTCCACTGGTTACTTTTCTTTATTGGGCAGCACTACCCTTCATTTTACTTTTTTTGCTTACCGCGGCCAATGGTGTGTATAATGCACGTTCTCATATTACCTTTTCCTAGTGCATTTTCAAGCAGTAAATTACGCAGCAAACAATGTATTCGCCCAACGCACAATAGCTGCGCATGGATGTCAAATGAGGAGGGCTTCTTCCTGCGGTGGAACTAAACCACCCGGCAATGATGGGGATTACGTGAACTATTACTAGTTCCCGATATGTGGTCAGATACCAGGTCAGCAGTATTTGCAATGAACTGAAAAATAATTAAGTAATCCAGCAATGAGGAGACAGAAAATGGAGACGTACTTGCTCCTTCTGTGGCAAATCTCGCCAAAAGAGGATAGTCGACTAGAGCCCCTGCCCAGTAAAGGCTTTCATTCTGTTTCCCGCTCACCTCTCACGCTCACCAAGCATGCACGAATTTTTAAATGAAGGAACACTGCAAATATCACTAATGTGTTGATTTTCTGCCTTATATTTTCGTAATATCTTGCTCTTGTTCAACGATGTTGACAAGTGTGAACGCTGACATCGGACTTAGACGTTTATATTTGGTTGTGAGTATATAAGACTACTGCGCAGTTTCGTTTCACTTTGCCCGGGTGGCTTATCCGCGTTACAGACAGGCAGAGAGAGCGACAGAAATACGGATAGACCAAAATTTCTGCGTTTAGGCAGCTTAAGAAAAACTATCATCTGTAAAAACCATATGCACGCGTGAATTCGTTTGTGTTTCATTGTTCTCAGCAGTGGTCTCGGTAAAAGCTGTGCTCCACCATTTTATCATAGTAAAGAGTAGGCCAGCCGATTCTTTTCTAAACGTCTATTCCTCGGCGATTTTGTAAAATACAATAGCGAGTCAAAGCTATGAAAAAACCAATATGTTCGCGTCAGACTGTTGGAAATATTCCAGTTTGCACATACAATTCCGTCAAAACCTTCCGCGGCTATCAATTACAAAAACAATTATTCGTTCGCGAAACTTGTTGTATGTCTTTAGCTAAGCATCAAGTACAGAAACGTAATGGTTTAGTTGTTTTTGTTGAAAAACAGCATTTATTAAATGAGTTTGGCAATGCGGCCACAGAGAAATTAAGTTATTCGCCGAGCGGGACTCCAAAGTACTAAAAACTGTATTCACCTTACTGGTACTTAACTAGGCCACTTCGGTCTACTTTGGCATCCCTGAACAGGTAATTTATTGTATGTTTTCAGCCGTTGAATTATTAGAAAAGCAATAGTTGGTAACCCATTTCCCTCGAAATGTTTTGTGAGAAACGCTTTGTCAAGCAGTAGTGTGCTGCCCATCCTCAACCAAAAAATACCCCATGTTGCGAGGCATACATTACTGATCAGTATGTTTCAATACGAATCCCACATGAACCAAATTTTAAACGATTATGTGATCAGTAATCTGAGAACTAGAGATGTGATTGGCTTGTCGCAATGCATTTGTTTCTGATTCGAATTTCTCCAAATACGCACTCACCACAAGGAACATTGCGTGAACATTAGCTGTTTATATTATCTTTTTGGAAGCACGCAAATGCTTTGAACAATTAAAATATTTTTAAATTTATGTATTGAACACATCAGAGTGTGACAGTGTAACGAGGATTTAGATCTTATATTAGCAATAAGACTGAACAGTTGTGCAATTACATTTACGAGTGTGGTGAACACTGCGGTTCACCGCACTCGTACATGTTATGCAGACTTTTGCAATGTTTTGCATCAAGGCATCCAATATGCCTGATCTTCTTTTCAAATCCTTCTGCTCCATCAATTAGAAGAATAATATCTGGAAATCAATACCGATGATTTTCTGTACGCACCGGGCAGAAAACAGACTTGAATATCTCTGCTAAGACAGATTTTAGCGACATATCGCGTTAAAAAAGCAAAACTCAGTCGGAATCTCTATACAGCGTCGCAGTGTCAGAAACGTAAGTTGGTGCCTTAAATCACTTTGCCAGATTTCTTTGTTCAATGTAATGGCCACCAGCAGATGACTCATATGTTCGAAACTAGAGACAAGCTTTATGGTCTGTCATCCGGAATGTTTTCAGTACCTCACGGAGATACGCAAACTGTAGACAAGCTGCTTTTTAGGTTGCGAAGGCATCGCTTTACAATGTAAGTTTCACGGCCGCTAAATGATTGCGCCTTTTAAAAATGGGTATTATGATCCTCTAGAGTGCGGAATATCGCCCATCTTACGGCTTTATTTTAATCTCAAACATTACGTTTTAGTAAAGTGAAATATTCAAAAGACGGAGCATGCTTGCAGAGTCCTGCACAATTCGGTGTCAGTTTCTTCTATTTGACCAGCAGGCCTCCGTGAAATATTGTATTGTGTTTAAAATACGCATGAAACTCGGTTACTGAAGCTTTATTTCACTAAAATTTGAAGTGTCAAAATTTGAAGTAGAAACAAGTCTATAGACTATATGTTAGCTCTTAACATGATAATGTTCTTAAAATTTGTTCTTTAAATACCCTCCAATCATGTAATTCTCCCCCAATTTTCACGATGTCTCCAACAGCTTTCTTAAGCGTGTACTGCAACACGCTTTGAGCACTGACAGTAATCCTTCGCGACGTTTAGATTACACTGCCAGAAATACCGGAGCAAATTACTATACATGCACGTGAAGCAGCAAGCTCAAAAATCGCTGTGAAATACCTGAAAACACCAACCGCACTTTATTTAAATTCCCTTATTATGCAACACAGTATTTACGTCTTTACAGTGGTAGCTGTCCTATTGGCTTTTGCTGGAAAACTTCACAGTTGTTTTTTTTTATCGCATTTCCTGTCCGCCACCTTAAGCGCAGTGCACCAAACTCTTCCATGCCTGATTTTGTACGAATAGTTTTTGTGTTTTAATTTTACGCTTGTGTTTGAGTGTGTTTCACGCCATTCCTTTGACATATGCTCACGTAGGCCGGACTGTTTTTACACGGTAGCTTGTTTGTCCTAAAAAGCGCAAATTTTTGGCGACTGGTTTCTCTAAACGTTTTGAAATACCTACAAAAGAACAAAAGGTCTATAACTTGAATCGTTTTTTGCCACCGAATTTACACAATACTGTGGCCTTAGCTTGATGCATATGTGATGTAAGGACACCAGTTCAAAACACAACTTATATACATTTATATGCGGCGATACACAAAGATGCATTTCAAACCAGCAGGACTGATTTATATACGTCGGTGGCTGTGTCCTTGAATTTTTAGAGACTAAAAATCGAACCTTTGTTCTGAACCGTTAACGGAGGAACAAAAACTGGGGCGGGGGTGAAAGCATTTAGGAAACTCCTACTGTTTTCATTCTTGGTGCTTTTCACAAGATTATTTCGTAATAATGGCGGCTGCCGGTGTTTAATCCTTGAATATTTTCTATTTACTGTGAATTAAAATTTGTAGTAACAGTGCGGGAAGGGGTGCGAAAGCTCAATTTGATGTGCCACACTTCATCAGGCCAAGAGGAACTGTTGTAGCACTGCTCCGAAGCAAGCAAAGGCAGCGCACATGCGCCGTGCGCGGCCAGTATAAGAGCAGGGTGGTCGTCTCAATAAATTGTCTTTCCTTCGCTGGCATTTGGAGTAACTGTGATTTGATATATCACGTGACAAACAGGGTGCCGCAAATAGCGTTACCAGTGGGTGCGGGTCGGCTGTTGAATTTGCGTCGACCCGAGCATAGCATAGTTCGGGGAGCTTGACGCTTACGTTGAGAGAGGCGATGAAGACTTCATTGGAGGGCGGAAATGAAGACATCGAGCAATTCAACCACTACTAGAAGTTTAACAAAATTGAATACGACCACGTAAAGAAGTGTGCTTTCGTCACCACCCTCGGAAAGCACCCAAGGATCTGATGTTGCCCGCAATCCCGGAGTAGAAGTCATTGGAGGACATCGATAAAGTCCTGAAAGGGTACTAGGCGTTGGGGAGTCAAGTCATAGCAGGAAAGTTATAGTTCAACCACCGATACCTCCTAGAAACGGAAACAATTTCAACGTTTCCCGTTCAACTAGGACACCTTGCTCCCAACTGAACATTCGAGCATGTTCTGGACGACGCATTCCATGAGAGGTTCGTCCTGCGGCTCCGGAACCCCGAAATTCAAGCGGTGGTGTAGAAGAAAAAAAACTTAACTTGGACACAGCCTTCAAGTTAAGAATAACCGCAGAGTTGGCAGAAAAAGAGTCAAACATTTTCAGACCAGTGAAAGGCTCCCCATCGACAGATTACAGTGTAAGCTCTAAAGGAAACGAGGGTCGTCCACACCACAAACTCAAGGTGAGCGCACTGTCAAACCTTTTCACTACTGGTATTTGTCACAGATCCGGTGAGAAGCACGACGCTAGTGAATTCTGGTATCGAAGGTCCAGATGTCACTGGTGTAAGAGTTTGGGGAATTTCGTGAATGTACGCATAAAAACGAGATGCAAAGTGGCCAGCGTTCTTTAAGCAGATGGCGAGAATGACCAATTACAATTTTTTTCATGAGCATGGAAGCAAACAGATCCCTCGTCTCCATAAGGTTCAGGTTGACATTTTTGACCAGCCGGTCAGCATGCCCATTAATACCAGGGCAGTCGATTTTATTATTAACGTCCTATCATCAAGTCTTTCCGAAGCTTGCGTGCCCAGTTAAGATGGAAAAAAGTCGGCTAGGAGAACAGACGTGCGGGGTCAGATTACTCGGAACGAGCGGACAGGCGAATGTCGTCGTATAATACGAATTGCAAAAAAAATGTTGTCGTCGTTCCCGGACTACAGCCATCTTCGTTGGAAAGAGATTGGCCCGCGAAAATGAAACTATACTGGGCTCAGGTTTTCAACGTAGAAACAGAACAGTATGTGAACTACTTGCTTCAGAAGTTAGTTGACGTGTTTTTCACGTAAATAGACGTAAATAGGATTGATCAAAGGCTATAACGGCAACTGATGTTCAAAGAGAGAGTTCAACCAGAGTTTGTCAGAGACAGTGCGATTTGATGCGCAATGGAAGACTCGGCAAGCTGGACCTGCGCAAGTTGCAAGAACTCAATAATCTTGGACACAGTTCTGCACAGCGAATGCGCCACAAAGGCAGTGACAAAGCAGAAGGCAGACAACTTGCTGATACTTTGTGGAGACTGCAAAAATCACGCTCAGGCCAGATAAAAGACTGAGCTTTGTCCCTGTCCTCTATAAATGGATATTTTCGCTGTGTTTGTGGGTGGAACGTTCTTCCCAGTACTTGACCTGTCAACGGCATACCAAATAATTCAGGTGCATGAAGACTATCCTTAAATTGCTCACAATTACCACGCACCCGGAACTTTTTATATTGTTACGAAGGCAATAACAACCCAGCTATCTCGAAGGAAACACAAGTGTAATGTAGAGATCTTGCTTTCCCGAGACAACTAAAAGAATACACAGGCGGCCAAGCCGCAGTCAACAAAACGGCGTGAGTAGGCGAGTGTCGGTGAATCGAATACTGCGGCACCTGCCGTGAGAGTATTTATCTTTCGGCACGGCTGTTTATAGGAATGTGTAGTTGCAATGAGGGCACTGGGGATCAACGAAGAATAGTTTAGGCTAGTTGCCAATAATACTGCCGCAGCTCCGAGTTCACATCGAAGGGATACGGAAGCTTCAAGGCATCTTCGTGTGCACCGTCGAAGTCAGCAAAAGCGATCACGTCACTTGCTTCTTTTGTTTCTTTAAACAACGCAATGACAGCGCCCTTGTTTAAATGCTGATACTCCTTGGTCAAATGAGTGAGCAAAACGTGGGATTGGTGTTACTTAAAACGCGCAATGCCTCTTGCAACGGAGGCACCGTGGATAAGGAGTTAAATTTGGTCGCTCTCCAAGATAGCATTTATGTCAGGGAGCGCATCGTCACGCTAGACGGCGATCATCAAACATGGGCGGGTTGGCACTGCGACGTGATTAACGGCGATTTTTACTACAGCTCAGTTTTGGGGATCAGGTTCCGGCATCATGGAGTGATCGAAGAAAACTGTTATTGACTTGATCTGCAGATAAATTGTTGCCCGGTTGTCATTCAAAAAGCCTGTTCCGACAATTATGCCGCGGGAGCAGGTAGGCAAAATGATGAACGCAGCAGGGTACGTGGTGCCGTGTATGTTGACGCGGGTTGTGAACTTTTCACTGGGCGTTACGAGATGGCCTCATGCTGACCGTATGCGTGTACTTTACTATCTGCCCGTAACTGTCTTCACTTTAGACGCCACTGATCCGCTCATTACTGACTAGTTGGCTCCCGTGTCTAGGAGGGTGACTACATCAATGCCATTGATGTACAGCTAGATGTCGGACGCCGACTTCCTTGTTTTCCGAATGCGTCTAAGTGCCTTATTTTGGCTTGTGAATTTGTCCAGTGGGGCACTGTGCGTCGTCGTTGTCGTCGCCTTCTCTACGGCAGACTCGGTCTTGTCGGGCACCCGTCGCGCTGTGTCTCTATCGTCGGGTTCAAAAGTCACGTGAGGCTTAGGTAGGACCTTCGGGCTGCTGAGGGCTTATCGTGATCCACGTCTCCGGAGCGTCGTTTTGTTGTTAGATGGTTTCCCGTTTGCCGCCGTTGTTGTTTGGGTGTTAAAAAATTATTGAATGCCTGCAGAGCTCTTGCTGACCGGGCCTAAGTCACCCGCTTGGGGGCGTCGCCACTGGTCCTCTTCGCCCGTTTGGGGGCATTGATGTCCTGCCGCTTCACCACCTCACAGGCCTTCTTGACGGTCCAGAGTTGGTCATCGAGGCTGGGGCTGCACAAGACAGCGGACAGCCACGGTTGGATGGTTTCGGACTTAGCACCATGCGTATCTTTGGTACAATCCCCGAGCTTGTGGGTTAAGGTGTCTACCTCTTTGCGGCTGACTTTAGATGTGTTGGTCGTGTAAATTTCCGTATACATTCCATGATAGTGTGCCGGGCCAGGGAACGTGCGCGTCTGCAGTTGCCTAAGTGCGACCGCCTGTGACCTATCCAGCTTGTCACTGGGCGGCGAGAAGGTGTATCGGGACAAGAGGGAACGCCTAGGTGATTTCATTGTACGTCGTCACCCGATGTTTGGTGCTGAACCACGGACGGTCGTCGCCGCCGCCGTTTGTTAGCTCGCGCTCCCTGGCGTGTGCCGTCTTGTTGTCATTACGATGGTTCTCGGAGACTTCTTCCATGTGTGCGGGGAAGCACTGGAGTCGGGTTTGTGGTTCTACTTCTCCGTGGCCATGGCGTCGGCTTATGATTCGGGCCACTTCCGGCGATGCAACTTGATCTCCAGAAGATCCTGCTCATAGTTTCTCCTTCCTGGACTGGGATCCTTCTACATGCGAAGTCAGCGTTGCTAGAGCGGCTGGGTGATAGGTATAGGTAGAGTGACGGTAAATGGTTGAGCTGCGCAGTACCACCTCTGGTCTCAGACAGGTAATCCTTCATCTCACTTGATCGTTGGCCAGGTAGAAGGTGCGGTGTGTCGAAAGCGAAACCTCAAAGGCTGGGCTGTTTGTAGGGTAGCGATGGTATATGTAACCTTCTTCACCGCAGTAGAAGCACAGCGGATGAGGGTTCGGGGTTCGCCGTATGACGACATTTCTTGGTACCGGGTTCCGAACCAGAGGCGGTCGGGTGGGTTACAGTTAACGGCGTTACGACGGGGCCTCCTGGCTACGAATTAGAGTTGGTCGGAGTAGTCTCAGAGGAGGCCATTGCTTGCGGCTCAGAGGCTACATCAAACGGTGTAAAAGTTCCCAGTGTGTGTGGAACTTCTTCCTCGATCACGTCGCTCAAAGAGGTCACTTGGGGGCTGCGGCGTCGTTCGGGAAAGTTTCCTCCGCTCCTCCTCATAGACTGCGCGAATTATCTCGCGTAGCGTATGTGAACTAAAACCCCGGCAGCGATTGTCTCTGAAACCAGATGATTGATCTGGCGATGGTACTATCTCGTGCAAATTTTCAGCATCTTCTCCAGCACGGGGCCCCCAGACGCAAATTCAGGCACCGTTTTTGTGAAGGGTAAATAGAAGACACGCGAACAGCCTTTGCTTTAACCCTCGTCTCACAAATCGTATTTTTTTCTTCCATAATTTCTGGCTCTGCACGGCAAAAATTCGCTTAATCCCCTCTACGAAGGTCACGGCCCCTTCATTGGAGTGTTGCGTAAGACGTTCGAGCAAAAGCGCAGGTCATTCTTTTCTCACCACGGTTAGGAAAGCATTAAGAAATTCGCTCTTTAATTCATTCCAGTTGCTCAAAGGGCTCTCGTGGTTCTTGAACCAAGTCCGATCTGCTTCTTTTGCGTAAAAAAACATGCCAGATAATTTCTTCGTCATCCCACCTGTTAATAATCCGAATGCGCTACAGCTTCCCCTACAATTCTCCAGGGTCTTCAGCGAGGACTCTCGGGAAGATGTTGGTTCCAAAGATGATGTAGGATGATGGCCGATGTAGCTTGTGGCGCCATGGTTGTGATTGCATGAGTTGTTCTCTTGGGTCCTTTTGGCAGGAGAGCAAACTCGGGCGATAAACCTTGCAGTCGGCGGCTCGCTTTAGTTGCTCTGGCTGGGCGGCTTGCAGAGGGCGTAGCGACGTAATGGGTGCGTACCCGGCACCTAACCAGATGTTTCCTACCCAAAGGTGATGCAGCTGTCTTCAAGGAAAAACAAGTTTATTTTAGTGACGTTTTGCTGTCGTGGCAAATCAAACAATACACAGGTGGCGAAGCAGCAGTCAACAAAGCGACGTTGGCAGGCTAGTGTCGGCTAATTGAATACTGCCGCCGGTGTCCTAGGAATATTTACCTTTCAGAGCGGTTGTTGCTCAACACGCCGAATTAAAACAAGAACACTGGAGATCTTGGAAACTTATTCTAGGCTAGTGAAGTCAGGGCAAATACTATCCTGATGAAAATAAGACAGCCGGTGCGGCATTAAAAAAAAGTAAAGGACACATGCCCGTTGCTGAAAAAACTGATACTACAATAGGGCGCCGCTGGATGGTAAAATCAAAATGGAGGTTTACAAACAAAATGTGTGGTGTGCGGTAATATTCCTGCGCATAGCATACAGAATTTCAAACGAACGGGCTATTTTTCAGTCTCCTATGCAGTAGAACCTCGAGGGGGTCGACGGAGTGGTCTGCTACCAGGAGGACATCCTGACTGTGGAAACCTAAAACGATGCACGCCTGGGCCTTGTTGAGGCAGTCCTGGAAATGTTCCAACGCCCCACAGTCCGGTTAAAAAAAGCAAAATGTAGGTTTCTCCAAGATTCCGTAGAGTATATGCACCACATTGTTGAGAATGCCACAATCCACCCATGAGAAAAAGACAAATCACACAGAGATAAAGGCATATCTGAGAATACTGACATTCTGCTGTAATTTCCTTCCACAAATGACAGCAGGCTTCTGCAATCCTCTGCAATCTTCTACAATCATCTACTAGCCGATGTACAATTGTCTACAAAAGAACCCGACGTGGTGTTGGTCTCAAATCGAAGAGAAATGATTCCGAGGAAGCAAACAGTGGCTCACTCCTGAAAGCGTTCTCACTTTCTACGATCCGTCAAAACCGACAGGTTAGTGGGAGAGACGTCAGCTTACTGACTGGGTAAAGTGCTTTTTAATGTCGTTGATGGCGAGAAAACACAATTGCGCATGGCTCCCGAACACTAAGCAAGGACTAAAGAAGCTATTTGCACCTTGAAAAAACGATTGCGCACAAATCCACCCTGTGAAATTGGTTTAAAAGAGAAGCCGTAAATGACACCCGCCGCGAATACCCATGTGACGCTGTTCAATTCACATACGTGGCTCTACAAAATGTGAAATCAAAGACAAGTCGCAGGCGAATAAATAAACTCTTTAATACTTCATGTACTATTCTTTTCTCCGGTAAATCAATGCATGATTCAAAAACGGTACTTTACTTGTATTGGTAAAGCACATAAGTGTTGCCTTTTTTTCATAAAATAAGGAAGCTCTAAATCTGGGTTACACAGTGTCACTTTGCCTCGTCTGCTGCCGCGGGAAGAGGCGACTAGAGCCGTGCTAGAGGCGGATGAGTGAGACGCCTTACGTTTGTTTGAGCTACCTTTATTAGATGCGCCCCATGTCTTCAACTCGCCTTGACCCGCGTCGTTGTCGCGGCGTAGTCCGCATCCTCGGCGCGGCAGCTGTGCGCTCCGCCGCTCTCACCGCAGCGCCATCTGTGCGTCAGCGCAGTCAGCTCTCTCCCGTCGCCGTGCCAGCTGTGCGTTAGCGCGCAGCTTGCGCTTGCTCTGCGCTGGGTTAACACATGCGCATGTGCTGCTATGCGCTGCTATGCGCTGCCATGCGCTGCTCTCTCTCATTCCGCTGCATATAGACGCGGTAAGCGCGCCGCTGCGCTCAGTCGTTCTGCCGCCGGCGCTCCGATGAGATCGTCCGATGATTTGAATAACGGAACGGCAACCCCCGATGCGTCGCATCTACCCCATGGTTCCCCTCGCGGGAAGATGGTGTGAATTTAGTTTATAGCTCCCATCACATGCGCAAGGCGTGCACACAGCCGCTACACGCGCCGCAGGCGGAGTGCACAGCGGCGCAAGAAGTCGCGTGAAGCTATCGGGTTTCATTCAGCGAGAACGCAAGTGGGAAACCCGCACATGTTCATGGTGAGTGCACCGTCTGTCTCTCCCGTTTTCTTGTGGACTTGTAGCTCCACCGGTAAGGCAACGATCTCTCGCTTTGTTTTTCTTTAAGTTCCAGGTTCGACTCCTGGAGGAGCCACTAACTTGTTTTTTTTTTTGTTTGCGAGAGTCTTCGTTGACACCAGCGATCGCAACAGAACCCTTTGGTGTAGATTTATTATCTTCGCTTTCAAAGACGCTCCAGCAGTCGCATTTTGAAAAACAATTTCACAACTGCATCTTCGGTCGGTAGTTTGCAATATAGACGGATCACTTGCCACTGAAGAGTTTACTTGGTGGCAATGAGCCTATTCCTGCATCATCTGCAGCTCGAATACAGAGGTGGATGCTTGTATTGGCAGCGACCGCTACACCTGGCAGTATCGCAAGGGGCAATCCGTGGCATACGCGGATGCGCTATCCCGCATTCAGGTGAAGAACGCGGACGATTCTAGTGGCTACAAGCATATGTTTTCAGCGACGAAGATTTTGCCCTTATCTGCTTAATCAGATTGAAGAGAAACGCAGAAAGCCTGTGCATTATCGGAGGTTCTGTTCTACGCTTGAAGGCTTCGCAAGTACGGAATGAAATGCGGGCAGCGTGTTCTTCTGGGCTTTACGAACTGTTCAACGTGATTGTGTCACAAGCAGCAAGCGTGTTGGTGTGCAGTCTTTCCAACGTCCGTTCTTGCGGCTCTTACACGAGGGACACCCGGGAGGCACGTGGATGCAAATGCTGGCATAAACTTAGGTGTCGTGACCAGGGCAGAGCGAAAGCGTCGAACGAGGAGTAAATGAGTGTGCAACTTGCAAACTCACTCAAACTCACACAATGAGTGTGCAACTTGCAAACTCACACAAACTCAAGCCATTTTTTTTTCAGTACAGGAACAACATTTGTGGAGCGACTTCCAAGACACCAGCGGAGCTGTTTTTGCGATTGAACCTGGCTTACAATGCTAGATCCCCAGCTCGGTGACCACCCGCATACGAAACTGGCGGACATGCAAGATTCTGCTATCTACTGGCGCGAGGTCATAGAAGGACACAGATTACGGCTCACGGGATAGAGACAAGGTGACCTTGCATGTCTTGGCGTTTTTGTTATCTAGGTGTTATCTAGGTGTTATGAGGCGAGTGAGTGCAGTGACATATGCTGTGGAAGTTATCAAGCTACATTTCCTGTTCGTGAGCCAACAATAATTCGTCACCCTGTACCTTGTCCAAAAAGTTGGTCCCGCCAATCCGCAGAGCTGTCTCCTAGTGAGATTCAGCCCGTGTCTGAACCAAGGTCGTTTCCAAGCCCTTCGGGACCAGCAGCTGAGACACGCCACGAGAAAAAGAGGACCTCAAACGGAGGTTTCAAAGGCTGTTCCACGACAATAGACGCCTTCCAATTCCAACACGGAATGCTCTAGCGACGGAGGCGAGGAAACCTTGGCCAATCGCCCCCCCCCCTTTCACCGTAGAAGCGAAAGACCCAAGCGAAATCCAGACTGTTGGGGTTAACAATAAAACGGAATAAGGGGGGCTAAGTGCTTTGCACAGCAATGTAGTTACCAATAAGAAGAAATAAGTGCGACAATTGCTGGGGCACAGAACTAAAGCGAGTACTCTCAGTGCACATGCGCCACGAGCAACCGGTATAACAGCTGGGCGCTCGTCCCAATAAATCTTCTTTCATTCCCGGGCACTTGGAGGGACTATCACTTTTTGTAATATGACCAAGTCTGAGAAAGCGCTTGCTTGAAGTACATCAGCATAGCATTTTGCAAGAACTTTGTCACAAAGTTTCTGTATTCAATAAATACAAGAAAACCATCTCCGGTTTCCGTTTCTCCAAAGTTACTCCGAAATAAAACTTTGTTACGTATCTTTCAAGGTATTAATCTGTGCTGGAAGTTCTTCATATATTGTTATTTTTCCTGAGCTTATTTAGAGGAAAGGAATTGCTATATGCATCTTTCGATATTTTCAGAGACGTATGAGAGGCATACCCACGATTGGTGCACCGAAGTAAAGAGTGCCACCTAATAGCAAAATTTTCGACCACAAGCATTCAAAATATTTAGAAGATTTTGAAAAAATAAAATATATTTGGCTTTGCACACCCCTTATCTAAGCTTCAAATATATATGTATTTAAATATTTATATGTATTGTGGGCGTGGGTGAGTGCATTTCTGTGTGTTGATCTGCAGTCCCGCATTTGAAAGACAGCTGAGTACTTCGTCCAGACGTTGTAAGTGTTGTTGAAATGTAGTTTAGAAAACAATGATGTCGCCCAGGTAGCACAGGCAAGTTTTCTATTTAAGGCCACAAAGTACGGTGTCAATCCTTCGTTCAAACGTTGTAGGCGCATTACAAAACCCAAATGGCATCACGTTGAACTCGAAAAGCCCGTCTGGGGTGGCAAAGGCCGTCTTCTCTTTGTCATCTTCTTGCATTGGGATCTGCGAATACCCCGAACGCAAGTCGAGGCTCAAGAAGTATTCCGTTCCTTGGAGACTATCCAGAGCGTCGTGTCTGGATAGTCTCTTTCTTTCTTTCCGAGTGATTTTATTCAGCGCCCGGTGGTCGACACAAAACCGAATGGACCCATCCTTCTTCTCGATTAACACTACCGGCGATGACCACGAGCTCGACGATGGGCGGATAACGTCGCGCTTGAGCATTTCAGTGACCTGCTCCTCAATAATTTTCCTTTCATGTGACGACACGCGGTATGGTCTCCACCACTTGTAAGGCGAGGGAAGACCCCACACAAGTCGGCAGCAGTACCAGCAGTCTGGGTTTTAATCCGCCCGTCGGTGACTCGACAGAACAAGCCACTCGTGACGATTATTATCTACAGAAGATGATTATAATGGGTATGCACAGATGAGAGATTGGCCCTACCAACTCACGGCGATTACTCACAGCATATATAAGGGTCCTACAGCGAAGCAAGTGCTCATTAACGTTGAATGCACTCACCCACGCCCACAGTATATATATATATATATATATATATATATATATATATATATATATATATATATATATACATATTTACATATATATATAAATATATAAATATATATATATATGTGTGTGTGTGTGTGTGTCTGTATATATATTGTAGTAAGCATGTTGCTCCAATGAGAACTGGGATGAGCATCAGCCACAATGGGCAAATCCCCCTACGTGGATGTGATTCGCAGGATGCCATTTGAGGAAGAGGACGCGCTCGTGGAGTATCAGTCTCGCGAAAAGCTGGTCGTTTCGGCTCACACCGTCTGCGTCGATGGCTCGTTCGTAAATAAAAAAGTCGAGCATCCTACCGGAACGTCGATTATCTCCTTTATAAATTTTGGTGAAGGTTGCGGTGCTGCTCAGGTCCCCATTCATCTACCCTGGAGCTGCGGAGGCGGACACTTCCCTCGATAGATAGATAGAATCAACTTTATTTAGTCGCCTTCAGCGCGACACCACCATTAAATGGCGTCGCGAAGCGGGCCCTTACGTCTTCTCAGCGGGTGGTCTTTACTCGACTACGGCGCGTGCTACTCCCGCGTTCGGTCGCCTAAAGTGTGAATACACTTTATAAGCGACCCCAAACCATCCACCGCCGGCGTCGACGGCGGCGGCGTCGGCGGCGTCCGCAGTGCTCCTCTATAAAGAAAAACAGCATCCGGCGCCAGGTTTCGATCCGCGGACTTTGCGGCCGCAGCGCGACGCTCTACCGATCAAGCCACGGACGCGACGGTGATATCAGTGTTGACGCGCCTTATATCTTTAACGCATTCAAACTACGTCGTCAGCGGCGTGCGTTGGCGACTCAGCGGCATTATAGCGGCTTGATAACTGCGTGGTGTACACGTGATACTACAAACCCGATGGAAGAGATGGAAGAGAAGGCGGCGAGGCGGTGGGCTGCGGGGGCCGAGCGCAAGCGCCGCAAGCGGGCCGACAACCGTGTATTCGCACTTTCACATTCTCCCCCTCGGGGAAATGCGGGGGAATTTTTTCTCGGTCTTTTTTTTTCAAGAGCCGCCGAGACCTGCTGGACGGCCCAGGTTTGGATTTCCTGGTCATACCACTTCGCCGCAGCTGCGAACCGCGGCGGAATCGTTGTACTTGTCAACAAGGATGCCTCAAGGTAACCACCACGAGTCCTTACCTCCTGTGGCACCTATCAGCTGCCCTGGCACGGTCCGTTGACGAGATCCCCCCTTCTTCAACGGCACTAATGACCAGGATGCTGAGGACTGGCTGAGCACCTTTGAACGGATGAGCACCCATAACAACTGCGACGATAAACTCAAACAAAACAACGTCAGTCTCTCCATAACCGGTGTCGCAGAGACCTGGTATAGGAACCACGGATCAGATCTACGCACATGGTCGGACTTCAAGACCGAATTTTCCGAAGTGTACGGGCGCCCCCTGTTGGGAAACTGCGTGCTGAACAGTGTTTGCCCGAACGGGCTCAGCGCACGAATGAAACCTTTACCTCTTACTTCGAGGACATTCTTGACTTGTGTAAGCGGGCAAACAACGCTATGACCAAAAATAGCAAAATCAAGCACATTCCTAAAGGCATAGACGACGATGCCTTTCAAGTGTTGCCCGCGAAAAACCCTCTGACGGTTGCTGAAGTTATAACCGGTTGCAAAGAGTTCGATGATGTCGTCTAAATAGCAGAGACACGCTTTCCATTTCAAGCCCCCCAGTACGTTGTCCGTCATTCATTCGAATGTGTCCGGCGCATTACAGAGTCCGAAGGGCATGACAGTAAAGTCGTAAAGGCCATCGGGTGTCGTAAAAGCCGTCTTTGAACGATCAGCGTCGACCATGAGCACTAGCCAGTAGCCGGATTTCAAGTTTAATGATGAGAGAAACGCATCTCTCTGCAGGCAGTCTGGCGCATCGTCTATGCGAGGCAGCAGGTAAACGTCCTTGTGCGTAATTTTGTTCAGGTGGCGATAATCCACAGAGGATCGAATAGAGCCAACCTTTTTTTGACGATAACCACAGGAGAAGCCCAAGGACTCAAGGATGGTCGAATGACGTGCGTTTCAGCATGTCCCCGACTTGTTCATCAATGACACGCCGTTCGGTGGAGGACACGCGATAGGGTTGCTCTCGCAACGGCGCGTGCGTGCCGGTGTCGATCTCATGACACACAGTCGACGTGCGGCCCAAAGCTGTGTTGCAGCAGTCGAAGGATGAAGTGAAGCGGTGTAAAACAGTAAGTAGCTCGTCACATTCGGCCGAAGGAAGGTTGTCGTCAAGGGCGCTTCTCAAAAGGGTGTCATCATGTATAGACTGAGACCAAGTGCGGTGATGTCAGCGGGTGTCGATTCCTCGATTGCACTGACAACTAGACCGGGATACAGCTTCTTCTACAACGCCAAGGCATTTTCCGCGAAAAAGTGTTGCAGAGAACGACGTCGGGTTCTAAAGAAGCATTGTGCCGGCACCAGTTTGAATATCAAGAACGGCGACCGGCAGCGACAACCCTTTGCGAGCACAAATAAGACCAATGGCGCGAAGACGACTGTGGCGTCAGAAATTCTGTGGCGCGTCAACGGCACAAGCACAGATGAGCCAGGAGGAATGTCCGTGCCATCGATGCCACGCAACGTGGCGGTTGTCTAGTCCTGCGGGTTTTCTACCTGCGGAAACAGCTGAATTTCGGTGCGATCACAGTCAACAATGGCGCGGTGGCGCGACAAAATGTCCCATCCGAGAATAATGTTGTGAGAGCACGCCGACAAAACGATGAGCTTGACTACATATACAACCCCTTGAATTGTGACCCGAGCAGTGCATGCGGCCAGCGGCTCCAACGGTTGTGCATTAGCGGTTCGGAGAGTAACACCACCTATCCTTGTGGTCACTTTTTGTAGCTTCGCGTCAATAACAGACACAGCAGCTCCAGTGTCAATAGGCGCCAAGGTAGCAACACCATCAACACACACTCCGATTACGTTGGACGGCGAACAATGAGGACTTAGTCATTTCGACGTTGACGCAGTTTGTGCCTCTGAAACTGCGGCGTCAAGTTTTCCGGGTCATCATTGGAAGAACGAACACGCTTCGGAGAGAGTGATCAGCGCCGTGGGGAAAGCGAACGACGGCTGACGAAGTCGTGGTTATGAGACGGAGCAGTCGTCGGCAGCCGAGTCGGAGCGTGCTCCATGGGCGGTGTTGGCGTATAGGGTAAGGGCCAGGATGCGTTGCGCGCTCTCCCGTCTTGCCACGACGGCAGTAGCGTGCCACATGTCCGGCAATCCCACACGAGTAGCAGATAGGGCGATTATCCTCCGTGCGCAAAGGAATCGTGAATGTAGACGCTGGATGCGGAGCGACACGAATGGACCGGACGCGTTGAACCCCGGCAGTGGCATGACTCCCAGTGCCTCAGCAGGCGGAAAGAAGGGTCCCGGCATGGTTCCAGTAAAAGGTTGTATTACGGTTTCGGCAGAGGTGAAAAGCCTATGTGGCACTGGGTCGACGAAGGTCGAAGGAGCTGCCATCGTAGTTTGCGGCGTTAGGTCGGTGTACAACACAGGAGCTACAACGGAATGGGGTGGTCAAGTGCTTGGAAGTGCGTGAGCCGCTTCTGGTTTTAGACCGCTCCTGAGGTTTGGGGCTGAATTTGACTGAGGTGGCTTCGCTGCGTCGCTAATGAGAGACAGCTGACGAGCCACCTCGTCGTGAACTGTTGAATCGGGGTGAAGAGAACACCTCTATCCGTAGCGAAGAAGCTGCGAAGAGACTGGGCTTACGAGTGAGAGCCCGCTCTCTGCGAAGTTGTATTCGCATGATTTTGCAACCCATCGCACACGCCTCAAACACGTGCTAACATGCCTTGCCTCCGCTGGTCTGCAGCTGAATCTTAACAAGCTCCGCTGCACTGCTTGAAAACTCACCATTTTAGGAAACGTTGTTTCGAAAGACGGTGCCGTGTCGGAGTTTCCGAAGCCAACCATGCTGAAGGACCTACGAAGCTTCATCGGCCTCTGTTCGTACTTCCGCTGCTTTGTACGAAACTTTGTCTCCATCACTGCGCCTCTCACGCAGTTTCTTGGCGGAAGTAGAGACATTTCCCAATGGTTCACCGAGTGTGAGAGCGCTTTCTTAACGTTACGTCGGGTCCTTACGTCACCACCGACACTGCGGCACTTTGACCCGAATGCGCCCACAAAGATCCACACGGATGCCAGTGGCTTAGGTGCTTTGCTCGCTCAACGAAAGGACGGATTTGACAAATACGTGTGAGTTACGCGAGACGTACACTGACGAAGGCCGAAGTCAACTACTCCTTAAAAAAGAAAGAGTGCTTCGCTATTGTTTGGGCAATCAGCAAATTTCGCCCTTACCTGTACGGTGGCTCTTGCGACGTCGTAATGGATCGCCAATGCTCTGTGTTGGTTATCGTCGTTGAAGGATCCAGCCGGCCGTCTTGGCCGCTGGGCACTCCGCCTTCACGAGTACGGTATCCGTGTTGTGTACAATTCGGACGGGAGCATACCGACGGCGACGCTTTTTCTCGATCTCCGCTTGCGTCGGATACACAGAGCTTGTTGGCAGCAGACAACAGCCTGACCCCACTAGAAATAATGGACATGGTTGCTGAGCAGCGCAAATACCCTTGGTTTTCTTCGATCCTCGAATATTTGTCGCACTCACGGGCAGCTGCTGTGCCTCGATCACTGTGCCGTCAAGCTGCTCACTGCACTATTTGTGATCAGCTCCTATATCGCGGAACTATTTCCGCGAAGGTCAAAAATGGCTACTCGTGATTGCTCGCCACTTGCGCAAGGACATTTATACTACGCTTCACACCGATGCTCAAAGTGCTCACGCTGGAATCCTTAAAACCTACTAGAGCCTTCGACTTCAATACTACTGGCGCGAGATATATACCTTTGTAGCCAAGTTTGTTCGATCTTGCCCAGACTGCCAACGTCGCAAGTCTCCACCGCAGCATGTCATTGGCCCACTCCAGCCGCTGCCCTGCCCAGCGCGGCCCTTTGCCCGGGTAGGCATCTATTTCTACGGCCCACTTTCAAGCACAGCCGCCGGTTTCCGCTCGGCTCGGGAAGGTGCTTCTTTCCTTATAGGCCGTTTTGTTCTACGGCACAGTGCTCATCGCGAACGACGGAGCGACAAAGCCGCGTCTTTCTATCCGGGGTCGTGGAGGCCCTTCTAGCCGAGTGCTACGTGGTCCACCGAAAGAGTACGTCCTACCACCACCAGACTAATGGCCTGACCGAAAGATTTAACTGCACACTTGACGATATGATCGCCATGAACGTCGCCTCAGACCACCCTAACTGGGACCTCGTTCTTCCTTTTGTGACGTATGTTTATAATACGCCGCGCAGGCAACCACAGGATTCTCGCCGTTCTTTTTACTCTATGGTCGTGAGCCCTCCTGCATGCTGGATACAGTACTTCGGTACCGACCTGGCGCCTCCAAGTACGCACCTCTGTTTGACATCGCTCGACCCACCGAGAATTGTCGCTAGCTAACCCGTCGATTTCATCGGAAGAGCAGCAACGCCAAAAGGCGCGTCACAATGACTCCATTACAGCTCCAATATTTACGAAAGGATCATTGGTTATGCTTTCAGTGCCGTGCCCGGCTCTCGGTCTTTCGTCAAAATTATTTTCTCAATACCAAGGGCTTTCCCGGGTACTGGAAGAAACGTCACCTGTGAGCTATGTTGTTGAACCCGTAACATACACCTCGGACCGCTGACGTCGTGGTCGCGAGACGGTTCTCGAACCGAGGCTGAAGCCATACTATGACCCGCTCGTCCTATGTTCCACGTAGGTCGCCACAATTGCTCCCCTTTCCGCCGGGGGTATCGTAGTAAGCATGTTGCACTTATGAGAACTGTGATGAGCATCAGCCACAATGGGTAAACCCGCTACGTGGATGTGCTGCGTCGGATGCTGATTCAGGAAGAGGACGCGCTCGTTCAGTGTCAGTCTCGCGAAAAGCTGGTGGTTCCGGCTCATCCTGTCTGCGGCGAGGCCTCGTTCGTGAATAAGCAAGTCCAGCCTTCTACCGGAACGCCGACTCTCTTCTTTATACATACATTTATATATATATATATATATTTATATATATATGTATATATATATATATATATATATATTTATATATACATATATATATATTTATATATATATATATATATATTGCCGCGAACCATACGTTGGGTTTGTTTATTTGTGTTTTGCTTTTACCGCCCGGCTGCGCCGGTCTGTGTTATCTCTGCGCCAAGGGAAGCGCGTGTTCCATTCTTTCTTTCTGTGCCGCATGTGTTATCTGTTGTGATAGGGAGAGCATTCCCATCTAACGTGAACAGCCCAGAATGATTTTCTTGGATCTACTATGTTCTGGATGCGAATCGACGGTTCCAGAAACTCTCACGCCGAAAGATAAAAGCCTACACAGCAGACGCCGCGGCATTCGATTCGACGACACTCGCCTGTGCAAGTCACTTTGTTGACCGCTGCTTCGCCGCCTCTGTATTCTTCTGAGTTGTTAGGGGAGCACAAGTTCGCTCCAATAAACGTGTTTCTCATTCAAGACAACTGCATCGTCCTTGTCTTCGTGACAATATATATATATAGATGCTTTGATTGCGAGAAGGGCTGTCTTTGGTTGCCGTAGCAAATAGTGAAAAATGGGTATAGCTTCTAACAAAACTGTTTGTTGGTCGAGGTTTGGATCGGATGACGATCTTTCTCAAGACCCTTGAGAAAGATCGGCATCTGATCTAAACGTCGACCAATAAACAGTTTTGTAAGAAGCTATAGCCATTTTTTACTATATATATATATATATATATATATATATATATATATATATATATATATATATATATATATATATATATATATATATATATTATTTGGATATGATAACGGCCTTGGACCTATGCCAACATTTCGCCAAGGGGACTTGTAATATTCAAAGCATCAAGGTTTATCTCTGCCACTGTTTCATAGATACAGATTGAGTTACAGAGAGAGGGAGGATGAGGTTAAGAGTGGAGCCGGAATGAGGATAGCAGAGCGGGTCAACGGTCGGTTGAAAGGAGCAAAATAGTGAGAGGGAAGCGGAAGTGCGGTTATTGCGACAGGACCCCGCAATAGAGAAAGAGGGAAGACTACGAGAGGGTCGGGGGAAACGGGGGGGTATGGTTTAGGCTTGGCTGCCGTGATGGCAGGCAACCTTAAAAAGGCTTACGGGAAGTTGGCGGCCGACAGGGGCCTCTTGGGGGTGCAATTGCAAGGTTACTGAACTGTGTGTAAGTGAGAAAACTCGTAAACAACAACAGACCGTATATATAGTCCAAAAAATTCCGGCTAAGGAGGCCAGTGTTCGCAGAAGAATAGAAGGGGTATGCGTATGTACAATCTATGGGGCGCTTTGCGGTAGATTCAACAACTTCTTTTCTATTTTTTTTCCTTTTCCTTTTCGCGCGAGTGTGTAAATCACGTAGTAAAACGAAATGCCGAAGGTCGAGAGAGGCGAGTGCAGGTGGTGTTTCGAAATCGGCTGAGAGCAAGACAGGAGAAAAAAATGTAAAAAGCACAGAATTGTATCCAAGTAAGAGCTGTGGTTATGGGCAGGCAGGGTTGTTGCGAGTGGAGATGCCATTTTTGTTTTAGCCTTATTTTTCTGACCGATTCAGATACCGTGAGATTTCTAAGCTGCCTTTCGAAGCATTGATTCCAGCCGGCTCCACGCAGTTGAATTAACGGATTAAGTACGAATCTCTCTTTTTCCGGTCCCTTAGAGACGTAATGTTTGACGGCAGAATACAGATTTTGGGATTTAAAAAATTGGGGTTCGGCTGGCTGAAGTGATGCGCGACTGCTATAGAGGCACCGTTAGGATTGTCGGACCGATGTTCATTCAGGCGTACGTTCATAGGTTGACTCGTTTCGGCAACGTACTGCTTTTGACAGAATGATCATTGTAGCATGTACGCAATGTTAGAAGAATTGCACATGAAGCGTGAATTATTCTTGTGAACGTATTGCCTGGCAGTGCTACTGACAATTCAATGCGTCAGCAGATGTTTGCAGGTCTTGCATCTAGGGCGGAGGCAAGAGCTAATTTCTGGTTCCTGGGAAGCTCCGATTTGGTCATACATATAAATGTCTTTTATATTCTTGTTTGTTCGATAGGTAACTCTTGGGGCTTCCGGAAACGTCTTTTTCAGTCGGTCATTACTGGCGAGAACGTGGTAGTATTTGTGCAGGTTGTTGTGTATGTTAGGGAGGGGGTTTGAGAATTTGGTTATTAAGGCTGGTGTTCTGGAGCTTTTGTTTTGACATTGTTGCTTGAACGTTTCATTCCTTTTTAGCTTGGATGCTCTTTGGTAAGCCTTATCAAGCGAGCTGATCGGGTGCTTCCTGCTTGCCAGGGTGGACTTTAGTTCAATGAGGTGTTTTATATTGTCTGTGTGGTCACTGCATAGTCTTCTTAGTCTAGTCGCCTGTCCTACAAAGATACCTTGCTTGCACTGTCGTGGATGATGACTAGTGCAGTCTAGGTACTGTTGCCTGTCCGTTGGTTTCCTTTAAAGCGTGGTTTTCAGTTTACCATTCTTAAGAACAACAGGGGTCTACGAAGTTCACTTGTTTATCCTAGTAGTGGCATGAGAACGTAATGGTCAGATGCGAATAATTAAGACTCGAAATAAAAATTTCTCGGGCTCTGCGGCCGAGCTCCCAAACTATGAATATGTCATCTATGTATCTGTCATGAGCAATCACCCAAAGAGACCAACTTCCCGAAGAAGCCTAGCAGAAGGAGAGGAGGAAAAGGAGACATGGAGAATGTGATGGGCAACCCCCTCAAGGAGGGGACTGGAAGAAGGAAAAGAGCAGAGGCGCGTGGAGAGGGGAGAGCGAGGAATGGCGACGCCTGCACGGTACCTCTAGGCACCGAACCTGGAAAGGCGCCCTGCCGGCCTACTGAGCGGGGCAACGACCCTGAGCGCAAGAACATACCCTTGGCGGCTTCAGAGACGACCACCAGCGGGTCTACCTGACTTGAACGCTCAAGCTGCGCACCCGAAACAAGGTCCCCACGGCACACGCACACGGGACTACGCACCCTGGTCTCTGGCAGCGTGTCCGGCAAGCCTCTCAAGTGGTCATCGACTACCGGACCCTAGTGTCTACAGCTGCAACAAGGAACGGACATCAAGTGGAAAGTGAGAAAAAGTTAACTGTGTATAGTGCTTGCGCACCGAACATTTTGCGCTACTGCAGTGAGGAGCGCTGTGATGTGGGGAGTCGCGCGCGTTATTTTCGCTGCCTATTAAACGTCTCGTTTTTTCTTTTTTTCTGCGTCCAGTTTGCCCAGGTAATTGACGTGACAATTTTGGCGATCCTGCCAGGATCCATCATTTTACATTGTCCCTCTAAATTAAGCCGGTTGGATCATGGACCCAGAAAAACTGGCAGCCCTTACCGAGGTGCTAGGGTTGACGAAGGAGGAGGCGTTGGCAATGTATGAAAGAGCAGCCCAGGAGGAGCAGAAGAGAGCCGAACGTGAGCAAGAAAGAGCAGAGAGGGAACAGAAAATACTGGAACTTAAACTGCAGCTCGCTGAATATGCTTCGCAGGGGGCGGTAGTGCAGACTGGAGAATTATGAGGTTCCATATCACCTCGAGCCCCAAAGATCTGTCCCAAAAAATTGATGGCCCCTTTTGATGAGAAGCGAGACGACTTGGACGCCTACCTGAAGTGGTTTGAGAGGATAGCCACCGGCCAGGGCCGGGAAAAGTCCGAATAGGCTACGGCCTTGAGTTTATGCTTGGCAGAAGAAGCATTAAGCGTCTACGGTCGAATGCCAGCTTCCGACTCTCATGACTATGACAAGGTGAAGATCGCACTACAGCGATTTCGCTGGACGGCTGAAGGTTTTCGAGATACGTTTAGACGTTCTAAGCCAGAGGATCGCGAAACTGGTCGACAGTTTGCTGCCCGACTCAGCAAATATTTTAACAGGTGGATGGAGCTTTCTGTAACTGAGAAAACTTATGCAGCGATCAGAAATCGTGTTGTCGCCGAGCAATTTTTAAATTGTTGTAATCTCAAGTTAGTGGTGTTTCTAAAAGAAAAGCGAACGCATGCTCTCGACGACCTGGCCGAGTCGACTGACGGGTTCCTGGAGACGCAGGGCATAAAACACCTGGGTAGTACCACAGACGAGATGGACCCCCAACCCATCCTGTGTGCAAACTCGTCAGGACCGAGAAATCTTCGCGCCGGCAAGCACGCACCTAGGAGATGTTACCTATGCAACCGCGTGGGACATTAAGCAGCAGACTGCCGCAGCAATGCAAGTCGTGGCAACATTACCCTAACTTGTCAACTCTGTCGCAAAAGGGGACACAAAACGGAGGACTGTAGATTTAGGCAGCAAGACAGAGCGGCTAGCATCGTTTGTCCTGAGGAAAGAACAGCAGCGCCACAACTGGAGGACAAAAAAATAACAGAAGAGGAAGCACCGGTCATTCGCAATAGCAAGCTCGACCACCAACCCATTCGACAGAATGCCGGTTGTAGAGGGAGAGTTTAGAGGTAAAATGATTGCGGTGCTCCGGGACAGTGGAGCCAATGCTGTATTGGTTAGAAGAAGTCTGGTCCTAGATGAAGACATGACGGTGGAGTTTTAGACAATTATGTTAGTCGACAGTACTGTGAAGTGCGTCCCAGAAGCAATAATAGAAATTTCTACGCCCTATTATTCTGGGAAGGTTAGCGCCAAGTGCCTGGAAAACCCTTTATACGACCTAATATTGGGAAATGTTCCGGGTGTACGAAACGTAGACAGTCCCGATCCTCAGTGGTTTGAGAGGGCACCAGTTCTAGAACCAAGCGGTTCCGACATCGGTGCAGAACTACGACAGGAAAATGAGAGTTCAACGCACAAAGGGAACATCGAGGCAAAAATAGCTGCCGTTAAACGTTCGGCAAGGGTAGAAGCTGAGAAACCCGCACTTAAAGTTCCAACTATCGGACCGTTACAAGTTACCTCTAGTGAGTTAGCGAAGCAACAGGAGAAAGATCCGCCACGGCAAGTTTGTTATCGACACGTGGGAGCGGAATGGCGACGAAACCGGACCGTGTACGAGTTCTAAATACGCGACAGACTTCTTTACCGAAGGTGTCAGTTTAGCTCTGGTCGAGAGGTCATACAGCTGGTGGTACCCCAAGGATTACGGCACACAGTCTTGGGATTAGCGCATGACAGCATAATGGCGGGTCATCACTGGACAAGTCGCACTCTCGCCAGAATAGCTGAAGAGTTCTTTTTGCCTGGCATGCAAAGTGACACTAAGCGGTACGTCAAGTCCTGTGATGTTTGCCAACGGACTTTCCCGAAAGGCAGAGTAGGCAAAGCCCCTCTTGGACTAATGCCTACGATTGCCACACCATTCCTAAGAGTAGCCACAGATATTGTCGGACCAATAACACCAGCTTCTTCTGACGGCAATAAATATGTACTGACCTTCATTTCAATTCATTTATTTGCTCCTTAAAGGCCTGAAGGCATTACATAAGAGGGGGCTTGCGCCAAGGTATAAGAATACATACACCGAAAATAACAACAACAAAAACAAGACTACAATAAAAGCAACATCAGTTAGGAATAGCGAAACTATTGTAAAAATAATTACTCGAGTGAGAGAGAGAAAGAAAAAAAAAGAGAGAACGTGACAACAGAATTTTCACAATCGATTCGGCAGGCGTATCACGTGAAGGCTGAAAGGTTCGCCGTTTCAAGTTTTTTGCGAAATAATTTTCGGTTAGGGCATGAAGCTATGTCATTGGGTAGGGAATTCCAAATTGCTATTGCGTGAGGAAAGAAAGAACTATTCATTGATAATGTACGGCACTTGATTCTAGAGATTGGGTGACTGTGGTTAAGACGGGCAGAAGCTCTTGGTGGGGGCGTCAATAAAGCATGTCGTGATTGTGACGGGAAATAGAAGGTGTGTAGAAGGCACAAACGAGCGATAACGCGGCGTGTAGCGAGGGTGGGGAGGTTGATGGACTGTTTGAGTGACGTCACACTGACTGCGTGGGAGCACTGCGATGTTATAAAACGGGTGGCACGGTTTTGTATCGATTCCAAATCGTGATAAAGATATGATTGCGAGGGGTTCCAAATTGATGATGCATATTCTAGCCTTGGTCGAACGAACGTTAGATATGCAAGTTTTTTAACATCGGCGGATGCGGTTTTAAGGTTGCGACGGAGGTAGCCAAGTGTGCGTGAAGCGTTTGAGCAGATGGATTCGATATGGGACACCCATGACAACGATGACGTCAGATGAACACCAAGGTATTTGTACGTAGTGGCAGGGATTACTGGTACTGATTTAATTGTGTACATGTGTTGAACAATAGTGTGTTTCGGGAGAATGACAAGACTTTGCAATTTTTGAGGTTTAATGGCATGAGGGATTTATCGCACCAAGTAGAAATTGTGTTGAGATCGTGTTGCAAGGAGTGGTTGTCAGAGGGAGAGCGGATGGGCTTATAGATGACGCAGTCATCAGCGAATAATTGTAATTTTGTTGTAATATTGGTCGGTAAATCGTTTATGTAGATGAGGAACAACAATGGTGATAGGCTTGCGCCTTGCGGGACTCCAGAAGTTACATTGGCGAGCGATGAGCGTTGGTTGTTAGCGGTAGTATATTGCATGCGGCCTTGTAGAAAGTGTTCGATCCAGCGTAGTATATTAATGGGAAATCCAAGAGAAGAGAGCTTAAGCAAGAGAAGATTATGGGGAACCTGGTCAAACGCCTTTGAAAAATCCAAAAATACTGCGTCTACTTGGAGGTTGTCTTCCATGTAGTAAAAGATGTCATATGTAAATTCTGCTAACTGCGTTTCGCAGGAAAATGACTTTCGAAAACCCTGTTGATGTGGATAGAAGAAGTTAATTGTTTCCAAGTAATTCATGAGGGCAGATGCTATTATATGCTCGAGCAATTTGCAGGGGACACTTGTGAGCAAAATAGCACAATAGTTAGCGGGGTCTGCTCGATTTCCCGATTTAAAAAGCTGCACAACCTGTGCAACCCTCCAGTCATCGGGAATGATGCTGGATTCTAAGGATTGCAAAAATATCAAGAAAAGTATCTGACTGGATAGAACAATAGTGTTTTTCAATAATTTGCTGTTAATTTGATCACATCCGGCAGAAGATGACAACTTAAATTCTTTGATGAGAGTAAAAATGCCTTCACAGCTAACGTGGATAGCGGACATCATGCTCACGCAAGTGGTTGAAGTGGGGACAGAAATAGCAGCGTTACTAGGGGAAAAAAATGGAACAAAAATAGTCATTTAAGACATCTGCACACTTATCGTTATTTATTGGCTCGTTGCCTTGGTCTTTAAGTTCTATTAGATTAGAGCCGGGCTTATTGCTAATCATGCGCCAAAACTTGTTGGGGTTAGTTTGAAGAATATTTAGCAGGTCTGTAGAGAAGAATTTTGCTTTAGCTTTCCTTAACTCCTGAATGTACTGTTTAGAACATAACTGGTACCTGTGCCAGGCCTCAGAATGACCAGTTGCGTTTGCTCGTTTGTACACACGTTTCTTACGGTTTAGGAGGGATTTCAATTGTTTATTAAACCAAGGATTGTTTGAATCAGTCTTGACAGGAATATTCGGTACGTATTTCTTTTTTAAGTTTAGCATGACATTTTTATAAATTTCCCAGTTTGCGTTGACAGAGCGGTTTAGGTATAAATTTTTAAAGTCTTGAAAGAAATGCTCTAGCTCCCGGTTACACGCCTAAAAATTTCCTTTCCTGTAATCGCAGATAAAGTTTTTTGATGGTGATCTTTTACGTAGTGGCAGTGAAATGCAAATATGTATAAGATTGTGGTCGCTCAAGCCTCCAAGAACAGTAACACTTTGGACGTTATCAGGGCAGGATGTTAGCAGGAAGTCTAGTGTATTATCTCCTCTGGTAGGGGACGTTATCATTTGATTAAGGTTGAAGTCCAAAATTAACTTGATAAACTCTTTTGATTCGCTGTGCGGTGAACTGTGGGTAGTTGTAAGCAAAGGCCATGAAATTTCGGGAAAGTTAAAATCTCCGTACAGAAAAATAGGTGCTTGTGGAAACATATCTCTAACGCGAGTAAGTGAAGAACAGAGACAGCTACAGAAGGAGGTGGGGTGATCCGGTGGGCGGTAGCAGACGCCAAATACTGACTTCACATTGGTGTTGTACACAACAACCCATGTTAGTTCCAAGTCACCGTCATGAAAGATGAGGGAAGAAGAGAAACAATTCTTTACGGCGATTAGGATGCCGCCACCGCGAGGATTGCTGCGGTCACGACGATAAAGCGTCAAATTGAGATTGACGGGAAATATTTCACTATCATTTATGTCCTCGTTCAACCAAGTTTCTGTTAATAGGATTATATCTGCCGAGACGTCTTCAATAAAGCTGCAAAATGCATCGCGTTTTGGAATAATACTGCGCACGTTAGTAAAGGCGATGTTAAGGGTCATAGAAAATAGGGTCGACTGGCGGGACGGAGGCGGTGAAAGATATGTCTTAGCGTGTCATTGGCCATCAGGTGCAGCGCTTTCTGGTGAACTAAATGAAGACGAAAGTGTACTTTGACTAGAGATTTCGATTACTGTGTCCGAAACAGGGTCATAGGAATAAGACTTTGAGCCAACGAGGAGCTTGTCAAGTTGCAGTTTGAAGGCGCACTTTTTTGGACGAATAAATGTGATTAGCTTAGCACGTGCGAGTCGTGTTGCCGCTTCAAAGTCTTCTCTAATGGCAAAATCTGTTCCTTGAAATTTTCGGCCACATGCAAGAATTCTTTCTTTTATTTTGAAATTGGCAAGCTTTAGGATTACAGGGCGCTTTTTGTTAGCGGAATATCTGCCCAGGCGATGAGACCGTTCAATGTCATTTGGGCTCAGCTGCAGTTCAAAGTTCTTAGCACAAAATTGTAAAACCTTTTCTTCCGACTCCTTTCAAGTTTCTTTTTCGCAGTCGTCAAGGCCTAAGAAAAGAATGTTATTGCGGCGCATGCGGTTATTCGAGTCGATGTGAGCGGCCTTTAAAACCTCGAGTTCCTGTTTGATCTGGGAAGTTTCATTTAGTTGAGTGGTGGACGTTGGCTCGGCCTGTTTTAATTCTAGCATATTAATCCGGTTACTCAATGACGATATCAGCTGTTCATGGGCAGCTTGAGCTGCCTTGACTTGAACTAGTTCTGCACGAATTCCTTGTGCAGAATTTCAAGTTCAAGTTCAAGTTCAAGTGCACCAGTTCTGCACTTGAACTAGTTTGCCCGTCTTCCAGTTTTTTGATAGCAGCAACCAGCGAGGCGATGTCAGGCTTAGGAGGCCCGGGGTTGACCTCTACATCTCCTGACAGTAACCGCAACAACTCAGACAGCAAGTGGTATGCAAACAAATCGCTTATTAGGCGAATAATGCTACTGCACTGCAGGTCGCTGGGGCACGACAACGCGACAAGGAAACGGTTGCTGCTTCGATATTCTTCAGAACAATTAAGGTAACTAACCTGGAACAGTAGAAGGGCGGTGAACATGTTGCGGCGAACGATGTCGTGCCCCAAGCGTCCTGCGTGGCTGTCCAGCTTATATGCACTACGATGCGGTCCCGTGACAGATGACGTACACGAATGAACATGTTGCCAGGTGACGAGGTGAATCCGGGCCAGAACTGGTGGTTCTGGTTTTGTTGGCGGGCACAGGAATTTTCCAGGAAGCGGAAGCCGAGTGACGAATGCCGGGGTGTCTGGGCCCTCCATGGTTGTGAGTGGTCCAGGGAAAAGGCATGCTGTCGGGGAAATCCAGTAGGCCAGGGCCTGGAACAGTAGAAGGGCGGTGAACATGTTGCGGCGAACGATGTCGTGGTGGACATGGCCAAGCGTCATCCAGAGGCGGTGGCACTCAAGACTGTGGACACTATTCAAGTTGCCGAGGCACTGCTGGAGATGTTTTCAAGGTACGGTATACCAAAAGAGATTTTGAGCGACCGAGGATCAAGCTTCACATCTGACCTAATGAGGGAAATATACAGGCTAATGTCGATCCAGCAATCACTGACAACGCCTTACCACCCTATGGCCAACGGGTTGGTAGAGAAGTTTAACGGCACGTTGAAGAACATGATTAAGAAGATGTGCCAAGAGAACCCCAAGCACTGGGACACGTATCTCCCCGCCCTTCTTTTTGCATACCGTGAAATGCCACAAACCTCTCTGGGATTTTCTCCTTTTGAGATGCTGTATGGAAGAACGGTGAGAGGACCCTTAGCAATCCTGAAGGAACTCTGGATCAATGAGGGATTAGAGGCTGGGGTGAAAACGACGTATACCTATGTGTTGGAGCTACGGGAGAAATTGAAAGAAACGTGCCGCATCGCTCACCAAAGTCTAGACCAAGCAAGGCAGAGGTACAAAAAGGCCTACGACCGTAAAGCAGTAGCTCGACAGTTGAACCCCGGTGAGAAAGCCTTGGTCTTACTTCCCAGCGATAGCAATAAATTACTCAAGCAGTGGAAAGGCACATTCGTGAACATGCAAGAGAAATGAATGGGATTACGAGTTGTTAGTAAACGGAAAGAAGAAACTGTTCCACATCAACATGTCGAAGAAGTACGAGGAGAGGCGTCCCCCAACAAGGAACAGTCCAAGTACAGCTTGCATGGGTCTTGCTGAAGATCGGGATCATGAGGTACTCTCATATTCAGCAAGGAAGACTATGGGAGTAGAAAAAGTCGAAATGTGCCCTTCCTTGAGGAAAAGTGAAACACTAGAACTTCGAACTCTGCTCCAGAAATACCCTCACCTGTTTTTGAATGTGCCCGGAAGGACTACCATGCAAAAATGCAAGCTACAATTAACATCGGACAAGCCTGTGCACGTAAAGCAATATCCATTACCACTAGCAGTCCAAACGGATATTGAAAAAGAGGTAGAATCAATGTTGACCCCAGAGATAATTGAACCATCTGATTCTGCATATAATGCCCCTCTACTTGCAGTGAAGAAACCGGATGGCTCGACGAGAGTGTGTATAGATTTCCGAGGCCTCAACAAGATTTTGGTCACCGATGCTGAGCCAGTACCTCGAGTGGACGTCGTTTTCACTAAAGTCGCGGAGAAGAAGTACTTTTCCAAGCTCGACCTCACAAAGGGATATTGGAAAATCCCCATGGAGGAAGAGTCGAAAGAAAAGACAGCTTTCTGGTGCTCGTTGGGACTTTTTCAGTTTAAGTTTATGCCATTTGGGCTTAAAACAGCCGCTGCTACTTTTACAAAACTAATGAGGAAGGTGCTACAAGGCCTCCGTAACGTGGAACAGTACATCGATGACATTTTGGTAGCCACGGACACATGGAAAGTACACGTCGAGACACTGGAAGCTTTGTTTCAATGACTGCAAGAGGCGAACCTCGCGATTAAGCCCACAAAATGTGAATTCGGGTACCAAGCCGTGACGTTCCTGGGACACAAATTAGGAATGGGAACTGTGTGTACCAAGGAAGATATTGTGGACAAGATAGAAGCTGCGAACCCACCAAAGACGAAGAAGGAGGTGCAGTCATTTCTGGGACTGACCAGATTTTACCGCGAGTTCATTCCCAACTACGCTAGTACGGCTGATCCCCAGGTAGAACTGACGAGAAAGGCGCCGAGCAATACCATTAAATGGACAACAGAGTGTGCAGAAGCATTCGCGAAACTCAAGAGCTGCATGGCACGGGCACCGGTGCTGTTAGCACCGAACCTAAGGGAGCCTTTTAGTTTGCGAACGGATGCCTCAGCCAAAGCTCTGGGCGCGGTTTTGATGCAAGAGAAAGAGAAAAAGTTACATCCAGTCTGTTTTGCAAGTAAGAGAATAAATCAAGCAGAGAGAAATTACTCTACCATAGAGAAGGAATGTCTGGCCTTGGTATGGGGTATCAAAAGATTCCACAAATACCTCTATGGGAAAGCTCTCAAAGTGCAGACAGATCATCAGCCACTGGAATATCTGAAGAAGGCGAAACTAAATAACAGCCGAATAATGCGATGGCCGTTAGCGCTGCAAGAGTATGATTTTCATGTGGAGTACATCAAAGGAAGGGAGAATGTAGGCGCGGACTTTATGAGTAGAGTAGCTGCCTAAGCAAAGGTGTACTCACTATTTAGTGGTTAGGGTATCGAACGGGTTAAATGTAGCATGGATTTTGTGTGTTTGTTATCAATGGACATTGAACTCTCTTAGTGTGGTTATTATCAACGGGATTGAACTGTGACTTTAAACTGGATGATGAACTGTGTAGGCGAGCTCTGTACGTTAGAGTAGAGTGTACGTGGACTTTCTGGGGCTGCAAGACAGCTTCTGTGAGAGAAGACTGGACTCCCCTTGTTCTGAGAAGAGGCAGTGTTTCGTAAGGATCCATTTAGTGGGCATTTCTCATGCAGCGAGTGCGCCGTTTTTTTTGGAAAAAACGCTTAAAGGGGGGAGGTAATGTCATGAGCAATCCCCCAAAGAGACCAACTTCCCGAAGATGCCTAGCAGAAGAAGAGGAGGAAAACGGAGACATCGAGAATGTGATGGGCAACCCCCTCAAGGAGTGGACTGGAAGAAGGAAAAGAGGAGAGGCGCGTGGAGAGGGGAGAGCGAGGAATGGCGACGCCTGCACGGAAGCTCAAGGGACCTAACCTGGAAAGGCGCCCTGCCGGCCTACTGGGCGCGGCAACGATCCTGAGCGCAAGAACATACCCTTGGCGGCTTCAGAGACGACCACCAGCGGGTCTACCTGGCTTGAACGCTCCAGCTGCGCACCCGAAACAAGGTCCCCACGGCACACGGGACTACGCACCCTGGTCTCTGGCAGCGTGTCCGGCAAGCCTCTCAAGTGGTCATCGACTACCGGACCTTAGTGTCTACAGCTGCAACAAGGAACGGACATCAAGTGGAAAGTGAGCGAAAGTTAACTGTGTATAGTGCTTGCGCCTCGAACATTTTATGCTACTGCAGTGAGGAGCGCTGTGATGTGCGGGGTCGCGCGCGTTATTTTCGTTGCCTAATAAACTTCTCGTTTTTTCTGCGTCCAGTTTGTCCAGCTAATTGACGTGACCGTATCCAAGGTAAACCTTAGCTTTAAGGGGGAAAGACTAATAGTGAAGCCTCAAGATGGCCAAAAAATGTTGGCGTAGGTGGGTGCGAAAGGAGTGCCCATGCTGGTTCCAAAAACTTGGAAGTAGTAAGATGAATCGAACCCGAAATAGTTGAGAGTTAGCACTAATTTTAGTAAAGTAATGTAAACTTCCAATGCATGTTGGTGCCGGTTTCCTGCTGAGGCCTCTGATGTAGGTTCTATACCTTCGGTGATAGGAATGTTCGTATATTGGGTGGAGACGTTGTGCGTGACCAGAATAGTTATTTGGTTTTATTATGCGGAGGAAGGGGGGGTGTCCTGAACAAATGAAGAAAAAGAAGTCAGAATTTCGGCGAAATGGTGATTCAGAAACACAGACAATGCTTCCGTAGGGGTGTTGTCAGAAACTATGGGTCTGCCCGGAATGCCAGCTGAGAACAATGCTTATGTGGGGACTTGATGGGTTTTGGGGTATACACGTCCTGGATGCTTGTTCGTCAGTCTCATTTGTTCTGTTGTGTTGCGGTGAATAATTCTCTGGCCAGCAGATCTGGCCAGCAGTGAGCGTGCCAAGGATGTTTTGACTGCATTCGTTGCTGGGATCATGGTCTAAAGGCTGGTAGTGAAGCTGGTTGCTAAGCTGTCTATAGGCCTTATTTTTATGTTATATTTTTCCATTGGTAAGATTACATTGCTACCTCCCTTGTCTGCAGGGTTAATGATTATGTCCGTTCGGGCTGCACGTTATTTAGAGTGACTTCTGCCAAAATTGGGTGCCAAAATTGGATGCCAAAGTGCATGCCAAATTGGCGCTTCCAAGGATCTAGTCATCACCCCTTGCCTCCGCCCGAGATGGAAGACCTGCAAACATTCGCAGACGGATTGCATTGTCAATAGCACTGCCAGCCAATACGTTTACAAGATTCATTGAAGATTCACTAGCAATTCTTCTAAAATTTCGTATACGCTAGAATGCTCATTGTATCAAAAGCAGTACATTGGAGAAACAAGTCAACCTATGAACGTACGCCTCAATCGATATCGGGCCGACACTCATATCAGTGCGTCTATAGCAGTCGTGCGACACTTCAACCAGCCGAACCACAATTTTGATTACCTTAAGCTCTATATTTTGCAGTCAAAATTTAAGTCTCCGAGGGACCAGAAATACAGAGAATCGTACTTAATCCATAAATTCAAATGGCTAGAGCCCGCTGGTTGCAATGCTTCGAAAGGCAGCTTAGAAACCTTCGGTATCTAAATTGATCAGAAAAATAACGGTCATACAAAAAGTGGGCATCTCCACTCGGTACAACCCTGCCTGCCTATAACCACAGCTCTTACTTGAATGCAATTCTGAGCTTATTTTCATTTTTGTCTCCTCTCTTGCTCGTAGCAGATTTAGACATACCACGCGCTCTCGCCTCCCTTGACCTTCGGCATTTCGTCTTACTACCTGCTTTGCACACATTCGCAAAAAGGACAACGGAAAAAAGAAAACAAAAAACACAAAAGAAGTCTTTGAATATACCGCAAAGCTACCAGTAGATTGTACCTGCGCATACCCCTTCTATTTTTCTGCGAACACTGGCCTCCCCAGCCGGAATTCTTCGGACTATATGGGCTGTTGTTGTTTAGGAGTTTTCTCACTTACACACAGTTCAGTCCCCTTGCGATTGCAGCCACAAGACGCCTCTTTCCGCCCTAAACTTCCCGGACGCCGCCTTTGAGGTCCCCCGGCACCACCGCAGCCCAACGCAAACCATTCTTCCCTGTTTCCCCCCGACCGTCTCGTAGTCTTCCCTCTTTCTCCATTGCGGGGTCCGGTCGCAATAACCACACCTCCGTTTCTCTCTCACTATTTCGTTCCTTTCAACCGACCGTTGACCCACTCTGCTGTCCTCCTTCCGGCTCTGCTCTTAACAATCTACCCCTCTCTCTCCAACTCCATCGGTATGTATAAAATACCGTAAAGCGCAGTAGGCAAAACAAGGGACGAAGGGGACACGGACGAGCGCTCGTCCATGTCCCCTTCGTCCCTTGTCTTGCCTACCGCGCTTTACGGTGTTTAGATGGAGTACCAACTAGCTCGTACCCATACGTTGTTAAAGTCTATAAAACAGTGTGCCAGAGATGAACCCTGATGCGTAGACAAAGACAAGTACCCTGGTCGAAACGTTCAGAGGGGTCTGAGGCCACTTCCTTTTCCGAAGTAGTATCTCTGTCTGGTGACCATCTTTAAAACCCCCTATTTCCAAATATATATATATATATATATATATATATATATATATATATATATATATATATATATATATATATATATATATATATATGTCACGAAGACAAGGACGATGCAGTTGTGTTGAATGAGAAACACGTTTATTGGAGCGAACTTGTGCTCCCCTAACAACTCAAAAGAATACAGAGGCGGCGAAGCAGCGGTCAACAAAGTGACTTGCACAAGCGAGTGTCGTCGAATCGAATGCCCCGGCGTCCGCACTGCAGGCTTTTTATCTTTTGGCGCGCGTGGTTCTCGAAACGTCGATTCGCATCGAAAATATAGTAGATCCAAGAAGATTATTTTGGGCTGTTCACGTTAGATCGGAATGCTCTCCCTATCACAACAGATAACACATGCGGCACAGAAAGAAAGAATGGAACGCGCGCTTCCCTTGGCGCAGAGATATCACAGACCGGAGCAGCCGGGCGGTAAAAGCTAAACACAAATAAACAAACCCAATGTATGGTTCGCGGCATTACCCCCCCCCCTCTAAGAGTGCATCGACCCGATGCTAACATAAGCGACAGTCCGAACAAATGAAAATAAAAGTTCGTCATCGTTCGTAGAAAGGTTTTAAGCGAACCACGTGGACGACTTCAGGCCGCGTGCGTCGTCGTGATGTGCCGGAGTCACCATCGGGGATCACTTCGTAGGTAAGTTGGCCAACACGTCGTAGAATCTGGTAGGGTCCGAAATACCGTCGCAGGAGCTTCTCACTGAGTCCGCGTCGTCGGATGGGAGTCCAAACCCACACACGATCCCCTGGTTGGTACTCGGCGTCTCGGCGTCGGAGGTTGTAGCGGCCCGCATCCACCAGCTGCTGGTCCGTTATACGAGCTCGAGCGAGCTGGCGGGCCTCCTCCGCACGTTGAAGATATCCGTGGACGTCGGCGTTGAGGTCGTCGTCTTCTACGTGCGGAAGCATGGCGTCGACCATCGTAGTCGGCCTTCTACCGTAGACAAGCTCGAACGGTGTCAGCTGTGTCGTCTACTGGATAGCCGTGTTGTACGCAAACGTGACATACGGGAGCACTTCGTCCCAAGTCTTATGTTCAACGTCAACGTACATTGACAGCATATCTGCGATTGTCTTGTTCAGACGTTCTGTTAGTCCGTTCGTTTGGGGGTGGTACGCCGTCGTTCTTCGGTGATCCGTGTTGCTGTAGCGTAATACTCCTTGCATCAGCTCCGCAGTAAATGCCGTTCCGCGGTCGGTGATTAGGACTTCCGGGGCTCCATGTCGCAGCACAACTTGGCTTATAAAGAACTTCGCCACTTCTTGTGCAGTCCCCCTCGGGAGTGCGGCGGTCTCTGCGTAGCGCGTCATGTAGTCTATCGCTACGACAATCCACTTGCTCTGTGATCGTGACGTAGGGAACGGGCCTAAAAGGTTCATTCCAATCTGTTGAAATGGTCTCGATGGGACGGCGATCGGTTGCAGAAGTCCGGCGGGTCTTGTCGGCGGCGTTTTTCGTCGCTGGCAGTCACGGCAGCTCCGGACGTAGTGGGTGACGTCAGAGGTAAGGCCGGGCCAGTAGTACCTCGCCTTGATTTTTCCAATAGTGCGGGCTGTGCCCAGATGTCCGGAAGACGAGTCGTCGTGGCACGCTTCCAAAATTTCGTCACGAAGGTCCGCGGGGATGACGAGAAAGTAATTCGCTCTTGTTCCGGGGCTGAAATTCTTCTTCACAAGGACGGAGCTTCTCAGGCTGAATGCTGGTAAGCTGCGTTTGAAGGTCCTAGGAACGGCAACGTTGCATCCCTCGAGGTACTCGATTATGACGCGTAATTCGGGGTCGGCACGCTGCTGGGCGGCTAGGTCGCTCTCCGTCACGATCCCGAAGAACGCGCTGTCTTCATCAGAGTCTTGTGGTGGTGGGTCGACGGGGGCGCGGGACAGGCAGTCGGCGTCGGAGTGTTTCCTGCGGGATTTATAAACGACTGTAACGTCGAACTCCTGCAGGCGCAAGCTCCACCGCCCAAGACGGCCAGAGGGGTCATTCAAATTGGCGAGCCAACACAGCGCATGGTAGTCTGTTACAACCTTGAATGGCCTTCCATACACGTATGGGCAAAATTTTGAAATCGCCCATATAATAGCCAGGCACTCTTTCTCAGAGGTAGAATAGTTTTTCTCCTCCTTCGACAGACCACGGCTGGCATAGGCGATTACCCTTTCGCAGCCGCTTTGCTTCTGGACAAGGACAGCACCCAAGCCTATATCACTGGCGTCCGTTTGCATTCCCGTTTCGGGATTTTCGTCGAAATGAGCGAGCACGGGCGGGCTTTGCAGGCGTTTTTGCAGCTCGCAGAATGCTTTTTCTTGGTCGTTTTCCCAGCTGAAAGGGGTGCTATCTTTCGTCAAGCGCGTGAGTGGCTCTGCAATGCGTGCGAAGTTTGCGACGAAGCGCCGGTAGTATGCGCGCAGCCCGAGAAATCTTCGCACGCCCTTCTTGTCTATCGGCCTTGGGAAGTTCGCAATGGCTGAAGTTTTTGCCGGGTCAGGTAGGACTCCCGCGGCGTTGACGACGTGGCCCAAGAACGTGAGTTCCCCGTATGCGAAACGGCACTTTTCAGGCTTCAGTGTCAACCCCGACGTACGAATGGCCACGAGTACAGACTCCAACCTTTCAAGGTGTTCGTCGAAAGTCCCGGCGAATACCACTACGTCGTCGAGGTATACGAGGCAGGTGTGCCACTTAAGGCCAGCTAGCACAGTGTCCATGACTCTTTGAAACGTCGCTGGTGCTGTGCACAGCCCAAACGGCATCACCTTGAACTCGTATAGGCCGTCTGGGGTTATAAATGCAGTCTTCTCGCGGTCTCTCTTGTCCACTTCAATTTGCCAGTAGCCGGTCATCAGGTCCATCGATGAGAAGTACTTCGCGTTGCAGAGGTGGTCGAGGGCGTCGTCGATTCGGGGGAGGGGGTACACGTCCGTTTTTGTGATTTTGTTCAGTCGCCGGTAGTCAACGCAAAACCTTAATGTGCCGTCTTTTTTCTTTACGAGTACGACGGGCGCAGCCCAGGGGCTTTTCGATGGCTGTATAATGTCATCGCTCAGCATGTCGTCGACTTGAGTCCGGATGGCTTCCCGTTCGTGTGAAGAGACGCGGTACGGTGACTGTCGGGTAGGTCGGGCTCCATCTTCGGTTATTATTCGGTGCTTCGCTAGAGGGGTCTGACGTAGTTTTGCGCTCGACGAAAAATATTCGCTATAGCGACGCAGCAAAGCCAATAATTTTTTCCGTTGTTCTTGCGGTAGCACCGGATTCACGTCGAATGGCTGCGGGAGCTTGAATGTTTCTACGGGTGTGCGTTCAAAGTCGGCGACTGCGATCACATCACTTGCTTCTTGCGTTTCTTCGAGGAACGCAATTGCAGCTCCCTTGTTTAAATGCTGGTACTCTTCGGTGAAATTAGTGACCAAAACGTGAAATTGGCGTTGCTTAAAGTGCGCAATGCCTCTTGCGACGGAGACACCGCGGTCGAGAAGCAACCTTCGATCACTCTCTACGATAGCGTCGATGTCAGAAGCAGCATCCTCACAGTAGACGGCGATCATCAAGCTTGCGCGGGGTGGCAGGGTGATGTGATCGTCGCCGATCCTGACAGCAGCACGGTGATCGGGGTTCGGCTGCGGCGTCGTGGAGTGATTGGAGGAAAATGTTATCGACTTGGTCTGCAGATCAATTATTGCGCCGTTGTCCGTCAAAAAGTCCATTCGGAGAATCACGTCGCGGGAGCAGTTAGGCAGAACGACGAACGCCGCAGGGTACGTTGTGCCGTCTATGGTGACGCGCGATGTGCACGTTCCACTTGGCGTCACGTGGTGGCCGCGTGCTGTGCGTATGTGCGGACCGTCCCATCTGGTCATAACTTTCTTAAGTTTAGACGCAAATGGTCCGCTCATTACCGAATAGTCAGCTCCCGTGTCTACGAGGGCGACTACTTCAAAGCCGTCGATGGACACCTTGACGTCAGATGCAGTCGTCCTCGAGTTCCGGGTTCGTCGGGGCGTCGTATCTCTGCTTGTACGTGTTGATGGTCGGGCACTGTGCATCGTCGTTGTCGTCGTCTTCTCAACGGACGTCTCGGTCAGGTCGGGTACGCGTCGCGCCGTGTAGCTGTCGTCGTGTTCGGGAGTCTTGTCAGGGTTAGGTCGGGTCGTCGGGATGAGGGCATGTCGTGAATCACTGTCTTCAGCGCGTCCTTGCGTCTTTGGAGGGTTTCTAGTTTTTCGCCGTAGAGCAACTTCACCTCCAGAAGTTGCCGCCTTTAGTTTCCCCCGCGTGGGCTGGGGGACCTTCCACGGGCGAAGTCAGCGTTGCTACGGCGGTTCGGCGATTGGTAGGGGTAGGGCGATGGCGAACGGTTGAAACGCGCTGGGCCACGGCAGGTTTCAGATACATACTCGTCGATCTCACGTGGTCGTTGGCCAGGGAGAGCGCGAGGTGCGTCGACGGAGAAACCACGCAGTCCGAGTCTCTTGTATGGGCAGTGACGGTAAATGTGGTCGGCCTCCCCGCAGTGGTAGCACAAAGGACGGTTATCGGGAGTTCGCCATACGTCCGTCTTCCTCGGCGTCTGGTTTCGGGCTACCGGGGGTCGGGCGGGTGACAGTGGGCGGCGGTACGGCGGGGCCTCTTGACGGCGTGTTGGAGCAGGGCGAGGTCGACGAACAGCCGCGTAGTATGTCATAGCTTGTGGCTCTCGGGGTACCTCAGATGGCGTAGAAGTTCCCAACGCTTCTTTCACTTCTTCTCTAATCACGTCGGTGAGGGAAGCGACTTGGGGCTGCGGCGGCGTTGGGAGAAGTTTCCGCAGCTCCTCTCTCACAATTGCGCGGATAGTCTCGCGTAGGCTGTCGGCAAGGATCCGCGTGCTGCCAAAGTCGTTCGCATTGGTCGCGCCAACAAATTTGCGGTCATACTGCTTAGCACGCATTTCGAGGGCTTTCTCAATGGTGCTGGCTTCGGTCACGAATTCGGCGACGGTTTTGGGCGGATTTCGGACAAGTCCAGCAAACGGTTCCTCCTTCACTCCGCGCATTAGGAAGCGCAACTTCTTTTCTTCCGTCATTTCGGGGTCCGCGCGGCGAAAAAGCTGCTTCATCTCCTCAACGAAGATCACGACACCTTCGTTGGGGTGTTTCGTGCGCGTTTCCAACAAAAGGGCGGCTCTTTCTTTCCGCACGACGGTAGTGAAGGTCCTAGTAAACTCGCTTTTGAACTGAGCCCAGTTTGTCAAGGAGCTCTCGTGGTTCTCGAACCAAGTGCGAGCCGAATCTTCCAATTAAAACAAAACGTGCGGGATCGTTTCTGCGTCGTCCCACCTGTTGAATTTCCGGACGCGCTCCAGTTTCTCCAACCATTCTTCTGGGTCTTCTGCGGGGGCTCCTCGGAACGATGGCGGTTCCCGGGGCTGCTGCAGGACGATTGGCGACGTTGTTTCTTGCACCATGGTGTTGGTTGCAGCGTTCCTTTTCTTGGGCCCTTCTGGCATCAAACCGAACTCGGGAGGTAAATCTTGCAGGCGGGGGCTGGCTCTTGTTGGACTGGCTTGGCGGCTTTTCGAGGTTGTAGTGGGCATGAAGGGTGCGTACCCAGCACCTCCACCAGATGTCACGAAGACAAGGACGATGCAGTTGTGTTGAATGAGAAACACGTTTATTGGAGCGAACTTGTGCTCCCCTAACAACTCAAAAGAATACAGAGGCGGCGAAGCAGCGGTCAACAAAGTGACTTGCACAGGCGAGTGTCGTCGAATTGAATGCCCCGGCGTCCGCACTGCAGGCTTTTTATCTTTTGGCGCGCGTGGTTCTCGAAACGTCGATTCGCATCGAGAACATAGTAGATCCAAGAAGATTATTCTGGGCTGTTCACGTTAGATCGGAATGCTCTCCCTATCACAATAGATAACACATGCGGCACAGAAAGAAAGAATGGAACACGCGCTTCCCTTGGCGCAGAGATAACACAGACCGGCGCAGCCGGGCGGTAAAAGCAAAACACAAATAAACAAACCGAATGTATGGTTCGCGGCAATATATATATATATATATATATATATATATATATATATATATGTATATATATATATATATATATATATATATATATATAACAAAAGAAAACATTGAACATGGTAAAAGCACGATTGTTGCCAACGTTTCAGCACAGAGACTTGCTTTCGTCAGGGCAATCTCCTGGCTGGCACGCTTTATATAGAGGTAGGTCCCATGGTGAGAGGGGAGAAAGAAAGAAGGACGTGAAATCGAGAAAGCGGATTGGTTTGGGAGTATGCCGGGGAGAGATTGAGGGCAAAGAAGGTTGTAGAGTTTGAGCCGCGAAGTAGGTCGCAGGAAAGTCATCCGGGGTATGATATTCGGTGAATTTTTGGAGAGAAAGGATGAGATGGTGTTTCTTGACCCGCCGCGGGGCATACAGAAAGGTTCTCAGAACCGCCAGAAGCAGACCAGGCGGTGAGAGTGGGGTGCTTCTCAGAAACTATCTGCAAGCCTCAGGTGAAAAGAAAAGGTAGAGACGGGGGGAAATAACAGGTCAAGGAAAGAAGAAAAAAAGAGAGAAAAAGAAAAAAACCGGGATTTAACCCACACAAACCCACACACAAATAAAAAGCAATGACCCAGCAACTGAAATGGCACGTGTCACACACGGCAACATTCCTGGAACAGGCCTGACCTGAAACTCAAAAACGAAAAGATAAAGTTAGAGTGACGTACGGGGCACAAGACAACGCGGATTGAAAAAAGAGAGAAATAAAATAAATAAAATGGAATTCCAAAAGCAAAGGTTGGAGGGATGCGGGCGAGTATTAAGCTAGAAGCTAAGGAATGAAAAAAAGCAATTATGGGACCAGGGAAAGATTAGAGGGAGGGGTAATATTCTTTGGATAAGGTATATGCAAGACAGTGCCTATTTCTGTATTCCCGGTAAATATCGCAAGGATTCCAAGTTGCCCCTACACGCATTAATTCCAGTAGGTTCGATGGAGTTGAATTTGTGAATTAAATAGGATTCTCGGTATTTCTTGTCCCAAGAAGACCTGAAATTTGACAAGTATATACAACTGAAGGTCATCAAAATCGTTGCCTGGTTGCTTGAAATGATGCGCTATAGCTATGGAGGATTTGCTAAGAGTATCTGCCCGGTGACCATTAAGACGTATGCTCATAGGTTGACTCGTTTCGCCTATATACTGTTTGTGGCACATTGAGCATTCCAACATACACACAATGTGGGATGAAGTGCACGTAAAAATTGAATTAATCTTGTGGATATAAAACTGGCTGTGCTTTTTACAATGCAGTCAGTCTGCAGGTGCCTGCAAATCTTGCAACTAGGGCGGGATCACCTGGCTTAGACTGGTTGCTTTGAAGGCGTTGTTTTAGCATGCACTTCAAAAATCTTTTACATTCCTGTTTCTCCAGTAGGTAACCCTTGGGGCTTCCGGGAACGTTTTTCTAAGTCGGTCGTTACTGGCTAAAATGGGGTAGTGCTGGCGGAGTATATTGTTTACGTTTGGGAGGGCGTTAAAAATTTAGTTATTAGGGCAGGCGGCCTGGCACTTTCGTTTTGTCGCAGTTGGTTGAGCACGTCATACCTTTTGAGATTAAATGCACGTTGGTACGCCTGATCGAGCGAGCTTTTGGGGTGGTTCCTGTTAATAAGGGTGGACTTGAGTTCGTCTACGTGCTCTACATAGTCACTTTTATCACTGTATACTCTTCTAAGCCTGGTTTCTTGTCCTAAAGAGATCCCTTGCTTGCAGTGTCTCGGGTGATGGCTTTTATAGTCTAGGTTCTGCTGCCTGTTGGTTTTCTCAAAAGCATGGATTTAAGTTTACCGTTGTCTACATTTACGGTAGTATCTAGGAAGTTTACTTCTTTTTCAGAATATATATATAAATTTATATATATATCGAGCCCCTCATTTCCCATTTTGATTTGATTGATTGTGGGGTTTAACGCGCCGACGCAACGCAGGCGATGAGGCGCGCCGTAGTGGAGGGCTCCGGATTAATTTTGACCACCTGGGGATCTTTATCGTGCGCCGAAATCTCGTACACACGGGCGTTTTTGCTTTTCGCCTCCATCAGAAAAGCGGCCGCCGCGGCCGGGAATCGAACCCGCGACCTCGTGCTCAGCAGCGCAACGCCTTAGCCACTGAGCCACCGCGGCGGGTATTTCCCATTTTCTGATTCTCTAGATATATATATATTGCCGCGAACCATACATTGTGTTTGTTTATTTGTGTTTTGCTTTTACCGCGCGGCTGCGCCGGTCTGTGTTATCTCTGCGCCAAGGGAAGCGCGTGTTCCATTCTTTCTTTCTGTGCCGCATGTGTTATCTGTTGTGATAGGGAGAGTATTCAGATCTAACGTGAACAGCCCAGAATAATCTTCTTGGATCTACTATGTTTTCGACGTGAATCGACGTTTCGAGAACCACGCGCGCCAAACGATAAAAAGCCTGCAGTGCGGACGCCGGGGCATTCGATTCGACGACACTCGCCTGTGCAAGACACTTTGTTGACCGCTGCTTCGCCGCCTCTGTATTCTTTTGAGTTGTTAGGGGAGCACAAGTTCGCTCCAATAAACGTGTTTCTCCTTCAAGACAACTGCATCGTTCTTGTCTTCGCGACATCTGGTGGAGGTGCGGGGTACTAGGTCTTTATGCCCTCTACGACATCTCGAAGCCGCCAAGCCAGTCCAACCAGAGAAAGCCCCCGACTGCAAGGATTGCTACCCGAGTTCGGCCTTCTGCCAGAAGGGCCCAAGAGAAGGAACGCTGCAACCAACACCATGGTGCAAGAAACAACATCGCCAATCATCCTGCAGCAGCCCCGAGAACCGCCATCGTTCCGGGGAGCCCCCGCTGAAGACCCCGAAGAATGGTTGGAGAAGCTGGAGCGCGTCCGCATCTTCAACAGGTGGGACGACGAAGAAACTTTCCGGCATGTCTTCTTTTACTTAAAAGATGCTGCTCGAACTTGGTTCGAGAACCATGAGAGCTCTTTGACCGACTGGACTCAATTCAAAAGGGAGTTCCTTAAGACTTTCACTACCGTGGTGAGAAAAGAGCGAGCTGCGCTTTTGCTTGAAACTCGGACGCAGCACCCCAAAGAAGGAGTCGTGATTTTCGTTGAGGACATGAAGCGACTTTTTGTCGTGCGGACCCTGAAATGGCCGAGGAAAAGAAGCTCAGGTTTTTAATGCGAGGAGTGAAGCAAGAGCTTTTTGCTTGTCTAGTCCGTAACCCTCCGAAGACAGTGGCAGAATTCGCGTCTGAGGCGGCCGCGATGGAGAAGACGCTAGAAATTCGAACGAGGCAGTACGACCGCCCTGTCAACACGCTGTTCTCGGAGGCCATCGGTGCCGCAAATGGAAGCTCCGATACATTGCGAGAGACCATCCGAGCAGTGGTCAGGGAGGAGCTTCGGAAGCTTTTTCCAACGACGCCGCAACCTCAAGTGGCTTCCTTGACCGACGTAATCCGAGAAGAAGTCCAAAACGCACTGGGAACTCCTACGCCATCGGAAGCACCCCGCGAACCACAAGCCATGACCTACTCCTCGGCTGTTCGTCAACCCCGCCCTGCTCCAACCCGTCGTCAAGAGGCCGAGCCATACCGCCGTCCAATGCCGCCCGCCCGACGCCTTGTAGACCAATACCAGACGCCAAGGAAGACCGACGTGTGGCGAACGTCCGATAATCGCCCGCTGGGCTACCACTGCGGAGAGGCCGACCACATCTACCGTCGCTGTCCTTACAAGATGCTCGGTTTGCGAGGGTTCTCCGTCGACGCCCCACGCCCCCGATACGGCCAGCGCCCTGCTGAGATCGAAGAATACCTCTGCAACACAAACCGAGGACCAGCCCGCTTCAACCGTTCACAGTCGCCCTACCCGTATCAGTCACCGAACCGCCGCAGCACTGCTGACTTCTCACGTGAAGGTCCCCCAGCCCACGCGGGGGAAACTAAAAGCAGCAACTTCGGGAGGTAAAGTTGCACAACGGCGGAAAAATGAAAACCCTCCAACGACGCAGCGAATCGCTGAAGACAATCATTCACGACATGCCCTCAACCCGACGACCCGACCTAGCCCTAACGAGACTCCGGAACATGACGACAGCTACACGGCGCGACGCGTACCCGACCTGACCAAGACGTCCGTTGAGAAGACGACGACAACGACGATGCACAGTGCCCGACCGTCAACACGTACAAGCAGAGATACGACGCCCCGACGAACCCGGAACTCGAGGAAGACTGCATCTGACGTCAAGGTGTCCATCGACGGCTTTGACGTAGTCGCCCTCGTAGACACGGGAGCTGACTATTCGGTAATGACCGGACCATTTGCGTCTAAACTGAAGAAAGTTATGACCAGATGGGACGGTCCGCACATACGCACCGCAGGAGGCCACCTCGTGACGCCAAGTGGAACGTGCACATCGCGCGTCACCATAGACGGCACAACGTACCCTGCAGCGTTCGTCATTCTGCCTAACTGCTCCCGCCACGTAATTCTTGGAATGGACTTTTTGACGGACAACGGTGCAATATTCGATCTGCAGACCAAGTCAGTAACTTTTTCCGCCAATCACTCCATGACGCCGGAACGGAACCCCGAACGACGTGCTGCTGTAAGGGTTGCCGATGATCATGTCACCCTGCCACCCCGCGCAAGCTTGATGGTCGCCGTCTACTGTGAAGCTTGCTGCTCCTGACGTCGACGCTATCGTAGACACCGATCAAAGGGTGCTTCTCAACCGTGGGTTGTCGGTCGCAAGAGGCATTGCGCGCTTCAAGGAACACCAATCCCACATTTTGGTTACGAATTTCACCGAGGAGTACCAGCATTTAAACAAGGGCGCGGCAATTGCATTGCTCGAAGAAGCGCAAGAAGCAAGTGACGTGATCGCGGTCGCCGACTTTGAACGCACACCCGTAGAAACCTTCAAGCTCCCGCAGCCTTTCGACGTGAATCCGGCGCTACCGCAAGAACAACGGAACAAGTTATTGGCTTTGCTGCGTCGCTATAGCGAATGTTTTTATTCGAGCGCAAAACTACGTCAGACCCCTCTAGCGAAGCACCGAATAATAACCGAAGATGGAGCCCGACCCACCCGACAGTCACCGTACCGCGTCTCTTCACACGAATGAGAAGCCATCCGGACTCAAGTCGACGACATGCTCAGCGACGACATTATACAGCCCTCGAAAAGCCCCTGGGCTGCGCCCGTCGTACTCGTAAAGAAAAAACACGGCACAATAAGGTTTCGTGTTGACTACCGGCGACTGAACAAAATCACGAAAAAGGACGTGTACCCCCAATCCCGAATCGACGACGCCCTCGACCACCTCTGCCACGCGAAGTACTTCTCATCGATGGATCTGAAGACCGGCTACTGGCAAATTGAAGTGGACGAGAGAGACCGAGAGAAGACTGCATTTATAACCCCAGACGGCCTATACGAGTTCAAGGTGATGCCGTTTGGGCTGTGCACAGCATCAGCGACGTTTCAAAGAGTCATGGACACTGTGCTAGCTGGCCTTAAGTGGCACACCTGCCTCGTATACCTCGACGATGTAGTGGTATTCGCCCGGACTTTCGACGAACACCTTGCAAGGTTGGAGTCTGTACTCGAGGCCATTCGTACGTCGGGGTTGACGCTGAAGCCTGGAAAGTGCCGTTTCGCATACGGGGAACTCAAGTTTTTTGGCCACGTCGTCAACGCCGCGGGAGTCCTACCTGACCCGGCAAAAACTTCAGCCATTACGAACTTCCCCAGGCCGAAAGACAAGAAGGGCGTGCGAAGATTTCTCGGGCTGTGCGCATACTACCGGCGCTTCGTCGCAAACTTCGCACGCATTGCAGAGCCACTCACGCGCTTGACGAAAGATAGCACCCCTTTCAGCTGGGAAAACGACCAAGAAAAAGCATTCTGCGAGCTGCAAAAACGCCTGCAAAGACCGCCCGTGCTCGCTCATTTCGACGAAAATGCCGAAACGGAAATGCACACGGACGCCAGTAATATAGGCTTGGGTGCCGTTCTTGTCCAAAAGCAAAGCGGCTGCGAAACGGTAATCGCCTATGCCAGCCGTGGTGTGTCGAAGGAGGAGAAAAACTATTCTGCCTCTGAGAAAGAGTGCCTGGCTATTATATGGGCGATTTCAAAATTTCGCCCATACGTGTATGGAAGGCCATTCAAGGTTGTAACAGACCACCATGCGCTGTGTTGGCTCGCCAATTTGAAGGACCCCTCTGGCCGTCTTGGGCGGTGGAGCTTGCGCCTGCAGGAGTTCGACGTTACAGTCGTTTTTAAATCCGGCAGGAAACACTCCGACGCCGACTGCCTGTCCCGCGCCCCCGTCGACCCACCACCACGAGACGCTGACGAAGACAGCGCGTTCTTCGGGATCGTGACGGAGAGCGACCTAGCCGCCCAGCAGCGTGCCGACCCCGATTTACGCGTCATATTCGAGTACCTCGAGGGATGCAACGTTGCGTTCCTAGGACCTTCAAACGCAGCTTACCAGCCTTCAGCCTGAGAACCTCCGTCCTCGTGAAGAAGAATTTCAGCCCCGGAACAAGAGCGAATTACCTTCTCGTCATCCCCGCGGACCTTCGTGACGAAATTTTGGAAGCATGCCACGACGACCCGTCTTCCGGACATCTCGGCACAGCGCGCACTATTTGAAAAAATCAAGGCGAGGTACTACTGGCCCGGCCTTACCTCTGACGTCACCCACTACGTCCGGAGCTGCCGTGACTGCCAGCGACGAAAAACGCCGCCGACAAGACCCGCCGGACTTCTGCAACCGATCGCCGTCCCATCGAGACCATTTCAACAGATTGGAATGGACCTTTTAGGCCCGTTCCCTACGTCACGATCACAGAACAAGTGGATTGTCGTAGCGACAGACTACATGACGCGCTACGCAGAGACCGCCGCCCTTCCGAGGGGGACTGCACAAGAAGTGGCAAAGGTCTTTATAAGCCAAGTTGTGCTGCGACATAGAGCCCCGGAAGTCCTAATCACGGACCGCGGAACGGCCTTTACGGCAGAGGTGATGCAAGGAATATTACGGTACTGCAACACGGGTCACCGAAGAACGACGGCGCAGCAGCCCCAAACGAACGGACTAACAGAACATCTGAACAAGACAATCGCGGATACGCTGTGAATGTACGTCGACGTTTAACATAATATTTGGGACGAAGTGCTCCCGTATGTCATTTTTGCGTACAACACGTCTATCCAGGAAACTGCACAGATGACACCGTTCCAGCTTGTATATGGAAGACTGCCGACTACGATGATTCACGCCATGCTTCCGCAAGTAGGAGACGACGACCTCAATCCGAACGTCCAAGGATACCTTAAGCGGGCGGAGGAAGTCTGCCATCTTGCTCGAGTGCGTACAACGGACCCGCAGCTGGTGGATGCCGGCCGCGACAACCTCCGACGCCGAGACGCCAAGTACCACCCAGGGGATCGTGTGGATTTGGACTCCCATCGACGACGCCGGCCTAGTGAGAAGCTTCTACGACGGTATTTCGGAACCTACCAGATTCTACGACGTGTTGGCCAACTTACCTACGAAGTGATCCCCGATGGTGACTCCGGCACATCACGACGGCGCACGCGGCGTGAAGTCGTCCACGTGGTTCGCTTAAAACCTTTCTACGGACGATGACGAACTTTTATTTTCATTTGTTCGGACTGTCGCTTATGTTAGCATCGGGTCGATGCACTCTTAGAGGGGGGGGGGTAATGCCGCGAACCATACATTGGGTTTGTTTATTTGTGTTTAGCTTTTACCGCCCGGCTGCGCCGGTCTGTGATATCTCTGCGCCAAGTGGATTGTCGTAGCGACAGACTACATGACGCGCTACGCAGAGACCGCCGCACTCCCGAGGGGGACTGCACAAGAAGTGGCGAAGTTCTTTATAAGCCAAGTTGTGCTGCGACATGGAGCCCCGGAAGTCCTAATCACCGACCGCGGAACGGCATTTACTGCGGAGCTGATGCAAGGAGTATTACGCTACAGCAACACGGATCACCGAAGAACGACGGCGTACCACCCCCAAACGAACGGACTAACAGAACGTCTGAACAAGACAATCGCAGATATGCTGTCAGTGTACGTTGACGTTGAACATAAGACTTGGGACGAAGTGCTCCCGTATGTCACGTTTGCGTACAACACGGCTATCCAGTAGACGACACAGCTGACACCGTTCGAGCTTGTCTACGGTAGAAGGCCGACTACGATGCTCGACGCCATGCTTCCGCACGTAGAAGACGACGACCTCAACGCCAACGTCCACGGATATCTTCAACGCGCGGAGGAGGCCCACCAGCTCGCTCGAGCTCGTATAACGGACCAGCAGCTGGTGGATGCGGGCCGCTACAACCTCCGACGCCGAGACGCCGAGTACCAACCAGGTGATTGTGTGTGGGTTTGAACTCCCATCCGACGACGCGGACTCAGTGAGAAGCTCCTGCGACGGTATTTCGGACCCTACCAGATTCTACGACGTGTTGGCCAACTTACCTACGAAGTCATCTCCGATTGTGATTCCGGCACATCACGACGACGCACGCGACCCGACGTCATCCATGTGGTTCGCTTAAAACCTTCCCACGGACGATTACGGACTTTTACTTTTTACCTGTTCGGACTGTCGCTTACGTTAGCATCGGGTCGACGCACTCTTAGAGGGGGGAGGGGGGCGGGTAATGCCGCGAAGAACGTATTGGGTTTTTTTAGTAGATGCGAAGCATCTCTTGCTCTCGGCTCTGTCGTCCGTCGTCCGTCCATCCGCACCTCTCCCCGTACACTATAAAAAAGAAATAATAGTTGGCGGCGCCGCGTTTCGATCCCACGACTCTCTGTCCGCAAGAGAGGTACGTGGCGCTCTTCCCACTGCGCTACAAAACCAATACAAGAGCAAGTGATTCGAACGCGCCTTATGTCCTTGACTCATTCAAACTACGTCAAGAAGCAACTGATACAACGAAGGCACGCGAAGCTGAACGTCAACGAAAACGACGAACTGAAAACATTACAGGAAGATGTTGAATTTCCGGTGGGAAAGCTGTTGCGGGAAGCGCCACGCGTCTTGCAGCTCAGCCAGAGAAGCGGACGAAGAGGGAGGGTAGCGGGCTAGGAGAGTGCGCACGCAATAAATAAAGACGAGAACCAGGAGGTGTTCGATCAGGCAATGCCGGTGTCGGTCTCTTCGCTGTCTCTACATTTCTATGTCTCTACATGGGGGTTCGCACTGCGTTCCCAACCTTGCTCCGATAAATGAAACTACACAACGGCAACAGAATGGAACCTACAGGGATGCCCTATGATGCTTCGCATCTTTCTCATGGTTCCCCACGGGAAGATGGTGTATTTTTTTATGTTTTGCTTTTGCCGCTTGGCTGCACCGGTCTGTGTTGTATCTGTGCCAAGGGAAACGCCTGTTCCATTCTTTCTTTCTATGCCGCATTTGTTATCTCTTCTGATAGGGAGAGCGTTCCGAACTAACGGGAACAGCCTACCTTTTCTTTTGACCTGAGGCTTGCAGATAGTTTCTGATAAAGACTCCTCTCACCGCCTGTTCTGCTTCCGGTGTTTCTGAGAACCTTTCCGTAGGTAGCGCGGCGGGGTAACAAACACCCTCCCATCCTTCCTCTCTTCACGATCCGAGAAAAAGTGGATTGTCTTAACGACAGACTACATAACACGCTACGCAGAGACGGGCACTCTTTAGAGGGGGACTGCACAAGAAGTCGTGAAGTTCTTCATAAGCGAAGTTTTCCTGCGACATGGAGCCCCTGAAGACCTAAGCACGGACCGCGGAACGGCATTTACTGCGGAGCTGATGCAAGGAGTATTACGCTACAGCAACACGGATCACCGAAGAACGACGGCGTACCACCCCCAAACGAACGGACTAACAGAACGTCTGAACAAGACAATCGCAGATATGCTGTCAATGTACGTTGACGTTGAACATAAGACTTGGGACGAAGTGCTCCCGTATGTCACGTTTGCGTACAACACGGCCATCCAGGAGACGACGCAGCTGACGCCGTTCGAGCATGTCTACGGTAGAAGGCAAACTACGATGCTCGACGCCATGCTTCCGCACGTAGAAGACGACGACCTCAACGCCGACGTCCACGGATATCTTCGACGTGCGGAGGAGGTCCGCATGCTCGCTCGAGTTCGTATAACGGACCAGCAGCTAGTGGATGCGGGCCGCTATAACCTCCGACGCCGAGACGCCGAGTACCAACCAGGGGATCGTGGGCGGGTTATTACTCCCATCCGACGACGCGGACTCAGTGAGAAGCTCCTGCGACGGTATTTCGGACCCTACCAGATTCTACGACGTGTCGGCCAACTTACCGACGTGTCGGCCAACTTACCTACCTTACCTAGTAACTGCCCAAACTCTGACAATACGGCCGATAATGTCACTACGACTGTAATAAATGCTTCGACTACTGCACCCCGAACAGTTCAGTTAAACACCTGTACTAATATTTTTCCCTCGCCTGCCGTCACAAAAGAAAACCTTACCGGGAATGTAATGAACCTTTCAAGTATAACCCTCTCCCCAGCTCAGATGAACGTCTTGTCGAAGGGCTAAACTTTTGCCCGGCTACGGGTGGTTTTGATAAATATCAACTTTTTAAGGACTTAGATAACTTCGCCAGAAACATGAGGCTACGAGAATACTTCTACGATCACCCCGCGACGGAAGAATCCCGCAGAACCCTACCTAGCTATAAGCACTGGACCCCTCCCACACAGCGTGATAGTTGCCTCGACATCTACATCAAAGCTGTCCAACGCGATGTGCGAAAAGCATACCACACACAAATTTGTTTCCACCACAACATGACTACCAACAAAAAGAAAGCCCTAGAGGAACTCGCAATCTGTCCCGACATAATTATTAAACCTGCCGACAAGGGACGCGCAATCGTAATCCTTGACAAAACCGACAATGTTAACGAGGCCAATAAGCAACTATCAGTATCGACGTTCTATAAAGCACTACCCAATGATCCCACTCAAGATTATAAGCAAATTGTCAAAGATAAACTTGCTGAGCTTGTTAAAACTAAAACAATAAATGAAACCATGGCTCGTTCCCTGATCCCCTTAAGCCCAGTAGCCGGTAAATTCTATCTTCTCCCAAAGATTCACAAGGTGAACAACCCAGGGCATCCCATTGTTTCTGGCATTGGCACTGTTACCGAAAACCTCTCGCGCTACGTGGACAATCTCATTTGGGACAATACGACCAGCTTTCCCTCCTTCATTAAGGATACCAATGACTTTCTCTCAGACATCTCAAAAATTGAAATTCCTGATAACTGCCTTCTAGTCACCCTTGATGTTGCGTCACTGTATACTAACATCCCCCATGAAGATGGCATCGCCGCTGTATCCCTTGCGTATGAGCAGTCATCGTGCGACAAACCTATCGATTCTTCTGCTCTCCAAACATTCCTTAGGCTTATTCTTGAACTTAACAATTTTGAGTTCGACGGAGTTCATTACGTGCAAGCCAGCGGAACGTCAATGGGAACTCGAATCGGACCTAACTACGCTAATAACTTTATGGCTCACCTCGAATCAAACTTTCTTGACACCCAATATTTAAAGCCAATGTACTATAAAAGGTATATTGATGACATATTCATGATCTGCAACACGGTGAGGCGGAGCTCCTCGCCTTCATTGAGGCATTTAACCTAGACAATCCTAGTATTTCCAATGCTCATTCCTATTCGGAACACAGTGTAAACTTTCTGGACGTCACCATTACTACCGTCCAAGGTCGGCTTCAAACTAAACTGCATAGAAAACCGACAGACACGCGGCAGTATTTGCACTTCCGAAGTAGCCATGTCAGACACTGCAAGACAGCAATACCTTACAGCCCAGCCCACCGATTTAGGAGAATTTGCTCAAACCAAGCCGGCTTTGACTCAAACTGTCGAAAACTCAAGACCGCCCTCCTGAATAAAAAATACCCGGAAAAAGTTATCGAAGGCGCTATTGTGCGAGCCAACCAATTAGACCGTAACGAAATCTGTAAGAAAAAAGCCCCGAACGGGAACCCGCGAACTAACTTTGTTTTAACCCACTCATCCTCCGCTCCAAGAGTGTCAACCGTGCTCAAAAAACATCACAATATCCGAATGCAAAGTGACCGCATAAAAAGCATATTCCCCGAACCACCACGCGTTGTCTACCGGCGTAATAAGAATGTAGACGACTTTCTTACTAACTCTCGTATCAACTGACCGGCAACTACTGGCTGCATGCCCTGCAATAAACCCCGATGTAAAGTATGCCCACACATGACCACTACACAGCGCGCCACCAGCACGGCTTCAGACTACTACGTAAATATAAAAGGTAACTTTAACTGTGACTCCGCTAATGTCGTATATCTTCTAGAGTACACTGTTTGTAGGCAACAATATATCGGCCAAACTGAAACGCCCTTCCGAATACGGTTCAATAATCACCGCTCTCATGCAAAAAGGTGCCCTTATTTGCCCCTGTCAATACATGTGAACAGTCCCGGGCATGCATTTAAACAGCTTAAAGCAACGATTTTAGAATCCGGCTTCAAAACGCACCACGACCGCGAGGTTCGGGAATCTTATCTCATTTATAAGTTTGGGTCAGCCACACTTGGAATTAATGAAAGTTACAAAAAACTAACGTGCTTATCCCTCGATTAAAATTAGCGGCTTCATAATTTTTATAACTATGTTCGTTATTCCTACCCTTGAGTTTGCCATCAGAATTCGCAGAAACTCTACTAATACAGCAGATTTATTAGCCTAATGCGGCTCAAAAATGCCATTTGTCCTGGGGAAGGAGGCCTCGTTCCCAACACCACTTAAGAATGTTTAACTCTTTGTGATCTATTCATGTTTAACCTTTTGTGACCCTACCTATTTCTTGTTCAATTGCTAGCTTCTGTGAAATGCTCTTTTGTGCCCTCTATCTATTCTGTTCATCCGCGGGGGGCACACCCATCTTCGCTCCTTCCCGAACCAGTCTCCCCAGCCACTGAATATCTTACTGTATACTCTTCCCTTTCTTTTCAAGCCGCGGTTGTCCAGTTTCCCCCATTGTCTGAACTTGCAGCCCGCGCAGCATACGTTGACCCGTCATGGTGCAACCTTGAACGCTGCATTGTTAACACGACCCCTTTTTCTCTCTCTCGCTACCCACCCCCCCTTTTTTTTGTTTGTTCATGTTGTTACATAGGCGTAGCCTGACTGTGTGCCCACTCTCCTTTTCCGAAACATTTTCCGCTCCTTCTCACAGTTTTATGCAAACCTATCAAAGAAATGTGTTCAAAATGTTTGCGACAGCAAAATCATGTAACTTTACTCTAATGAAGGCAAGTCCCGTTGCCGCTACGTAAGTAAACACTGTTTGTTATTGTTCTTGCTGTGTATCCGACTGTTTACTTATAATATATATGTATATATATATATATATATATATATATATATATATATACAGCACAACAGAAAGGTAAGGGACGAGGGACCTGGTAAGGACACATATGGTTGCAGTTGTGATTGCCAATGCTATTCGACTTTTTTTTAAACATTTAATAGTGCCGAATGCCGTATGTTTGTCATGTTTCTTTTGTAAGACTGATAAATAAGCGAAAATAGAAGAATAAATACATATTAAAAATTTACACACACACACACACATATATATATATATATATATATATATATATATATATATATAGTATAAGTAAAGAGTCGGATACACAGCAAGAACAATAACAAACAATGTTTACTTACGTAGCGGCAACGGGACTTGCCTTCATCAGAGTAAAGTTACATGATTTTGCTGTCGCAAACATTTTGAACTCATTTCTTATATAGGTTTGCATAAAACTGTGAGAAGGAGCGGAAAATGTTTCGGAAAAGGAGAGTGGGCATACAGTCAGGCTCACTGTGGTTTGGTAGACTACGAGGTTGAGGTGGTCACGGTGCCGGCCGCTTTCCGATCTGTTCGCTTGGCTCTACCCGGATCACATCACTATAAACAAATCCATTTCATCCATCAAGACCGTGTCATTATATATATATATATATATATATATATATATATATATATATATATATATATATATATATATATATATACATAAATTGAGAGAGGAAAGCAGGCAGGCAGGCAGGCTTAATGCAGGGCGGTGTTTATTCCGGCGGTCGTTACTCAGCAGCCAGCCAAACCAACGAACTCCGATGATGATTACGATCGCGCGAGCGCAGCGATACGATGATGAAACCAAACGATGCGTGGGCGAGACGATGCTGATGATAGTGTGTTTGGGCACAATAGGGAGAATGACCACTCAAGCAATCAATGTGAAGACAGCGCTCACACTAGTTTCCCTGGCGGTTGAAGCGGCCATCCTGGCCGTCAAAGGGAGGATGATCTGCGCCGAAAGGGTTTTAGGCGCGAAACACGGACAGTTTCGATGCCACGGCCCCATCGGTCAGCGACTCCACAAGTGGGGGCAACGACGTAGTTGACTGGAGATGTTCTCTGTAGTACGGTGTACAGACCAATGAAGCGCGGCATAAACTTTTCACAGAGTCCTGGCGCACGGAGCGGCGTCGAAAGCAGTACCTCATCCCCAGGGTTGATATAACTTCCCGGCGGTCTGCGTCATAGCGCGACTTGCGGTCATTTTGGCAGGACTCGGTGTTCAATCGTGCGAGGTTTCGGCACTGCGCTAGTCGAGAAACAAATTGGTCAGTGATGTTGGTTGTGATATCCACGGGACAGGAACAGTAAGATGCGTCTAGAATGGACGGTGGGTGGCGGCTGTAGACGAGACAGAACGGTGAAAATCCGGTGGTGCTTTGAACGGCGGTATTATAGGCGTATGTTACAAAGAGAAGTATGACGTTCCAGTTCCTGTGGTCGGGGTTGATATAGAGAGAAATCATATCCGAAAGTGTACGGTGGAACCGTTCTGTTAGCCCATTAGTCTGTGCATGATAGCTCGACATGGTTTTGTGGTCCGTACCAGCAGCTTGGAGAACTTCCTCAAGGACTGCTGACAGAATGGTTCGGCCAAGATAACTTAAAAGAGTACGAGGTGGTCCATGCCGTAGGAAGACGGCTTGCAGAAAGAAATCAGCGACCTCAGAAGCGCAACCGGTATGTAGAGGGGCCGTTTCTGCATACCGCGTCAAGTGATCGACAGCGGTTACAATCCATCGATGACCAATCAAAGTAAAAGGCAATGGTCCATACAAATCGATGCCCACAACTTCGAATTGGGCAGACGGACATGGTAGCGGCTGTAGCATACCGGCAGGGGGTGAGGTCGAGCATTTAAGACGCTGGCACGAAGGGCAGGACGCAACATATTTAGCGACACTTGAGGCAAGGCCTGGCCAAAAGAATCTGCTTTTGATGCGGTCGTAGGTCTTGCAGAAAGCAAGATGGCCAGCTGTGGCGTCATCGTGGAAAACGTCCAAGATGTTGGCTCGAAGAGAGCGAGGGACGACTGGAACCCATCTGCCTCCGGTAGGGTGGTAATTGTGGCTGTAAAGGGCTCCACCAATGGAAAGCCAAAATTTACTTAGTTGGTGGCGCGTTCGGCTGTTAGGTGGGGATGTTGAACAGTCGAGAAGATCCAGTAATCGTCTGCACTACGGGTCGACTCGTTGGAGAGAAACAAGGTTTCGTAGGATATCTTGACCGGTGGTTTGCAAAGGGGCCATGGGCAACGCGAGCGGAGTTGTTGAAGGCGATGAGTTACTTTGAGACGATGGCTGTGGGCAGTGGGTGGTCGGCTGTGGGCAACGGGAAAGAGCGTAGGCATCACTGTGCTTGCTCCCCGACTTGCAAGTCACAGTGAAGTCATATTCGTGTAGACGGAGTGCAGAGCGGCCAAGGCACCCCGAGGGTTTCTTGAGGGTGTATAACCAACACAGGGCGTGGTGGTCTGTTACCAGTGAGAAATGGCGGCCATACAAGTAAGGACGAAATTTTAAAGCAAAGCTTTTTACCTCTACTACCCAAGGGTTCTTTCGCGACCGTTGGTGTCACCATAAAACTCCAGAGAACAAATAAAAGAATTTACTGGCACCACCGGAAATCGACCCTGGAACTAATAGACTAACAAAGCGAGAGCCTGTTGTCTTACCGATTTAGCTACGAGCCCACGCGAAGACAGGGACGACAGGTGGTGTACTCAAAAAGCACATCTACGGTTTTACCCCTTGCGTTCTCGCTGAATGCAACGTGAAAGAGTCACGCGACCACTCACGCCCGTCTAGCGGCCTCGTGCGAACCTTGCTCACGTGCTAAGAGTACAAAAATTAAAGGAAGCTCACACCAATCCATAGCATGTCACTTCTAGTACGACAATATGCTAAAGCCTGTGGCCTTCATTGTTCACGTAAAGAATCACAGCTGCTTGTCGTCCGCCATCACGCCAAGTCAAGGAATACATTGAAATACTCCTTGATTGTCAGGCCATTACTCCAAGCGCTAGCATCAAGATCTTGGGCCTACATCTCAAGACTAACACCAAAAGTGACGTCTCCTTGCAGCGCCTCAAAAACAGCAATTCATAAATCATACACAGGATCAGGCGAGTTGCCTCCAAGAAGAGAGGCCCTAAGGAATACGGTACCTTTCGATTAATTGAAGCTTTTGTCCTCTCGACAGTCACGTCAACTCCCTCTCTTCTTCTCGACAAGGAGGACATAGAGATGCTTTATATAATGATTAGAAAGGCGGTCAGCAGGCCATTGGTCTTCTCATGAGTGCGTCCACACTGAGGCTGCTTAGCACGGGGCTCCACAACACGGTGGAAGAGCTGATAGAAGGCCAGCTTTCTAACCAGAAGGTCCGACTCAGAACTGTGGTGGTTAACCGCACGCTTCACCAGACTGGCTGGGCAGCCCAGAATGTCACTCGGCTTGACGTACCCCCAGACTCTTGGCGACTAAAACTAAAGATGCTACGTTTGCTTAGAAATATGAAACCCTCACATGACGAGGGTCACCGAAGAGCGCGGGCTCAAGCGCGAAACACCACCCTCCGTGGGTATTATGCAGTTCTCTACACAGACGCCTCCAAACATCGAGGGCAGCAATACGCAATCATCGTGGCTGCGTCCAAAACCAACCTCCTTGCGTGTATCTCGCTTAGGACCCAAGAAATGACGGCAGCTGAAGAGGCAGCCATCACCTTGGCTCTCACTCTACCAGGGGTTCAGAGGATAGTCACCGATTCCCAGCAAGCCTACTGGAATTACCAGTCGGGTTTGGTATTCTGACCTGCACTGCGCGTGCGAAAAAACCACACCCCAAACGGTTCCATTCAGCTCATCTTTGCACCCCCTCATGCTTCAATGGAGGGCAACGAATACGCCCACCCAATAAGCCTGCTCTTTTACCTCCCGTGCTCTCGAGCTGCATGAGGACAGTCACACTCTTGTCACGTTCAGGCAGATAACCCAGAATTATCGGCTTCTCAGACAGACTGTACCTTCTCGTTACCCTGATTTTTCCAGAGAACAACCAAGTACCTTACGGCTCATACAATCCGGGCTCCTTCCCACGGGCTACGCGTCTTCACTTAATGCATCCGAATCGGTACGACGCTGAATGTAAATTTTGCTCAGAAGTAGGAACACTCCGCCCCGTAATCTGGGTGTGCGACTTTAGCCCTGAGCACCCTCCTCTGTTTCCGTCAACTACCCGACAAGAGCAATGGCAGATGCTGCTGTCCAGCCCTCTCTACCTACCCAGCTTCAGAGGGTGGACAGAACACAGGCTGCGCGGACTGCATATGGGCCCCACAGTACAAGGAATCACTCCCCTGGGCCGCACTCTGGGCCGTTCAGATATCTGAACTGAAGTATTTCTCCTTTCTCGTCTTCCTGCTTATCCTCCTCCACCTCAGCCGCAAATCTCGTCGCCTCCGTCTGCGGCGCAGAGACCAAGAAGTCAGATCGTCTAACACCGGGCTGAAGCTTACTTTCATTTTATAAAAAACGTTTCCACTCTTGTGCTACACCAATACAAGTCAACCAACCGCCGTTCATGCATCAGGCATTGTTTTAACCTCACCAAGAATATCTCTTTGAAGTAATAATTGGTGTGGTTAAGTGCATTTCACTTTTCTCTGGTTTTACTATTTGTAGAGCGATGTGAGTGGATTTAGGTGAGGTCGCATGGGTAATCGTTGTAGGTGCTGTTTACAGCTTTGCTTTCCAACCACATTCACGGGGTGGATTGGCGCGATTTTTTTGCACTGCCCAAACAACGGCGAGGCACTCTTTTTCAGTTATGGTGTAGTTCTTCTCAGCGGGAGTCAAAGTGCGGCTTGCATAGGCAACTACTCGCTCCGACGAGGAATCCCTACGCTGAAGAAGGACAGCACCAAGACCGTGACCACTGGCATCGGTATGAAGAATAGTGGGTGCTAAGTCATCGAAGTGGCAGAAGACTGGTCCAAAAGGTAAAGCTTGTTTCAGGGTTTGGAAAGCTTTTTCACAGTCTTGGGTTCAGACGAATGGAGTTCCGGATGTGAGTAATTTGTGAAGGGGCGAGGCTATTGCTGCAAAATTTCGGATGAAGCGACGGAAGTAGAAAGCCAAGCCCAGAAAACTTCGTAGCTCTTTCTGGCGAAGAAGCCGGGAAAAATTGAGGACCGCATTGATCTTGTCTGGATCCGGGCGTATACCTTCCTTGCTTACAACGTGGCCCAAGACTTTGATCGAGGTACTGGCAAAGCGACATTTCTTGGTGTTCAGCTGTAAACCAGCATTGCCAAGACAGGTGAGGACTTCATCTACACGTTGAAGGTGTTCAGCGAAAGTGGACGAAAAAATGACGATATCATCTAGGTAGCATAGGCAAGACTTCCACTTCAAGCCATGAAGTACAGTATCGATCATTTGCTCAAAGGTGGCCGGAGCTTTGCAAAGTCCAAGCGGCATCACGTTGAATTCATAGAGGCCGTCTGGTGTGGCAAAGGCTGTTTTTTCTTTATCGGCTTCGGCCATGGAAATCTGCCAATCCCCTGACCAAAATCGAGACTCTAGAAGTATTCCGTGCCGTGTAACGTGTCGAGAGCGTCGTCAATTCGGGGCATAGGATAGACGTCTTTCCAGGTTATTTTGTTAAGCGCTCGGTAGTCAACGCAAAAGCGCACTGAGCCATCTTTCTTCCAGACCAGGACAACCGGCGAAGACCAGGAACTGCCCGAAGGGTGAACAATGCACCGCTGAAGCATGTCGTCCACATTTTCTTGAATTGTTTTGCGTTCTGCGGTTGAAACGCGATAGGGACGACGGCGGACGATACAAGAACATGCGGTGAGTCGATACATGCGATGAGTCGCTGCTGATGTTCGTCCAAGAGTGAGGGAATGGCTGTCCAACAAGGCCTTGTGCTTGGTAAGGAGGGCGAGTAGTGATCTTTGATTTTCCTCGCTTAGTTCAGTGCTAATGGTGGATGTAAGGATCGAGGACGTAATCGCTTACCCGCAGGCATGCTGGAGTGATGCTATAGGGCAAAGCGCAAGACGGCCAACTTCCTCGCTTAGAATAAAAGCACCCTTTGTACCTTTAGGAGGCAGAATCGGCTCAAAGGCAATGTTTAGTGCGGCGATGAAAGCTGATCCCTGTGAAAAGCGAACGACACAAGGTGGTATTATAACTCCTTTGCAAGCGAACTTCCCAGCTGATATATCAAACGAATCTCCATCGGCGATACTGTCACACGTTACGGAAAACACCGTTTCTTGGCCGGGACACAAGACACAATCTTCGGCAGAGATCAACCGCGGTACGGAAGGATCGGATACACAGTTCATTCCTGTCTCAGTGAGGTGAATCGCAGGCTCGCGGCAGGAAATTACTGCAGACGACGCTGATAAAAAGTTCCAGCCCAAAAAAATTTCATGAGAACACAGAGTCAGCACCGCACACTGAATGTAATGTAGGAGCCCGTCTATGGTAACCCGCACTGTACAATATCCAGAAGGCCAAATCACATCACCATTTGCCCCACACAAGGATGTCCCGGCGTGAGGAGTTCTCGCCTTCCTCAGACGTGAACATAACTGTGCACTAATAACTGACACACTAGCCCCCGTATCAACAAGTGCCTCAATACGCAAACCTTCCACTTCCACCAATAATAAGTTCCATGGACGTTCAGGAGGAGTTGCGGCATCTGCGAGCAATGCAGTTCCCCCCCCCAAAAAAAACTGCAGGTGCTAGTTTTCTGAAGGGTCCTTATTGGGAAGTGAGGCAGGACGAAAAGAGGACAGCGAGCGACGGTACGGCGAAGGCGATCTGCGTCGGGTTGGCGTTTTACGCTGAGAAAACTCAGGAGAATTGCGAGGCGGGGAAGAACGGCGATTAGGAGGGACGTATGTGCTTCTACAAATACCATAAGCAAAGCGGGCGTTATCCCGCTCATCAGGAGCGTACCCTCGGCGTTCATCCTGCTGGCATATTCGGAAAAAGCGGGAAATGTGGCCCCGATTTCCACAGAAGTAGCAAACCGGGTGGTCCCCAGGGAACAGCTGGCGGTCGGGGCGCACGTGCGCCTAGTACGCCTGGGCACCCCGAGAGGGGGCAATGGCCGTCAAATGTCCGGGAGCAGTCGAAAGCGGAGGCGATTCTACGAACAAGGAGTGTTTGAAGCGGCCTCTGCGTATGCCGTCATGTAAGGGGCAGGAGGAGTCGAATTTGCCGGTGGGTACGCTGTCGTGGATGCCAGTTCCTCCCTAATTAAATCCCGCAGCGGAGATGGGCTCTGGTGGCAGTGATCACGCTGGAGACACGGTGAGGTACGGGTGCCTAGCTCCTCACGAATGATTGCGCGTATCAGAGTACGCAGATCTGTGTTCCCATCCATAGGAGCTGGCTCAGTCTGAAGGCGAAGTGACTGCAACTGATCGCGGCGTTGGCAGGTCTCCCACACATCGCTGACTGTCAGGGGATTCTGGATAGCGAGGGCGTTAAAGGCAAATGAAGCAATGCCATTCAAGATGTGCCGCACCTTATCGGCCTCTGGCATGCTTTCGTCCACCCGGCGGCAGAGGGCGAGGATGTCCTCGATGTAAGCCGCATATGTTTCGTCGGGACGTTGGACGCCAAAACCCAGATCTTTCTTGGCGCCATCGACGCGAGCTGACGGGGTGCCAAATGCTTTGCGTAGACGCTGACTAAAATCAGTCCAGTTCTCGAAGGTTGCCTCGTTGTTGAAGTACCATGTCTTTGCGACCAGTTCTAGGTGGAATGGAACATCGTGCAGTTTACAAGCATCATCCCACCGGTTAAATTGGCTGACGTGATTATACTGGTCGAGCCAATCTTCGACATCTTCACCCCGAAGTCCAGCGAAGGAGGGAGGGTCGCGCTGGTGGCCCGTGATCACCCATGCCGAGGGCGGTGGAGCGCTGTGTTCCAACGCGCTTTCTCGTTGCACCGTTGGCTCGTGGAGCGGGAGACGTCGACCCGAATGGAGCTCCAGGGGTGTGGCTGGGAGTGGCAGAGGACTGGGCCGACAAGCAACTCCAACACTTGAAAGAGGAAAGCAGGCAAGCAGGCCTAATGCCGGGCGGTGTTTATTCCGGCGGTCGTTACTCAGCAGCCAGCCAAACCAACGAACTCTGAAAGCTCATTAGGATCGCGCGAGCCCAGCGATACGATGATGACAACAAACGATGCGTGGGCGAGACGATGCTGATGATAGTGTGTTTCGGCACAATAGGGAGAATGACCACTCAAGCAATCAATGTGAAGACAGCGCTCGCAATATATATATGTATATATATATATTATATATATATATATACACTGTTGGGAAGGACTATCCCACCGCTGCCACCACTGTTGGGAAATAACGATCCCACCGCTGGTACCACTGTTGGGAATGACCATCCCACCGCTGGCACCACTGTTGGGAATGACTATCCCAGGGCGGTCGCCAAGGTGTTGACTCGCCTTCCTGCTCGTCACCGAGGTTGGGAATCAGCCATCCAGACGCTGTCTCCACTGTTGCGACTGGCCACCCGAGCGCAGTCACCGGTGTAGCGATGTTGCCTTGCTCCGTCCGCTATCGACGCGGCGCAGAGCCGAGCGAAGAAGTTCTCGAGCCGACGAAAACTTGAAGTAACATTTATATACGGTATGTACAGGGTAAGCAAACGTTACATAACTCGCACAAAGGCGACAGCACCACTTTCACTTGGTGCTTCCGAAGAGACTGGTGCCGGAGAGAAGCCGCCGAGGAATGCCGACGATGAGAGCCTCCGGGCTTCTTTTATAGCCCGGGAAGTTCGTTGTGGCCCCGAGAAGTTCGAAAAGCTCCAATAAGGGCTATCGCTGCCTGAAGTTTGAATTCCGATGAATGGTAGCGAAGCGGTGAGTAGCTGCGCCGCCAACGGGGAAAGGGAGAGCGATGCCGCCGCCGTTTCCGTGACCTCGTCTCCGGGCGTAGCGACATGCCCTTGTTTGGGTCGTTCTCCGCTGAGGGATTCGGCCGCACCGCAGCGTTTCGAGATGCAGGAGTCGGCCGCGCCGCAGCGACGAAAGGGAGAGGCGTGACTCAGCCTCGCTGTCGGCGCGTCGCCTCGTGCAACGCCTTTGGGCCAGGCACTCTGGCACAACAGCACCCCCGCCGCCAGACAATGCGCCGTGAAGACGAGCTGCCTCCACGTGGCTCGGATGCTGGGCGCGCTCGTTCGCCAGGCTCATCCAGGTACACCTCCAGTGCCCCAGGAAAAGGGCGGCTCCACCAAGTTCCTCTCCTTGAACAGGTACCGCCTGCCAGGTCCGGATCACAGGTACCTCGCCATGCTGCCCAGGTGTCTCGACCAGCTTCGTCCGGCTCTTCCGGTCTGTCCTCAGCACCGGTTGCTCATCGTTCTGGAGCTTGGAAAGAACCGACCGACAACAGGCAACACCCAGCGCAAGCAAGCACCCTCTGTCCGCTGTCAGAACACCAGACTCTAAACGTGACAAACTGTCCTAGCTAAGTGTCGATCCCCAAATTTGGACCCTCTACACCAAGAGACCCATGCGGGACGGAAAACTCTTAAAAGAAGAACTCCCACTAAGTGTCAAACATAACACACGAACTTAAATGATAACTAAGGTTGATTACTTGAAATCACGCCGTGCGGAAATAATCAACTGAGGCAGTAAATGAGGGCAATAATTTTGCTCCCATCTACCTGCTACGATAAAGGGTATACTCACGAAGAAACGAAACGAAAGACACGGGGAGGACGAAGGTAGCACTACTTAGAGCGGCCAGCCTAGTGCGGCTGCGATAGCGTTATCGGCTACATAGCACGCAAACTTTTGCACTGCCCACACTACCCAGCCACATTCCTTTCCGGAAGTACTGTAAGCCTCTGTTCTGCAAGTTAGCTTGCGGCTGAAGTACAAAACTGGCCCCTTGCGGCCGTTCGCATCCTCTAGGCATAGTACAACTTCCATGCCACGATCGCTCGATCGCACTGAATAACGAACCTTTCGAAAAGTCGGGGACCGTTAGAACTGGCTCCTCGCTCAGTGCTCATTTGAGCGTTTGAAACGCGTACTCCTTCTTGGTGTCCCATGCCACCTTTACTGGCACAGTCGTTCTAAGAGCATCACTAACGGACTAGCCAGTGTGGAGTAATCTCTCAGATAATTCTATCCCAATAAGTCAAACCCGAAAAAGGCCTTATCTCTGACCTAGTCGTTTGTCGGCGATAGTTAACGAATGTGGCAACTTTGAATTACGACGATCTGCGTCGGCCGCGCTACCACCGCCACATGCGCTAGATACGTCACTTCGGCGCAACCTATGCGACACTCGACTGTTTGTCTGATAGTCCTGCTTCTTTGCGTCTGCTCAGCACGACTCGTGAGTTCTCTACGTGCTCCTACCATGTGTTAGAAAAGCTGGCGACATCGTCGAGGTAAAGCGCGTACTACGACAGGCCACGAAACACCGATCCAGTAGTTTCGACTCAAAAGGCCACACGGCGCGCGTTTGAGACCGAAACTCAACATGACGGGACGGACTGTCCGAACGGGGAAACAAAGAACGCAGCGTTAAAACTAGCTCTTCCCCAAAGGCTAGTTTCGTTATTCGAAGCGCGTTCTCTTTCCGGAGTCATATACAAGCCTCGCAAAGCAGACGCCCGTTATCACGCGCGGAGCTGACTTCAAAGCCAACATAGCGGCAAGCACGCATGCCTCGCAATCGCGTTTCCGCTCATAGCAGAAAGCTCTCAACTCCCGCTTTCGCCCTAAGCGCCTTCGTTCCACTGGCCTGGAATGCGGGTGAAAGTGCCCCACCTAGCTTTCAAGCAAGCCATCCAGAACTGGGGACAACGGAGAGTTCGCCTCGCAACGCGCGGCCACCTGGGTTTCCCCGCCGATGGGGATGGCGCAACCCGCTTCGGCCGACGGCGGCTCGATTAAGCTACTGCCAGAGCTTTCGGTCCGCTCGCCGCTCGGCCTTCGTTGCTTGCTCGTCTCTCGTGTCCTGCTCGCAGGCTTAGCCACAACATCGCCCGCGTTAGAGCTCACACCCGAAGGAACACCTTCTGTTTCCGGGGGCTCTAGCGGCTTCGTCTGGCTAGCCTCGCCGTCCAAACTTTCACGCGAAACCTCGCTATCTCGCGCACTGTGCGCGATCCTGTTGGAAGCCGTCTCTGAGGCCTCCTCTGATTCTGAGCGTTCTGCCGAAATCGTTGAACCCGAGACCGTCACATGAACGCGATCAGCGGACCCGTACGGCCCTCTGTCGGACGTCTCAGCAAGTGCTTATTCTCGCTTAGGCACCCTTTTGCTCTCCGTGACGGCGGTACGGTCTCTGTCAACGTCAGTCGCGACGAGCTCACCGGATTTCTCTGTTGGCCCTCTCGGCAGCGCTTCGACCTTGAGCTCGTCTTCGCGTAACGGCTGATCGGAAAACGGTGACAACGTACTCTCCGTGTCGCCCGGCTCCGTTTCTCCACCGAAGGGTTTCACGGAACCCGCCTCAGCCGCTGGCGGTTCGACTAACCTACCGCGAGAGTTTTCGTTCGGCTCGCAGTTCGAGCTACGTTGCTTGGCGTCCTTTCGCGTCTCGCTCGCTGGGGAAGAGTCAACATTCTCCGAGAGCTTCCCCGCTTGCGAACTCGTAAGTGCCTTGCACTGGCCACTGCTCGCGGACACTGCGCGCGTTTCGAAATCTTTATTTCGAAGCGGCGTCTCTGCCTCCGCGCCGTTCTCGCTCTCTTGGCTCGCTTCTCTGGCCAAGAATACGAGTGCGGTCGCTTCGCCTTTGCCCTGGGACGCTCCGTCTTCCGGCCCTGACCTCTGAACAACGAACGGCGGCCGTTGGTCCTGACTTCTCCGACCGCTCGCCGGAACCGTTAGACAAGTCACGCTAGGCGCCGGCGAACCCTGACGGAGCTCCGACTCTAGCCTCATCAACTCCAGCCACTCGAGCTGCCTTTTGGCTTCCCGTTCCTGCCTTTCAGCTTCCTCCCTCCGTTCCTGTCTTTCGGCTTCCTCCCTGCGTTTCTGTCTTTCCGCCTCCTCGCGCTCACGGCGCTCTTTCTTTTCGGCTTCCTCGCGCTCCCGGCGCTCTTTCTTTTCGGCTTCCTCGCGCTCCCGGCGCTCTTTCTTTTCGGCCTCCTCGCGCTCACGGCGCTCTTTCTTTTCGGCTTCCTCGCGCTGCCGGCGCTCTTTCTTTTCGGCTTCCTCGCGCTCACGGCGCTCTTTGATTTCAGCCCTGGCCTCATTGACTTCCTCAGCCGGTACGTTCTCCTTCCGCATGATCTCAAGGATCGCATGCTTCCGTTTCGCACGGCCTAAGTCAAGGCCCAGCTCCTCGAAAATTTCGATGAGTTCCTTCACTTTAAGGTCCTCCATCGTTTGCACTGGCCTCTTGCTGCTTACCTGCGTTAGAATTCCTTTGCCGCTCCTATACTATCGAGCTACTAGTAAGGCACGCGCAAGTAATTCTCTACGCTCTTTTGTTTACCTCTCGGCACTAGCTCTGGTTTCAACACACTTTCTAGGCATGAAACAATCAAAGCTATACACAGTGCTTTACACAGCCCTTCTCTAGACTACTATAACCTGTGCTAGAGAAGTCTGGTGAACCGAGAGAAAACGTCGATCGCTTACCACACCAGGTAGTAGCCGTTGCCGGTCGATCCCACCGCTGCCACCACTGTTGGGAATGACTATCCCACGCTGCCACCACTGTTGGGAAATAACGATCCCACCCCTGGTACCACTGTGGGGAATGACCATCCCACCGCTGGCACCACTGTTGGGAATGACTATCCCAGGGCGGTCGCCAAGGTTGTGACTCTCCTTCCTGCTCGTCACCGAGGTTGGAAATCAGCCATCCCGACGCTGTCTCCGCTGTTGCGACTGGCCACCCGAGCGCAGTCACCGGTGTAGCGATGTTGCCTTGCTCCGTCCGCTATCGACGCGGCGCGAGAGCCGAGCGAAGAAGTTCTCGAGCCGACGAAAACTTGAAGTAACATTTATATACGGTATGTACAGGGTAAGCAAACGTTACATAACTCGCACAAAGGCGACAGCACCCCTTTCACTCGGTGCTTTCGAAGAGACTGGTGCCGGAGAGAAGCCGCCGAGGAATGCCGAATACTGCCATCGATGACTGCCTACGAGTTGTGATTTCTTTCCTAGATTACTGGAAATTTGTTCTCGTAGGTGCGTCATATTATGGTTTTCTTTTGTCAATATTGTGCAAGCCCTTGGTACTTGCACGAATATGAAATTTAGCTACAAATTCGTTATATCTATCTATTCAGTGTCATGAGCGGGGGTTCATTGAACTGCTTTTTTCTGTGTGCTGTTTCTTTGTTTATTTCCTGCCTTCTATGTCATTTCTCAAGACACTCGTACAACCTGTGCTCATTCCTTATTGGGTGGCTCTCTCATCCCTCCCTCGGCGTCGGCGCCCATCAAGGGGTCGTCTTCGTTAGCTTTCTGCCCGGAACGCGGGCTGTGGACAAGCCATTTGAAGCTATTATCTGGTCGCTTAAGGAAGCGGTGGCATTTTTTTTGAGGACGCGTCCCCTCGCTAATCCGCCCTCTTTGGCTCTTAAAGTTGAACGTCGCCTTCTGCATGAGACATAGCAGGCGTTTGGCGTTTCCCAGGGTCTGTAGCACAAATTATCGATTCCATGCTTCCGCCGTTTGCGGCATGTTGTTTTCACTTCTTTCGAGTGAGATTCCCAGCACCCCTTCCTTTTATGTTTACTTTTCCTAATATTTCAGTGCGTGGATGGGCAGTGGTTGAAGGAAACACGCTTCCTGAGTGCCTCGTTTTTGTTTTTCGCCGCGTTGTATATTGAGATGGATTACCTGTGCGCCCAATCCTGCACTACGTTTCTTCTTTTTACAATGGTTTTTTGCTGTACTTTCTTTTTGTACCGTTTTAAAATCATGTGTCCACTTTCCCTCAGCGCTCCCTACGAACCTTATATACCGTGTATTCGACCCCCCGCGGGTTCTGAGCTAACCGCGACCAATTTATCCTCGCAAACTTCTTGATCTCGTCTGCCCATCTAACGTTCTGCCGCCCCTGCTACGCTTGCATTCTCTAGGGATATACTCTGTTGCCCTTAAGACCGCCAGACTTTGCCGTCTTCTTGCCGTTGTTTTATTGTCCCGCGGCCGTTGAACCCTTAAAAACCCACGGCCATTCAACTTTTACAGACGACGGCTATTCATCCTTGCTTGGGGGCCAGCTGTTGAACCAGAGCCGCTCAGCCATGGCTGAACTTTAGCCAAGCAACATAATCGTCCGGCCGTTCCACTGCGGGAGGCATATTAATTGTGCTGCTGCAGCTTTCATCCAGCCCTAGAATGGGTATAGTCGAGCTGTTTCTACAGCCAAGTGCAAAATTTATAACTTCATCACAGCAATCATTTGTGCTTTTAAGTAAACAAATAAATTTCGCAACTGAAAAACACTCTTGATCACAAAATGTGGTGCAGATTTATTTTCTCAATTGCTGCTCTTACAGTGATGCTGCGTTCATTTGATGCAACCGATACTGTGTTCATGGACAGAGATCCAATCGAAACCACAGCTCCCACGCTCAGGAGCACCTGAACACAAAAATGAAAAAAAGCACAAAATACAACTGTGCACACCTCACACTGTCACCAAACTAACAAAGGAAGTTCGAGGCACCTACAGATATTTTCACAGCTAATGTGCAATGTATTGATTGATTGATTGTAGGGTTTAACGGGCCGACGCAACGCAGGCGATGAGGCGCGCCGTAGTGGAGTGCCCCGGATTAACTTTGACCACCTGGGGATCTCTAACGTGCGCCGACATCTCGTAGACACGGGCGTTTTTGCATTTCGCCTACATCAGAAAAGCGGCCGCTGCGGCCGGGAATCGAACCTGCGACCTCGTGCTCAGCAGCGCAACGCCTTAGCCACTGATAATGTGCAATGTATCTTGCTTTAAAGGGACCCTACAACACCCTTGGATCAGTGGCAGTAAACCTGCACGATGTTTAGATTACACCGCCAGGAATACCTGAGCCAAATATTACAAGTGCACGTGAAGTAGTGGGCATGCAAATCACTGTAAAAGGCGCAAAAAAAGCAACCGCTCTCTGCAGTGTTGCTCATTATGCACCCCTGGCATGGCCTAAACAACGTCAATACGGCCATGGCTGTCCTATTTCCTGCCGATGGTCAACTTCGCGGCTCATTTCTTGCATTTCCTGTTCGTAGGTGCTGTGTACCAACCTCTAATAAGAGTGAACCTGTACATATAGTTTTGGGGATTCTGTTGTGTTTGGAGTGCGCAAGGAGTTTCAATGACCTACTAAGTAGTCTCCGTTCAACGACATCACTCGACAACAAACATTCATTACTGTGAAAGCGTCCTACCAGACTGAGCAAGCGTTTGCGACTAGGCAGCGATGCCTGTTTTTTTTTTGGCACCAGACGGGAAATAGACCCCTCCACGTTTCGGAGAAAAAAAAAAGCTCTACGGCCTGTGATACAGCGAAGGCCCTCAAAGGGAACACCGTGAGCCGCACCCCACTCAAGGTAACAGCGGACAACTTCGCGCGTTCAGCCGAGGTGCTCCTGAACTACACATTGGTAAAAGAAAAGAAATAGTGTCCAAAGAAACCGAGCACGAGAAAGGTTTTAAGCCAGAAATCAGATAAACAGGAAAATGGGAAAACGCTTTTATTGCAAAGCTCTGATTTGAAACTATTCCCGTGTTTGTTTTTTTTCTCAAGGCACGTTTTAGCTCCGAAAAGTTGAGCAGTCGCTTATTGTATTTTGCCTTGTTCAAAGTGGCCCAGCTATCGAAGTCACACAATAGTGCGGCGAAACCGCCAATCCTACAGGTTTTTTTAAAATAGGCGCTTATATTTACGCATAGGCGACCTCTACAGTGAGGTTATGCGCCCAGGGGGACACATATATAGGAGGTAAATATTGATTTGGGAGGCGTAATTAACTAAAATTGACTAATGAGCTTTTTAGTGGCTACCGTGACAAGACATATATTTGGAGGTTAGACGGAAACATTTTTCTAGGCAGTTTCAATTGGTAGAATTCGTCTGGTGCATCCGTAGTCCGAGATAGCAAACCGGGAAGTTTAATTGCCGCTCGCAAGATTACGCATGCAAGACAGTCTGCACCTGCGAAAGCTCCACCCTTCTGTGACGTGCCTGCTGTGTACAGTGTTTAGTTCGACAAAGGGGTGGAGCCCCAGGAAACAGTGATAACTGGCACCCATTCATTCTTGGCTGGCGGTATTGGAATCTGCAGTACTCTGAACCGCTATCGAAACACAGAACAAAAGAGAGGAGCTATGCGCTGGTCTTGACTTCTAGCATGCGTAATCATGCGAACGGCAATTATACTTCGCCGTTTCATATCTCGGACAGCGGATGCGCTATAAGAATTCTGGCCATTGCAACTGCTTAGAAACACGATTGCGTATAACTTTTCAATAGAATCATGCCTGGTGTTTGCAGCAACTAAAAAGGTTTATAATCAATATTAGTTAATAAAACACCTACATCAATAATTATCTCCTATTTATGTGTCTCCCTGGGAGCATAACCTCACTGTTAAGGTGGTCTTCGCGTAAATATAACCGCCTATTTAAAAAAACATGTCTACCTAACTTTGATCACCCTGTATAAACAGAGCTCGTGCGATAAAAACCTGCATATGGTACAAAACACCTCCATTCCTCGCGATGTCATCAAGAGCACCGGCAATTATTTCAGACTTTCTAGCCCCCTCCGCGGCGCCTACCACTTGTCCATCAGCAACGCTAGACATGTCGAGCATAGTCAGCATCAGTAAATTGAATTTACCTTCCTCGAACCACACCGTGAGACTGAAGCGGAAGCGGGAAATCCAGCCGTAACACGTTTCTGCACCGAACCTTAGTCGTGCAAAAAAATTGCCAGCAAAAATGAACTTACTGAACTTTCTGTGTCCGGGCACTGGAAAACGCCGCCATTCGTCGATCGTTTGCAGCAGCACTTCAGCTTATCCTTAGCATCAGGTGTTTCCAAAGGGGCAGGCAGGATATCCACAAAGCGCGAACACATGTCACAACACAAAACTTTAAATGTGCCTTTCCAAATATACCACTAGCAAGCCATTATTTTGTCTTCACTATCCATTATCTTTGGTTTAGCGTATTCGGTTATTATTTTTGTGTCCTCATTCATTTATCCATGAGTGCGCATGTATATACAGCACACCGTTCGGTGACTGGGCGAATGTCCACGCATGACCTTCGGAATTCTGTTAATTGGGCACGGTCGGTGCTAGACCTGCGACAGACGTCAGCCGTTGACCTTTCGAAGAGCAGGAGCGTGCAGATTCATAAGCGGACGGGATAACGTACGTTTCCTAAACAACTTTTCAAAAACAACTCCAAAATATGTTTCCAAAACAACGGCTGCCTACGAAACACGAGTACTCTAGAACTGGAAAACAGCCATTCATCATCTGTTCCCCTGCAAGCGGAAAAAAAGCGGTTTCCGGGTGGCCGTGCACAAGCTGATCATCTTTTTTAAACCCGCTTTCAAGCAACAAGCGAGTACTCGGCAGCGGGAAACATGCCGCCTGTCTTTTGCTTGAACGTTGCTAGAGCAAGTGCCGTTCATCGCCCGTGGTCGATCCGCCAGATAACTTCTGAGTAACGTTCGCCGAGGGGAAACTGTTGGCGGTTAACGAGCGAAAGCTGACCAACCTTAAGAACATTGGCTGCCGAAAACGTGCGCAGAGGATGGTGGCCGTATTCAAACCGTTTATCTTATGTTCAACGCTGGTCAGTTTGTTGCGAATGGCCCAGCATTCCGGAGAACAGCCGTAGGTTGGCCTATCAAAAATCGGACTTGCTGTGCTGCCTGGGTCTTGCCTTCGCGATACATCCCCTACCCACGTACATTTCTTCTTCTAATTTCTTCTATAAGTCCTTAAAACGCGTTTGCTTCCTGACCCACTCCGCTCTCTTCTTGTCCCTTAATGTTACACCTATTATCTTCCACTTCATTGTTCACTGAGCCGTTCTCAATTTAGGTTGAACCCTCTTGGTGAGCCTCTACATTTGTGCCCCGTGGGTGACTACCAGTAAGATGCAGCTGTCATGCACTTTCTTCTTCGGGGAAAATGGTATGCTGCCATTCATTATCTGAAAATGTTTGCCACATGGACTCCACCCCATTGTTATCCTTCTAACTATCTCTGCCTAATGGTAGGAATCCGGGGTCACAACTTGGCCTAGGTAGATGTATTCGCTTACCACTTCCACTGCCTCGCCACCTATCTCATACCGCTATGCTGTCCCGAAGTAATTGATTATCACTCTGGTTTTCTGCAGATTATTTTCAGGCCCTCGGTACTACAATATTCTTCCATAGTTGAAATCATGCTTTGCTGTTCGTCCCCCGAGTTACTTACCAAGGCAACGTCTTCATCAAATCCGAGGCTACCGAGGTGTTCTCCATTAACCAATACTTTAACTTGTTCCCAATTCAATGTTTTGATTACTTCTTGTAAACATGCTGTGAATAACATTGCAGAGATTGTGTTTCCTTGTCTGACGCCCTTCCTTATAGGTAATTTACTGCTCTCCTTATAGGGGTTGATGATAACTGTGGACCCATTGTAGACTGTTGTGATTCCGGAGGACGTAAGATGCACCGGCAGCACCACCGTACGAGAAGACGTGTATTGAACACAATACATCAAATATATACATAATTGACAGATGCGCCCCTGGGGGTGAAAGAACACAAAGTATTACCGAAACTAAATACAACATACTCCCTCTCTTATTGTAGTGATTGTTAGCAAGTGTTAGTAAGAAGCCCCAATGCATGCATGTACATGTTTACACGCTGTATACACATACATAGTTACACTATACACACACTGTTCTATACACTCAGTAAACTGCTGGGTCTGATAGTACTCGAGCCACGCCGGTGGCCGGCGCTCTCGGATGGTCGATGGGGACGCTGGACGGCCGGAGATACTAGTGAGCTCGTAGAGCTCTGTAGCACGCCAGGAGACCGCGGTTGTGGCCCAGGAGAAGGCAGCTGCAGCATGGCAGGCTCCGGTATATGCAGCTGCGGGTCAGGAGCAGGCGACTGCGGTACGGCAGACTGCAGTACGCCAGTAGGTGGCGGGTGCGACCAGGGAGAGGGCGGTGGCGCAGGGCAGTCTGCGGCACTCGAACTGGAAGCTGCGGCGCAGGGAGCTCGGAACGTCGGTATGGTGGACTCGTGCCCCTCTCGGGAATCCGGGACAGCTTGGAGGCGTTTCATGTGCGGCCGTCTGCAAGGTGGAAAGAGGCAGGTCTCCTTTTCTCCAACACTTCAGTTGGCGAGGAAAAGGAGCGATCTCCCTTGAAACGAACGGACGGATTCTTGAAACGAACAAAATCACCCACATCTATCTTAGGCTCCTTATCAGCTCGCCTCCGATCCGTGTACTTCTTGCTGCTTTGCTGTCGAAGCGGGACCCTTTTGTTCAGTCGCGCCAGTTTCTTTGCTGGGTCTTTTGCGAACGCTCGTGCGGAAACCCCACGACATCCAATCTTGTTCGGGGCATTCGCCCATGCAGCAGAACTGCTGGGGCAACCCCAGTGGTAGCCTGTGCAGTGCAGTGGTATATAGCGACGTGGTCCGTGACTGCTTGTTGGATAGGTCACCTTTCGAGGAGTCAAACTTGGATGAAGTTCTTATAATTTAGGTTTAAACTCTCGATTTGCCTATTCGCCTTGGGGTAGTATACAGACAAATGCGACAGCTTGATGGCTCGGTTTTGAAGAAAGGTTATAAATTCACGTGAAGTGAACTGCCCCCAATTGTCGCAATCTCCTCTGGGTATCATTCACGAGCAAAAACACTGTTTAAGAAGTCTTTTATAGGGATTTTGGCCACTTCGCTGCGAAAATATATATCTGGTCATTTGGAATGGTAATCGGCCAACGTTATAGCAAATCGGCTTTCGTGAGGTGCGTGTTCCAACGGCCGAACAATGTCTAGGCCCAGTTTCTGTCATGGCCTTTCAGGCCAGTCAACAGGCTGCAATGGCGCTGGCGATGTTTTGGCGGACTTATCGCCTCCAGGCGGATGTGACAGTTTTTTATGGCAGATTCATCTTGCTTGTCCATTCGTGGCCACCAGAACAGCTCACGAAGTTGCGCCTTCGTGGGCGACGGCGATGAACTGTCTCGTGGGCGACGGCGATGAACTGAGCTGTGAGCGAGGACGGAACAACGAGGCGCTTTTGCGCGCAGTAGAAGGTAACTCATCAAAAAAAAGTTGTTCGCGCACACAGTAGAAAGGTTTCGCTTCGTCTGGTGCGAACGTTTGTGGTGGCGAAGAACTGAGCCCGAACGACTTGACCGTTTGCAGACAGCCATCGTTGAGGAGGCTCGCTTGAATTCTTCCTTCCTTACGCAAGCCGGCTCGACCAAAGACACAATTTCTTCTTCCTTGGCGAGCTCTGCCTCCGCCGTAGGAGCTAGCAGCCGAGAAAGGGCAGCTGCCACAGTGTTGGTGGACCCCTTGCGGTACTCGACAGTAAAGTTGTAACGTAGGAGTCGTGCACTCCAGCGTGCAATTCGGAGTGTTCTTCTTCCACGTCCTTGCGACGAGGGCAACGATACTAATGCCCGATGGTCCATTCGAATCTTCAAATTCCGAGCCCAAAGGTAAGTGTGCCATCGTTCGCACGCCCAAATATCTGTCACTGCTTCGCGTTCGCCGACCGAGTACTTTCTTTCGGCTGGTGACAAGGTACAAGACGCGAAAGCATTTGTGCGGAGCTCGTGGCCATTTTGCTTATGCAGGATGGCTCCCAGCCCACAGTCGGAAGTGTCGGCCGACACGATGACTGGAAGTGTGGGATTGAACATGTGTAGAACTGTTTTTGAAGACAGCATTTTCTTGACCCTCCGTAAACTGCTGTCTTCTTAGGCTGACCATATGACTGGCTCATTCAGTAGGACGCGCATAGGCTCGGCCACCTTGGCCAAGCGTGGAACGAACTTGGAATAGTATTCTACAAGACCCACGAATGAACGGAGGGCGGCAAGATCTGTTGGCACTGGAGTGTTAACTACCGAGTCTACATTCTCTGGAAGCGGCGGGACACCTTGCGCCGTGACCTTAGGACCTAGGAAAGAAAGCTCTGGAACATTGAAGAGGCATTTTTTGTTCTATTTCAGGCCTCTGTCTTTGACTTTCTGCAAGAGTGTTGATAGGTTCGAAAGATGTTCTTCTGCACTTTTGCCAAGGACTATCACATCATCAATATAGAACAACACACCAGGGCAGCCATCAAGAATTGTGGCCATCATCTTCTGAAATGCTGCTGGGGTGGAAGCTAACCTAAAATAATCTCTTTTGAAACGAAAAATTCCTTCATGTGTGATGAAGGCTGTCAGGTTCCTGCTGTCAGGGTGCAAAAGAACCTGATGGTAGGCAGAAGCCAAGTGATGTTTTGAGAAGTGTGTCGCACCTACCAAAGCATGAAGAAGTTCCTCTGTATGAGGCAACGGGAAGCTGTCTGGTACAATAGCCTTGTTAGGCTCCCGAAGGTCAACACAAAGCCTGATGCTGCCATCATTGCTGTTACGACAGCAATGGGCGAAACCCATTCAGAAGCATCGACACGTTTGATGACGGCAAGGCTCAACAACCTGTAAAGTTCATCTGACACTGGTTCTCGAAGTGAAACCAGAAGACGGCGAAGCTTCGAAGATACCGGTTGCACGCCTTGCCGAATCTTGACACGATGCTTGAACCGCTTGGCAAGGCCCAACTATGGACTGAAAAGTCAACCGAAGTCATGTGCAATTGCTTGCCAAAGGTTTGCTTGCCTGGGTTGCGCTTTTCACTACGTTGGAATGTGGCAAAGTGTCGGGGTATTGACACGTGGCGGCGGGGCAACGAACGTGTGCAGGCACTCGAGAGTGGACCCCTGAATTCGAAGAGTTAGAGCCCTAATGCCATCAGGGCCAATCAGACATGTTCCTTGGCGAACGATGTAGAAAAGAAGTGTTGTAGAGCGCCCTTTAAATTGAACGTCTGCCTGGAAACAACCTAGCACGGAAATTTCACGCGTAGAATAATCAAACAAGGTTACGTGGGGAGCTGGTTGGAGCAAACCGCTTTGAAAATGTCGGCGAAGTTCTTGCTCCGACTAAATTGAAACACACGACCCTGAGTCAACAAGAAATGCCAACCTGACATCCGCTACGCGCACTTGTGCGTAAATTGACCTGCGAGCGGGATGCTGCACAGTTTAAACGTGCTCAGAACTTTCACCTGACAAACCATTCTGATTGATTGATTGTAGGGTTTAACGCGCCGACGCAACGCAGGCGATGAGGCGCGCCGTAGTGGTGGGCTCCGGATTAATTTTGACCACCTGATGATCTTTAACGTGCGCCGAAATTTCGTACACACGGGCGTTTTTGCTTTTCGCCTCTGTCAGAAAAGCGGCCGCCGCGGCCGGGAATCTAACCCGCGACCTCGTGCTGAGCAGCGCAGCGCCTTAGCCACTGAGGACAAACCATTCTCATCGAATCCAACTTTGCAAACCCTGCCTTGCATTTGTCCCTTGCGGTTGCATAGTTTCTGAAAGTGGACTTTGATACGGCAAAATGAACACTTCTGTACCGGCGCTGGGCACTGCGACGCTGATGCGCGGTGATTCCGCGAGCCGCACCGGTAACAGTGCGGTGAAACGGACCAGCTATCTCTGTCTCGTCGAGGGGGATGGGGACCCCTGCGGCGCACGTTAACCGGTCGCCCTCCTGGAAAGTTCTGCTGGAAATGCGCTTGCGGTTGTGAATTGAATTTTCGAGAAAAATGGGAATACTGGGCACGACGCCGTACAGAAACAGGCTCGACCAAAGCAGAAAATTTCTTTAGCTATTCAGCTACTTGCTCTGACTAAAGAGCGATTCGCACTGCGCTGTCGAACGAAAGGGAGGAACCCTTGAGCAGCAACCGCTCACGCACGCGGTTGGAAGCAACACCGGCAACAAATCGGTCCCGCAGAGCCGCATCTTGTGAAGGTAAAAACAATGCGAAAACGAGCTCCCGTAAAGCAGCAACAAAGTCATGAACGGACTCGCCTGCGTGCTGGCTGTTGCGGGAGAAACGATGACGCTCGACAATGGCGTCACGACGTCGAAAACTGCTGCCGTAAGGCGATGAGTGCACACTCGTACTCGTCAGTAGCGGGCGTGGGAGGCTTCTTTTGTACTGCCGGTGCTGCGACGCTTGCTGGTGCTGGTGCTAGGGCGCTTGACGCTGCAGGTAGAGTCTGGAAATACGCTGCCCTTCCGCCCCTAAACCATGCAAAGGAATGGGTATCCGTCACTCTGCTGGTAACTCAGCTCCTCCGGACGCTAGAAGGTAGACTGTTAAAGTCTGCTCCCACTCCTCCCATGGAAGAGACGGACGGCCGGGCGCCCGGAGGAACGGCGGTAGCGGAGCAAGTCGGAGAAACTCAAGGCGGGGCAGATCCGGATGGCACTCGATGCTTAAGGTAGCTTGACGTGTTGTTATCCCATCCCCGTCGCCAATGTGGTGTTTGCGAAGGACGTAAAAAGCACCAGTAGCACCACCGCACAAAAATACGTTTATTGCGCACAATACATCATTTATATACATAAACGACCGACGCGACCCTTGGGGGTGAAAGAACACAAAGTAATACCGAAACTAAATATAACATTGGAGAGATTGTGTTTCCTTGTCTGACGCGCTTCCTTATAGGTAATTTATTTCTCTTCTTATGGAGGATGATGGTAGCTGTGGAGCCATTGTAGATATTCTCTAGTATTCTTACATAATGCTCATCTAGCCCCTGCTTCCGTAATGCCTAAATTACTGCTGAGGTTTCGACTGAGTCAAATGCTTTCTGATATTCTTTGAAGGCTATATATAGAGGTTCAGTATACTCAGCGCACTTCTCTATCACCAGATTGATCGTGTTTATTATGCTCCATTTTTTAATAGGCCTTACGGAACCCTGCTTGTTCTTTTGGTTGACTGAAATCTAAGATTGCAGAAATTCTGTTAGCCATTACCTTGGTAAGCACTTTGTACACGACTGACACTCAGCTGATCGGCCTGTAATTTCAAGTCCTTTATGTTACCTTCCTTATACATTAGGATGACGTTAGCGTTCTTTCAAGATTCCGGTACACTTGCGGTCGTTAGACATTGGGTATACAGGTTTGCCAGTTTTAAGTAAAATTTCTCCGCGATCCTTCAAGAATTCTGCGGTTATCTGATCTTCACCACGTGCTTTTGCCCCTTTGATCTCTCTCAAAGCCTTCCTTACTTCTTCGGTCGTTACTGGTGGGATGGCAATCTTCTCTGAACAACTTTCTCGTTCGGCATTATCCTTGATGTCACGGCTACTGTATAGATCCCTATATAACTCCTCGGCTACTGTGACGATTTTATCCCTATTTGTGATTAGATTGCCGTGCTTGTCTTTAAGTGCATACATGCGATTTTTTCCGACTCCCAGAGGCATCTTCACTGCTTTCAGGCTACCCCTGTTCTTTACAGCATATTCGATCCTTTCTATGTTTTACTTCTGTATGTAAGCTTTCTTGCGCTTATTAACTTTGAAAGCTCCACTAGATCTATTCTGTCAGCCGGAGAGGAAATTGTCATGGTTTCCCTTTTCCTAATTAGATCTTTCGTCTCCTGGGACAGTTTACTAGAATCCTGTGTAGCCATCGTGCCCCCAAATGCTACTGCAAACTCGGTGATGATGCGTGTAAGGTTGTCGCTGGCTTCCTTTGTCGTAAGCTCTGCTTCCTCTGTAAGAGCTGAATATGTGTTCTGCAGCGCAATCCTGAATTCTTCAACTTCAGTTCTTACTGTTAGCTCATTATTCGGCTTGTTTCGTAATAGCTTGTTGCAGTCCCCGCTCAAATCTAGCCTAATTCTAGATCTTACCATACGGTAGTCACTACACCTTACCCTTCCGAGCACTTCCACGTCCTTCAAGATGCCAGTGTTATCGCATATATGTAGTCTATTTCATTTTTATGCTGCCCTTTAGAACTCCTCCACGCCCACTTCCGGCTCTCCCGTTTGCAGAAGATAGTATTCATTATACCGAGGTTATTCCGTTCTGCGAACTCGACTAGTAGGTCACCCCTGCTATTTCTACAGGACAGACCATAGTTCCCAACTGCCTTGTCACCACACTGATTCTTGCTTTCTTCAGCATTGAAGTCCCCTATATCTACGATATACTGTGTTTTTACTTTATTGCCGATTTTACATCTTCATAGAAGCGTTCCGCTACCTGCTCGTCGTAGCTGGATGTGGGCGCATAGCCCTGTACCACCTTCAGTTTGTTCCTCTTATTGAGCCTAATTATAAGACCTGCTGCCCTTTCCGTTGTGATATAGTATTCTTATATGTTGCGAGCTATGTTTTATTTACTAAAATCCCCACTCCCATTTCTCTTCTGTCCACTAGACCACGGTAAGATAGGACGTGTCCATTTTTCAGCAACGTGAATATTTCTCCTGTCCTCTTAACCTCCTAAGCCCTATGACATCACTTTGTTGCCCTTTAATTCCTCGAACAACACCTCTAGACTCGCTTCACTGAATAAGGTTCTTGTGTTAAACGTTGCCAGGTTCAGATTCTAATGTCGGCCTGTTCGAGTGCAGGTATTCTTAGCACCCTGTGCGGCATCATAGGTCTGACCGCCGCCGTGGTCAGTTGCTTCGCAGCCACTGGAGAGTGAGAGCCGTGGTGAAATAATTGGCGTATTCATGGGTGGTTGTGGCCGTCCCTACACCAAGGTAACCAATCCTGCTGTGGTGAGTAGATTATTATATATATATATATATATATATATATATATATACAAGAGAAGAAAAACTTCGAACAAGGTAAAAGCACGATTGTGGCCTACGTTTCAGCAAAGAGAACTTATATATATATACATATATATATATAGGAAATGAGGGGCTCGTTGAAAATAACACAGAAATAAGGGTTGGCAGCCGAGAAAACCTCGGAAAGCAAAGGGGAGGATGTGGTAGATCATTGAAACAGATTAAGAATTTGGAAAGAAAGAAAGAAAGTGAAGAAAAAATGCCCGCCAGGTGGGATCCGAACCCACGACCTCCAGAATACCGGTCTGGTGCGATAACCACTACGCTACCGGCGGGGCGATTTTCCCATTCACTTTCTGGGGTATTTATTTTAGGTATGTTTGTTTCCTGTGCTTGGGGGTGGTAGCCAGCGCCATTCGGACTAATCGGGGTGAAGGGGACCTTCTTTTTAACCCCCGGGTCGTGACTCGAGTGTCTACGACAAGTCCAGAGTGGTCGACCAGCTTTGAACCCTCTTAAGCTCCCTTTGGCAACAAGACTGCCAGAACAGAGGCCCTCGCTATGCATGTAGCGAATCAGAATAGGAAATGAGGGGCTCGTTGAAAATAACACAGAAATAAGGGTTGGCAGCCGAGAAAACCTCGGAAAGCAAAGGGGAGGATGTGGTAGATCATTGAAACAGATTAAGAATTTGGAAAGAAAGAAAGAAAGTGAAGAAAAAATGTCCGAATGGCGCTGGCTACCACCCCCAAGCACAGGAAACAAACATACCTAACATAAATACCCCAGAAAGTGAATGGGAAAATCGCCCCGCCGGTAGCGTAGTGGTTATCGCACCAGACCGGTATTCTGGAGGTCGTGGGTTCGGATCCCACCTGGCGGGCATTTTTTCTTCACTTTCTTTCTTTCTTTCCAAATTCTTAATCTGTTTCAATGATCTACCACATCCTCCCCTTTGCTTTCCGAGGTTTTCTCGGCTGCCAACCCTTATTTCTGTGTTATTTTCAACGAGCCCCTTATTTCCTATTCTGATTCGCTACATGCATAGCGAGGGCCTCTGTTCTGGCAGTCTTGTTGCCAAAGGGAGCTTAAGAGGGTTCAAAGCTGGTCGACCACTCTGGACATGTCGTAGACACTCGAGTCACGACCCGGGGGTTAAAAAGAAGGTCCCCTTCACCCCGATTAGTCCGAATGGCGCTGGCTACCACCCCCAAGCACAGGAAACAAACATACCTAACATAAATACCCCAGAAAGTGAATGGGAAAATCGCCCCGCCGGTAGCGTAGTGGTTATCGCACCAGACCGGTATTCTGGAGGTCGTGGGTTCGGATCCCACCTGGCGGGCATTTTTTCTTCACTTTCTTTCTTTCTTTCCAAATTCTTAATCTGTTTCAATGATCTACCACATCCTCCCCTTTGCTTTCCGAGGTTTTCTCGGCTGCCAACCCTTATTCCTGTGTTATATATATATATATATATATATATATATATATATATAGTAAAAACGGGTATAGCTTCTAACAAAACTTTCTTGAACGTCGTTTCGGTCGCATGCCGACCTTTATATAGACAACATCTCGTATTTCTCTGCGCGTATTTATAACCTCGTCGTCCAACGACGCCGAAAGAGAGAGAGAGAGAAAGAGAGTGACAGGGAGGGAAGGGATTTGGAGAGACAAGCAACAACGAGCACACCCTCTCGGCGAGTTGAGGCAAAGGTTAACAAAAAAAGAGAAATTGTGAGAGAGAAAAAAAGGAAAAAGAAAACAAAAACAAACCTAAACATGCATAGGGGAGAGACGAGTACACAACTCTTTCAAAACGCTTTCCTCTATCATTCGTCAGCTTGTACAAAGAAAAACAGGGACCGCCCGCTTCAGAAGGGTGCCGCTGTGCTCAAGAAAGGAAAGCTACAGCAGCAACAGAAAGGATCTCACACAATCACTGGGGACCACAGCATTCCAATTGTCACTGACATTACGGGAATACTTTACAGGAAGCGCTCACAGCCGCACGCATGTTTCAGTGACCCAACCCTAAAACAAATAGGAAGACTCGTTAAGAGTGCAGGCACGATATCCGCACTGTGGCTCAAAACGTCCAAGGTTCCGCCGATCGGCAGGACGGCTGGGAGGCATTCATCATACTTAGGTCTATTCTTCAGCTCCGTCCGGGCAGTCGAAGGGGTCGTCCTTGACCATGAACCAGGGAAAGGGCGCCTAACTAATCCTCTACCGGCACGCGGGAGTGGTTCGGGTTCTTTGTTGGAGTAAACGACGGCGGCCGCCTCGAGGCTGTTTGTGGTATATGCCGCCTGCGCGGAAACCCTAGAAAGGGAATAAATAAAATAGCAATATCTTGATTACCTGTGTAAACAACACAGAGACTTACAATTTAGATAGGGGATTATTCCTCAGCCCGATTTTCAACAGCATGAATATACGACATAACGCCCGGGATAACATTCATTCCTGCCTTCACGGTATTAAATTTGTGAATAATATAAGATTCACGTTGTTCGCATTCTCTTGCAGTAGAAAATTAACTCTGTAAAAGTGTAACTTTGATGGAATCCAATGGCTGGTTTTCGGAGTTGATATGTCGGGATAAGGGTAGATCCGGGAGTGAACGAAAATGTGCCCGATGGTTGTTGAAGCGCATGCGGAATGCCGTGTCCGTCTGGCCAATGTATTGAATGCCACAAACACCGCACTCCAGAAGGTACACGACATTAGAAGAGTCGCAGTGTAGTGTCGCGTAAATTAGATGTTTGGAATTGGAGTTGGTGCTTTCTGCCACCGTGGTTGTCTGCATGTGTTTACATACGCGGCACCATGCCTTTCCGCATGTTTGACACCCACCTTTGGGTGTCCTCTCAGTTTTGGCGTGTACAAGGTAATCTTTAATATTTTTGAGGTGCCTTAATACGACACAAGGAGGGGTGGGGAAGATTTTCGAAAGCTGTTCACTCTGTTGTAGCATGTTGAAATGCTTTTTCAAAATTTTGTTTATGTTCGGGGAACTGCCCCCGAACGTCGGAACCAGGTTGCCTCGCCCTTTCTGGTTTAGTTCTTTCTCATGATGCAGCTTCTCTTGGCGATCAAGTTTGGCCGCTTTGCGAGTAGCGTCGTTGATTATGGGGGTGGGTATTGTTGCTTCGCCAGTACATTGCGGAAGTTTTCTGTGTTTGCCTCGAAGTCTTCGGTGCGGGAACAAATTCTCCTACATCCGTGGGCCTGCGAGTATGGGATACTCGTTTTGCAGTGGCGCGCATAACAACTGTAAAAGTGCAGATTCTGCTGCCTATCGGTAGGTTTTTTGTAAACTGTAGTGATCAATTGTCCTTTGTCTGTATTGATATGCAGGTCAAGGAAATCGATTTCCGTGGTTGAATAGGTATAAGTGAATGCGATGCTTGGATGGGCCTTCCTGAAACACCCGATGAAGTCAATTAAGTCGTCCTCCGTACCGGTCCAAATGAGGAATGTATCGTCCGGAAAGCGTTTGTAAAAAAATGGCCTCATTTCACAGGTTGATAGGAATTTTGTTTTCGAGATCGTTCATGAATATATTAGCGTAGTTGGGTGCTATTCGGGCTAGTTGATAATTAACTCGCTCGTCGACTCTCAACCGCTGAGTTTTGTGTGCGGATAAGGCAGGCTTACAAATTTTCAAGTTTCTATGGAGGCATCACATAATGGCCAGTGCGTGATATATTTCGAAGGATCGTGATTTATTACATCATCCTTCAAACCTTGCTATATATGATTTTATGACTTCATTTTAACGATGTACTCGCACGCGGGCTAAAAATATAAACCTGTGTATGCAAAAACCGAGACATGTCACATTCCGCAAGAATTTTCTGCACACGTAGGCACTACAGCGGCCAAATCATAACGCGGGTCCTACAAATCTTACCTCACTAAACCACTCCTGTGCACTAAGAAGTCACGTCAACTGCTTTTGGATTTTGTGTCTCTAAATACCCATGAACAACTAGATGATGGTCAAATGTATGCGATAATGTTTGTGTACCGCAAAACGACGGCTCACACTGAGTAACAGGGAGGGCCTGCTGTGCAGTGGCATACGCTGAGGTGGCCGGCGGAGGCCCGAACGGAGGGTTTAAGAACCGATTCGGAGTGTTAGGAAAAAAGTGACGCCCCATGGCGTGGTAATTCTGATTACTTCGCGCATTTACTTCGGAAGGTACCTACGAATAAAAGCGCATGAGGAGAACGCACAAGCACATCTTTAGCCGAGAAAACTATCATACCTTTTTTTATATGCACTTTACGGACCACCCTGTTACGATAATTTTATGAAAGTAATGTCGCAGTTGAAGAACAGAACAATTCTGTTAGTAGACAATTTTATTTTTCCCGGAGTCAATTTGCGAAGGTTTAGTATCAGGTCAGATTGCCAGTGAAACTATTTTTAAAATTATTTTTATGTAGAAGCTCAAGCACATTGATGACAGATCAACGAAAACGCCAGAATCATCCCGTACAATTTTCGATTTGTGTTCTTTATGCAAATAGAGGATTGCGTAGTTTTCGTAGAGCAAGTCCTATCCGATCAATTTTTGGTGATTCTTTCTATTTCCTTTTCCAAGGTATTTGTTTATAAAACGTCATCATCATCATCATCATCATCACCAGCCTATCTACACCCACTGCAGAGCAAAGGCCTCTCCCATTATTCTCCAATTATCTCGGTCTTGTGCCAACTGTGACCAATTTATCCCCGCAAACTTCTTGATCTCATCTGCCCATCTAACTTTGTGCCGCCCCCTGCAGCGCTTGCCTTCTCTAGGGATCCACTCTGTTACCCTTAATGACCAGCGGTTATCTTGCCTTCGCATTACATGCCCTGCCCACGTCCATTTATTCTTCTTAATTTCTACTAATATGTCTTTAACACCAGTTTGCTCCCTGACCCACTCCGCTCTCTTCTTGTCCCTTATTGTTACACCTATCATTTTCCGCTCCATTGCGCGCTGAGTCGTTCTCAATTTAAGTTGAACCCTCTTAGTGAGCCTCCAAGTTTCTGCCCCGTAGGTGAGGACCGGTAAGATGCAGCTGTCATACACTTTCTTCTTCAGCGACAATTGTAGGCTGCTATTCATTATCTCAGAATGTCTGCCATTAGCACTCCACCCAATTCTTATCCTTCTAATTATCTCCGCCTCATGGTTGGGATCTGGGGTCACAACCTGGCCTAAGTATATATATTCGCTTACCACTTCCACTGCCTCGCCATCTATCTCAAACTGCTGTGCTGTCCCGAGGTTATTGATCATTACTTTAGTTTTCTGCATATTAATTTTCAGGCCCACGGTTCTTCTCTGTTCGCCCACTGCGGAAAGCATGCTTTGCAATTCGTCCCCCGAATTACTTAGCAAGGCAACGTCATCAGCAAATCTGAGGTTACTGAGGTATTCTCCATTAACCCTTACTCCCACCTGTTCCCAATCCAACGTTCTGAATACGTCTTGTAAGCAGGCTGTGAATAAAATAGGAGGGATTGTGTCCCCTTGTCTGACACCCTTCCTTATAGGTATTTTACTGCTCTCCCTATGGAGGCTGATGGTAGCTCTAGACCCAAATATAGATATCCTCTAGTATTCTTACATAATGCTCATCTACCCCTTTGGTTGCGTAATGCCTGAATGACTGCTAGGGTTTTGACCGAGTCAAATGCTTTCTCATAATCTATGAAGGCTATATATACGGGTTCAGTATACTAAGCGCACTTCTCTATCACCTGATTGGTCGTGTGAATATGGTCCATTGTTGAATAACCTCTACGGAACCCTGCTTGTTCTTCAGGTTGACTGAAATCTAAGGTTGCAGAGATTAGGTTAGCGATTACCTTGGTAAATACCTTGTAGACGACTGACAGCAGGCTGTTCGGCCTGTAATTTTTCAAGTCCTTCATGTCGCTTTTCTTATGGATTAGGATAATGTTCGCGTTCTTCCAAGATTCTGGTACCATTGCGGTCATTAGGCATTGCGTATACAGGTTTGCCAGTTTTTCAAGTACAATTTCTCTGCCATCCTTCAAGAGGTCTGCTGTTATCTGATCCTCACCAGGTGCTTTGTCCCCTTTCATTTCTTTCAAAGCCTTACTTACTTCTTCGGTCGTTACTAATGGGATGTCTATCTCCTCTAAACTACTGTCTCGTTCGGCATTATCCTGTATGTCCCGGCCAGTATGTAACTCCTCGGCCACTGTGACTATTTTATCCCTATTTGTGATGACATTGCCTTGCTTATCTTTGAGTGCATACATCTGATTTTTCCCCATGCCAAGACGTCTCTTCACTGCTTTCAGGGTAGCTCCGTTCTTTACAGCGTATTCGATCCTCTCCATATTTTACTTCCGTATGTCAGCTGTCTTACGCTTATTCATTAACTTCTAGAGCTCGGCTAGTTCTATTCTGTCAGCTGCGGTAGAGATTCTCATGGTTTGCCGTTTCCTGATTAGATCTTTCATCTCCTGAGAAGGTTTACCAGTATCCTGTCTAGCCATAGTGCCCCCGACTTCTACTGCACACTCCGTTAGAATGCGTGTAAGATTGTCGCTGGCTTCCTGTGTCGTAAGCTCGGCTTCCTCGTTAAGAGTGGAATATCGGTTCTGCAGCCCGATCCTGAATTCTTCTACTTTACATCTTACTGCTAGCTCATTTATCGGCTTCTTACGTACTAGCTTGTTGCGGTCCCTCCTCAAATCTAGCCTTATTCGAGATCTTACCATACGGTGGTCACTACACCTTACCCTTCCTAGCACTTCCACATCCTGCACGACGCCAGGGTTATCGCATAATATAAAGTCTATTTCATTTTTGTGCTCCCCATTCGGGCTCCTCCAGGTCCACTTCCGACTCTCCCGTTTACAGAAGGTATTCATTATGCGTAGGTTATTCCGTTCTGCAAACTCAACTAGTAGGTTCCCCCTGCTATTTCTACAGCCCAGACCATAGTTCCCAACTGCCATTTCTCCAGTTCCCAACTGCCACTCTTGCCTACTTTAGCATTGAAGTCCCCCATAACTACGGTACACTGCGTTTTTACTTCAGCCATTGCCGATTCCACATCTTCATAGAAGCGTTCCACTACTTTGTCGTCGTGGCTGGATGTGGGCGCAGAGCCCTGCACAACCTTGAGCTTGTACCTCTTATTGAGCCTAATTACAAGACCTGCTGCTATTTCGTTAATGCTATAGTATTCGTCTATGTTGCCAGCTATGCTTTTATTGAGTAGAAATCCTACTCCCAGTTCTCTTCTGTCCTCTAGACCACGGTAACATAGGACGTGTTCATTTTTCAGCACCGTAAAGGCTTCGCCTGCCCTCCTAACCTCGCTAAGACCTATTACGTCCCATTTAATGCCCTCTAGTTCCTCGAACAACACCTCGAGACTTGCTTCGCTAGATAAGGTTCGCACGTTAAACGTTGTCAGGTTCAGATTCCATAAAACGTACGTACCACCAAATACTATTCAAAAGCCGACGACACAGCTCTGTGACCGCATAAACACGTCAATTGTTTTGTTCAGGAATAACATTGTCAGCTCCTTTTGGGAATAGTTAAAGTTCTACGCATTTACTGTTCTAAGAACTTCATTTCAATAGAGCGGAAGAGGATTTCAAAGTCAAACTCGAAATCAAATTTATTTCTGTGTAAATGTATACAAACATAATAATACACAGACGAGGGTTCCAAAGTCCGCAGACTGTAAAGGGACCGTCTATAAAAACGCACAAAGTGAGTAAGCGAGTTTGTCGGAGCATTGATTAAGACATAAACACGAGCAAACCTACTAAAGAGAGGAGAGAAGTACAGATAATTGCATAGTTTTAATATTAAAAAAATTGTTTTATAGTACGTCACAAATAAAGGCACACTATTCGAAGCAACAGTAACACAATGTAGTACAAAGCAGTAAATGTAGATGTATAGACACGTAAATAGCAATAACAACAAAAAAACAATGGAAGTCGATACTTGAAGTTAGTTACAACAAAGTTTTTTTAGGGAAGTTTTAAAGCTTGTTATAGACGATAATGATTTTACGGCAAATGGGGGGGGCGGGGGTATTCCAAATTCATATTGCAGCGAAGCAAGTTTTCTTGGCGTAATTAGTATGCACCGCCGGTAATAAGAAGTTGTTTGTGGTGAGTTATTGAGATCAATGAAATTGTATGAAAGATAACTGTGAAGTAACTTGTAAAAAAAGATGCCTAAATTTCAGTAAAATAAGTTGTTTACAGATAGAAGTTTATTCTCATGAAGCAGAGCTTAAGCTGAGGAACGATGTAACAGCGAGTGATCAAGCAAACACATTGGTTTTGAATGTGTTGAACTGATGAAACGTGGGGAAAGTAGGCGTTACCCCAAGAGGCAATGTCATAATTAATGTTACTGTGAACGGAAGCAAAATACAGTGATAATAATTTAAGTTATATGATATTATAATTGAACGTTTATTAATTACGTGCATTTCTTGAGATATAACTAACCTAAAAGATTATTGCCCTTTTATTTTGTGACGAAAGGCGAGCTGCAAATCTTCAAGCAGTGAATGAACCGCACCAAAAACACGTTCTCTTTTGGTATTTGCGCTCGACAAATTAGCAGGGAGCGCAATAAAACTTCCAAGAACTCGTGATTTATTCCAGTAGACAAACAGAGCAGTATTTTTTCCTCCAGCGTAGTAGCAGTTATTGTCTACGTAACACACCAACCCAATCCGCGTAACCACTGAGGACAGCAAAAGGCTTGGTTTGATGTGGTGGACGTACACGTTTAGATCTCCCGCCAGCACAACGGATATATCATACGTGAGGGCCCGAAACCTGCATCTGTGGGTGCACGCCCCTTCACTTCCCTACCCTCTCAACCTGTGCCTGATAAACCGGCCCCTGTTATGTGCGCGTGCTTAGAAATGAAACGCACCCTCTAAAGTTTCACTCTGAAATCCCTCCAAGGTGAAAAAGAAATATTAGCTTATGTTGACGTTGCTGTTCAGCCGGGAGACATTCCCACCTATTCGGAGAGCTGTAACCTGCGGTGGAAACTGTGGCGGCAGTGCCTGTTTTTTTTTCACCCATTCACGCGTATATTCTCCCAGATGCTCTTTTGAAAACCGCTGTTCTTCCTACGAGCGAACAAGAAGCGTTTCTCAATGGGGAGTAAAGCCTGGAAGAACCCGAGCTTCATTTTATTGGGAAAACATGTGGCTGTCAGTTTCCCTCCCATGTCCTAAGCATCGCACTGTCTCAACCGCTCGGAGATTAGGGATAGCTGACAGGTCCCATTGAGCCGCAAGATTTTTACGTTCAAATGTCCGGCAGCACAATGCCCATGAGTTTCGGTAGCGACATGACTAGTGGTGCATGCACGCACTGTTTCCACCCCCAAGCAGTGCATGCATAAAGCGTCCACTGGTGAAGAGCGCGTGATTAGCCTTGAAACACACGGGCGAAAATGTCGCGTAGAAAGCCCTTCTCTGAAAGAAAAGTTATGAGCTCGCGTAGGCTTACAAATCGGGCGAGTGGCCCTGGTAATGCGTGATGAGGGCGCTACAGCCGACTATCCAATTATTGAGCTGCTCGTGAAAGAGGCATTGCTGTTGGCGAGGAAATAACACTTCTGAAGCCAATGTTGACGGCCGCGAGGAGTAGCGGTGAAGCGACGCCGAGTAAATCCGCTTCGCCGGAATCAAAACTGCGTAGTTTAGGCAGACGCTGCTTCGTAGTAAAGCTGAAACTATTTCGGCAGAAAAATGCACAGTCCGGTGTTATAAACGGAGTCAAGGTCAGCCTAGCGCAAGTCGCTCGGCACCTGAAAAGTACAAACGTTTTAAAGTAAAAACGTTCACAGCTCAAAAGAAAAAGAACAAAACAGAGGGAAAAAAGACGAGTGAAGCTGTTGTTTCGTGCTTGTGGTTTTGCGTTGCTGTGACCACCACAGTTGCCCGCTAGCGCAAACACTGGAGGCGCGACAACTGTTATTTCTATTTGGAGTGTGGCCGGCCCGTGCGTATGCATGTGTGCTGAAATTTGCGGAGTTACTGAGAGGTAACAGCTGTGCAGGGGCACGAGTACGTTTTATACTAAATATTTTTACAGCATGAATCAGATGAGATTATATGGGGGCAACAGCGCTTGACAAAAGAAAGAAAAACCTTTACCCGGACGTCGACTTTGTGTTCGCAAGCACTAAGCGGGGGATGTCGTACAATGTGCGCACGTGCGTGCTGGGCGGCTAACGCACGGGGTTATCTAAACAAGCAACATATAAATAAAATCAAATACACAATTGGGGTAACCCACCGCTGTGGCTCAGTGGCTAAGGCGTTGAGCTGCTGAGCACGAGGTCGCAGGTTCGATTCCCGGCCGCGGCGGTTACTTTTCTGATGGAGGCGAAAAGCAAAAACGCCCGTGTGTACGAGATTTCGGCGCACGTAAAGATCCCCAGGTGGTCAAAATTAATCCGGAGCCCTCCACTACGGCGCGCCTCATCGCCTGCGTTGCGTCGGCGCGTTAAACCCTACAATCAATCAATCAATTGGGGTATACAGAACAATATATATGGGGAGGCTTCTACCTTAACAGTAGGAAGGATAAATGACGAAAAAAAACATTGCAGTAACAAAGCGCTTCGCGGCGCAGGAAAAACTAGGAGGAGGCATAACTCTTAACCCTAGGCGTGGCTATGGGTAACCGCGAGCTCAACGACGGAAAGTCACGGCGAAGTCGAGTCGGCTTCGCCAGGCAGCCGCTTTTGTTTTTCAGGGATCCGGGGCGCGGAGTCTGGCCGGCCTTGAGATACGTGACGACGAGGCGAACTCGATCACGTAGATGAGGGGCTGGTCTTTACGCCGCGGGCCTACCAACGCACATCCGCTAAGGCCCCGTCACCCCCGGACCCTTCCCCGCCTATTGCACTTTAAAAAATGTCCAGCCGACTGCGCCGAGCTGCTGCACGCACCCCCTTAAATAACCTTCGCCCGATCGCCCGACTGTCCCGCATCTTTGTCCCCCTGTCACCTAACCCGCAACTTTCTTTCCCTGGGCCCCCGCCACCACACCGCATGCTGTGTGGTGGCAGGCTGTGTGATCGCATGCTGTGTGGTGCTGTGTGGTGACGGTTATATTTTGAGCGACCAGAAAATATTGCTGTATATTTGAGTTCGTATTTCCGAAAGGTTTTCTCTTGCACTGTTTCTTGTAACCGGGTGATTGAAGTGTGGAAACCACCTCACAGCTTCTGATATCCTATCCAAGCGTGGTGCCTCCAGTGCTAAATCTTAAAACCAAAGCACCATGTCGGCTCAATCTCACCTGAGGTGTTCCTCCGACGATACACTAACATATTGCAAAAGTTGTTGTGGTCCTTTTTCGAATCTTTTTGTTGTCCCCAAAACTACGGGCGGATTGGAATGCCATGATTGTAAGTATCCTATTCAGAAAAGGTGGCCGCTTTTCACGTAAAATTATCGTCCATCATATCGTTGCAGGAAACATGTTGAATATGCATTACTAACCAACTCTCGAATTTTTTACCTGAACACTCAGTCTGATCCGGTAAGCAGCAGCTTCATCAAAAAAATACTCCACAGCTAAGCATTTAGTTCGGATCATTCAACTGTCATTTTACACTTTGATAACAGCTGTCAAACAGCCACTAATGATCTCTATATTATTAAGGCTTTCGATTGGGTCCCACATAAAAAAAATACTATTAACTTCAATGCATAGGCCTTCCAGTAAGTTTTCGTAACCTGTATTGCAAAGTATTGAGTAACCAAGACCAAAATGTTGCCATAAATGGTCATGAGTTACCATCTCTCCGTTCTTAATCTTGTGGGCCCCATGGCAGGGTGATGGTTCTAATACTTTCTCTTGTGTAAATCAACTACATCGCCAATGTTACCAATCCTGGCGTGCAAATTAGACTGTTTCTTGGTTACTGCGGCCGTTTTCAAAAATTCAACTGCCGTGGTGATCAAAGAGAAATTTACAATAACATTTCAAATAATAATAAATTGTGTAGTAGATGGGGAGTGGCCTTAAACATTACTAATCATGTCTACACGACTCTTCTGAGCACGCGACATCCATTACAACGTTCATTGAAACTAAAAGCTCATTTTTAGAACACGTTACCGACTAAAATTGCTTAAGAATAACGATTAATAATACCCTGTTTCAAATGGTCTTGGAACTTCCTCAGTATTTCTGCCTAGGGTACACTGTTTTATACTTCAGTTCTTGTTTCTGCTTTTTGCTGTTTACTGTTTGTATTACATTTGGTTGATATTGTTAACACATTACGCCCCTTCTGCTTTGTCCTACATGGCCGGTAGTATGTTCTTAATAAAATAAATAAATATATAAAAACTGTTTCAACCGGTTTTTGGCAACTTGGTTTTCTGAGACATAAACAACGCAAAATTCCTTCGAATGTTGAACTATCCAAGTAACTGCAGTCCTAAAGCCGAGTATTGGAAAATATTTTGCAGTACGGGCAGCACGTTTCACGTTTGAGAGTGAGTGTTATCAAGCTGAAGCCTCAGGATGAATATTTTAACACCTTCAAGAGTCCTGGTGCTAGCTACTCTATTTCGTAATCATCGTGCATTCACCATAGTAGTGAGATATTTTTTTGCGTAATATTGGCACTAGACCGTACAGCTGTTCCCCTAGGGCTAACAGACCCAGGACTCTGGTTAATACAGCAGAGAGAACAAGTCTTTCAAGCTGGGTTATTCTACAACAGTGCTGTTGAAACACATTGTTATCTCGCCAGATCGGAGCTTTACTGAGGAAAAGGGTCCGCTGACAATGACCATTCGTCAGACGAGTGCAAAACTGCAATTTAAGCACACCAACTGTGATGGACCACACGCAGAATCCTCTCGCTCTTTCCAAAAATTTAAACATGAAAAAGAGATAATAAATATCAAAGGGACACAAAATCTGTCATTTCCACAAGCCCGCAAACGGCATCCACTGCTCACTTCAAGGAGCTACGCCGGGCCGGCACGCGGAAAGGTTTTCGCTACCCTTTAGGTCAGTCAAACTGACTTCGGCCCACCCGTGCTCTCCGAGGTGCTGCCTTGCCCAGCCCAAACAAGTGTGGCATGTTGCATCTGCTGCGGCAATTCCAGTGCTTCAGATGAACTGAAAAACGTTGGGACTATCGTTTTTGTCACTATTCCACACACCCCGGCTACGCAACTCCGTCGTGTATAGAAGTAGATGGGGGAGGCCCTTTTTCCTCAGCAATGACCACCACATCAAAAAGTACGTGTTGCCAGCCTCTGCCATCACATCAGACACGTTACGGGGCGTGCTTGGCAATACCTCCATCTCGTCAACCCTGCAGAACTCGGAAGACGACACGAATGTCAGACCACTTTGACCTGCAGCGCTTTCATCAAAACAGCAGCACGGCAGTCATGGCTACGGCAATACAGCTCAAGCTCCCGGATTCACCAGGCCTGATTAGGGCTCACTGAAACAGGTATCCTCACTCAATAAAAATTTAGTAGCAGCAAGTTTTATTTCTTTCTAGTCTTTATGGCAGATCAATGCGTTATTCTATAAAAATGTAGAGGCCTTATGAGAAATCTTGATAACGTATATAAAATCTCCCACAAACGCGAGCCAATCATCGTGTGCCCACATGAAACACACATACAATGAACACAAAGATACAAACTCAACACGCGGTATTTAGGAAAGACAGAGAAAGATGCAGTCACTACTCTGGTGATGGAGCGATTTTAATACGAAAATCTGTACCTTGTCATTCTCTTCGGATAATTACTGCCCTTAAAGCAGTGTATCTGCGAGCGACCCATTTTAATAGTTTATTAGCAGTCAGCGGCTTGTACACTCCTCCTGACTACTGCCTATGATGTTCAGAGTTTCATTCCCTAATATATGAGTTTCCGGAACAATGTAACTAGTACCTACTTTTATTATCATTGAGTACGCGGGGGTCTGGCCGCACTGATGCCCTAGGGGGCCTCCTTCAAAAGCTTTGCTTTCAGCAGTAGCCTGTTTACCCAACAGCAATTATCCAACTTACTATTGCATAACGCATAACACATACTCCTGCGAAGATCTGGCCACTGCTTCTCTTGTCCTTTCATCCAGACATTAAATGAAAAGTTATTACCAACTTGTAAGGGAGTGGTCACTTTCCAATGAGTGTTCAATTTCTAGACAAAACAATTAAAACGTTCTACTTCCACAGAAACTCAAAGAGGATGCGCCGAACTGAGAGAAGTTCAAAGAACTCTCCAAGGTTCATTGTGCAGTCTTTAGCCATCTTGGTATTGATGAAGCCGCTGAAACTCTGACCACACACATAATCTGCGCGGAACTAAACAGACACGTTGCCAGAATGATGATTGTAGAATGATTATTGCTCGCTAAAAACAGAATAAAATGTGTGGTGTGTTTTGCAGGCGGCCGACGGCCGAAATCCTGTTATTTTCAAGTGCGTAAAGGCCTACCGCTGATGTATTCATCATAACGCAAATATGAAGAAAGCTAGAATAGGCTTGTATCGTCAACAACACTGTACACGGACATGTGATTACTAGAGAGAAGAATGAAATCCCTCCATAAAAGTAACAAACTTACACATTCTCTTGTTCTCAGAATTGCAGGTAATCTAGAAGAACAAGCGAAAGCGCTTGGCGAGTAATTTGTGTCAGTTTGAAAGTCTGCTCATTACTCAAGCAATTTTCTGAAACACAGGAACCCACAAAAAAGTTATACCTGGCAAAAGCAGTGTCAAGGGGGCTGGGGGTGTAATTGACCCTTTTCCATCCAGGAGCTGAAAGTTGCCTTTACTATTTGTTGCAAATCAGTGCAAGGTGTAGGTAGCAATGCATATTCGATAATTATAGTTCTAGATGCCATCAGTTTATATCGCTTTTACAGCTGTTTAAAAAAATCTTGAGTACGGGAAAGTTTCCAAACGCGTAGAGCAGAGGTTCAAGATTTTATTTCCTCAGAAGTACCAGTAGGCAGGCTGGGATGAAAGTCTACAAAATCCACACAGAGGCTGCAGCTCCTTCGCCTCAATACAATTATTAAGCAAAATTGACCAGCTGGAAAATATATTGTTCGAGTAATTAAAATTATAAGGAACATGTAGAGCAATATACAATAAAACAATACGTATAAGGTACAATAAAGTACATTAACATCCATAAAATAAAGTAAAGTACCATAGGACAATCAGAGTACAACTATAATTGCGCGTAAAGATAAACACAACTTCAAAACAAAAGCATAAACGGCAACTCTGAAGAAAATCCACAGTTGTAGCGATTGATGAAGCAATCCGCACTAGAGAGAGAGAGAGATAAAGACTTTATTGAATTGCCCTGCGTGGGGAGGTGGGCGGGAGCCACACAGGGCCTGCCCCCTCCTTGACGTTTTCTAAGTCGTCCCCGAGACAACGCCTTGCGGTCGTTTACGAGGTCGACGTGCGGATGGTCGTCGGGTGTGATCCCTCAGACCTCCCGTCAGCGCCTCCCTACGCTTCTGCCCTGCAAGAGCAGCCTCGAGCCGCTGGAGTGCCCGGAGTTGAACATAGTGCTCGGATGAGTCCATAGCACTTGTGATGTCGCCTGGCAAACGCGTTGAGGTGGTTGCCACCACTGGATTTCGTTCAAAGTCCCACAGTAGGTGGACCAAGGTCACGTTCAGTTTCGCGCACACACTCTACAGGACACTTTCGTACACTTCTGGACACACATACTGCGCTAGCACCGGAGTTATCACAGAGTTTGTCTGTAATTGTCTATACAGCACTGCTTTAGCCCTGGTGAGCTTGGGGTGTGGGGGAGGCCGAAGCTGTCTACCGAGGCGGTACCACTGTAGTATTTCCGCGTAAGTCACGAGGGGTTCCTGGTCTGCGTCCTGTTGCCTTTTCGCCTGAGAGATGCGGGGGGGCGCCGCGCGGTTGGTAAGTGCGCGCGCGGCGGCGTCCGCTGTCTCGTTGTGGTTAGGGGGGCCGCTGCCGTCGGTGCTGGCGTTCATGTGCGCGGGAAACCAACGGATGTGGGTAGCCGGCATCGATTCACTGTTCACTGCACAACACTGCACTACGCGCACTGAACTTGTACACACTTTGTCCTTCGCGAAGTTCGCGATGGCCGAGCGCGAGTCGCTCAGTATTGTTGTACATTGCGGGTTCGTTAGCGCGAGTGTGATCGCCACTTCTTCCGCCTGCTGAGCAGACGGTACGCGAACACTACACGCACTGTACACTTCTCCGGTGGTGGCTCTCACCGCCACTGTTGCGTAGGTGTCTAGCCTGTCGGGGTATTTGGCTGCATCCACGTAGATGGCGCCTGTGTCATTTTGTCATTTGCGTGCGTATCGGTGAGGGCTCGGGCCCTGGCCGCTCGGCGTCCTGGGTTGTAGTCGGGATGGACGTTGCGGGGATATGGGAGTATCTTGAGGCGTTGTAGCGTTTCCGGAGGGAGACCCCTTGCCTTGTGTGTTTCCGTCTTCTTTGGTCCGAGGCCCAGCCGCTCGAGGATTCTTCTGCCTGTACGTGTGGTCGAAAGGCGTTCAAGCTGGGCCATTCTTTGGGCCTCACTAATCTCCTCCAGGGTGTTGTGGAGACCCAGCTCCAGTAGCCGGTCGGTGCTGGTGCTGTTCAGTAGTCCCAGAGCGGCCTTGTATGTCTTTCGTATTGCTGCGTTGATTCTGTCGCTATCGTGCTTCTTCCACTGGTGGAAGGCCCCTACGTAGGCCACGTGACTCATGGCGAAGCATTGTATCAGTCACAAGAGGCTCGTCTCGTTCATCCCGTGATGCCTTCTTGTTATTCGTTTGATAAGGCGGGTGGCAATTCCCAATTTCGTGGTGATGTGGTCGACCGTGGTTCCGTTGCTCCGGCTCGCTTCGAGGGTCATGCCGAGGACGCGAAGGGTTTGCACTTTGGGGATGACAGTTTCGTCTCTCGTGCGTATCGTGATTTTCGTAGACTCTCCCTCCGCCTCCTTGCGGTACCTGCCTGGTGGTGGGATGATGAGCAGTTCAGATTTCTGCGGGGAGCATCTCAGGCCGGTGTTCGCCAGGTGGTTTTCGATGACATATACTGTTGTTGAGTAGTGTTGTTTCAATGTAGCCATCGCTGCCCCCGGGAACCCACAGGGTAATGTCGTCTGCGTAGATGGTGTATCGGGCCTGCGGGATCTCCAAGAGCCGCTCGGCCACACCGATCATCACTAGGTTGAAAAGAAGCGGCGCTATCACCAAATATTGGGGGGTTCCCACACTGCCCAGTTGTTTTGCCGGCCGCTCTTGATCCCCTGCTTGGATTTCCACTGTTCTCTGCGACAGGAAGTCTCGTATATAGTTGTATGTTCTCTCCCCCATGCCCAGTCGCAAGACCTGCGCCAATATGGCGCAGTGGCGCACCTTGTCTAAGGCGCTCTGCAGGTCAAGGCCCATCACGGCTTTGTTGTCGTGGGTGAGGATGGATGTGTCGAGTATATCTTGTTGTAACAAGATCATGGCGTCCTGTGTGCTGAGCCGTTCCCGGAATCCCAACATGGTATCGGGGTAGAGGCCTTCGCCTTCGAGGTAAAGATGCCATCTGTTGTTGAGCACGTGTTCGATCACTTTGCCTACACATGACGTGAGGGATATCGGGCGCAGCTTCTCGATGCTGGGCGCTTTACCGGGCTTAAGGATGACGATTGTTTTGGCTGTCTTCCGGCATCTTGAACCGCCAACAGCGGTTGAAGTACCGCGTGAGAGCCGTCACGGCCCCATCGCTGAGGTTCCGCATAGCCTTGTTAGTTACTCGGTCCGGGCCAGCCGCGGATTTGCGATTCAGGCTTTGTAGCGCTGCCCGTACCTCCCATTCTTCGATGTCGCAATCGAGGGCTGGGTTGTGCGCTCCCTGGTAATCGCCATGGCTTTCACTTGGGGTACTCGGTAGATAACGTGCATTTATCCGTTTGCACGTCTCCTCCTGCCCTAGTTCCTTAGTGGTGGCGTGCATGATTTGTGCCAGTCTGTGTTGTTGGTAAACTCTGGTCTTCGTTTCATCAAAGAGATGGCGGAGCAGCGCCCAGGTCCGTCCCTTGTGGAGTTGTACGTCTGCCTCACTACAAAAGGCATTCCATTGCTGGGCGCAGAGCTCGCGGCTGTGTTTTTCGATAGCTAGTCCGAGCTCCGCCACTCTCTTGCGTAGTGTGCGGTTGTGGCGCTGTCGTCTCCATCGCCGCTGTAAGGACTGTCTGGCCTCCATCATATGGGCCAGGCGACTCTCGACTTGCTGCACGCTCTCGTCCGTTTCCGCTTCTGTGGTCGCGTCCGAGGTTGCCTGCACTATGTCTGCTAACCATTTCTCGATGTCCTTGATCTCTCGCTGCGGCTCCAGAAGCTCCGATCTGAAACAAACCCAGTCGGTGAGCTTGTGCTTGCGTCGATGTTCGTTGGTAACTGGAGCGGAGGCTGGCAGGTCCAATTCGACGATGAAGTGGTCGCTGCCCAAGTTGTACCCCGTGTTCCTCCAGTTGACACCCCTCCTGGCCGTTGACACCCCTCCTGGCCACAAACGCCAGATCCGGGTTTGTGTCTCGTGTGACAAAAGTTCCTATTCGGGTGGGGTCCGATGGATCTGCGTTGAGGGTGAAGCCAGCGTCGGCCGCCTCGTCCAGTAGGTCCCTTCCTTTGACTGTGGTGCGGCTGTAGCCGAGCTCTTTGTGCGGTGCGTTGAAGTCCCCGCCTATTGCGATTGTGTCGTGTGGCGCTGTGCGTAGTGCTTTGTGCAGGAGAGTCTTGAACTTTTGGTGCCTGTGGGCTGGGTTACTGTAAATGTTGATGAGGAGGAGGGATTCCTTCTTCTTCTTGTCTAGTATCACCTCGGTCGCACATTGTTCGATGGTGCTGCGTCCAAGAAAGTTCTCGAGCTTGATGAAAGTAAGGTCTTTCTTTATGAAGGTGCATACCCCTTGCGCAGTTCCCTTACCGCAGTCCCTCGCGCTCGGGGGCTCGCGTGTGTTCGGTAACCCGGGAGAATAGGTGCACTTTCGGTGTGGGTTTCCTGGATCATTATGACGTCGGGAGGCTTTTCGAGGCCTTGCAGATGTTGTTGTAGCACTGCTTTTCTGCACTGGAACCCGTTGGCGTTGCAGTGCCAGATCTTCAGGGCTCGGGTCATATCGATGTCTTTGGTTGAGCGGTTTGGGTGCGATCTTCTGCGACGTTGTCGTCGCGGCCAAGCTTTCTCGGGGGGCTCAGGGGGCTCGCGTGTGTTCGGTAACCCGGGAGGGTCGGTGCAGTTTCGGTGAGGCTTTTCTGGATCATTATGACGTCCGGAGGCTTTTCGAGGCCTTGCAGATGTTGTTGTAGCACTGCTTTTCTGCACTGGAACGCTTGCCAGATGTTGAGGCCCGGGCTTGTTATTGGTGCTCAGGCCATAGCGATGTCTTTGGTTGAGCGGTTATGGTGCGATCTTCTGCCACGTTGTCGTTTCAGCCAAGCTTTCTATAGAGAAATTCTTGTAACGCCTCGAGTCGGTACTCTACTGCCGCGAACTGAGCGTTAATGTGATGCTCGAGTGCGTCGACCCTCTTCTCTAGTCGGTCTATTATTTCGGTGCACCGTCGTAGGCCGACGGCAGCACTGATACTCCCTTGGGTTCGCGATTGCTGCTCTTCATCTCTTGTTCGTGGGGATTCCTCTTCTTGGTCCTCCATGGCGGTCTTGAAGGGTGGTGGTGATGGCCTGGCGGTCTCGGAGGGTGGTGGGCTTGCGGTCCTCTCCCTGGTCTGTGGCGCCTGCGTCATTGGTTGTGAGCTTGCCGGTGTTTGCGTCGTCGGTTGTTGTCGTGGCGTAAGCGACGGGGGAAGCGGAACCCGTCCTTGCTCCCACTGTGGTTGGGCTGGTGTTTGCTGCGGTGACCATTCTCGTTGTGCTTGCTGGTTGCCCAAGAGTCTTATGGCTTCGTCGAGTCGTTGGAGGAGTCTCGTGTTCTCGGCCTTGAGGGCTGCGATTTCCTCTCGTAGATTTTTCATTGTTTTGGTCCGCTGTGTTGACTGCTCCCGGCGCTTCTGAGGCGTCTTGGATCTAGCGCGAGCAGAGGGTGCTCTGACGACTTCAGCCCGCGCCACACGCTCATGCGACTGTGACGTAGCGCCTCCTCTCCTGTTTCGGCTCCTTCCACGCGTGCCCCGACTGGCGAAGCGGCTCGCGGAGCGCTGTTGTCGCTCGCGGCTGCGGCTGCGCCCGGGTTGTTGCTGGAGGCTGAGTGGCATGAAGCTGTGATTGTCCTTTCTAGGAATCCTCTCTCTCTGTGGCGACGTGGCGTTCCTGCGGTTCCATTGCCGCTTCTTCACCAAATATGGCATCTTAAATTTCTTAACACAGCCCGCTGTGCCCGTAGGATGGGGCCCTCCCCACAGTTTACAGTGTGGTTTGCACTGATTTTCGAGGTGCTCGCCCGGTTTTGCCTTCCCGTACGCAAAGCACACTCTCCCGTGCGGCTGCGGACCACACGTCCCTGCGATGCCCGATCTTTCCGCATGTTGTACATACCTCAAGGTGTTGCCTGTAAAGGCTACACCTGATCAGCACAGCGCCGCACTTTACTTTCGAAGGCACTTTGGTGCCTTGAAATAGTACAATCACTTCGGTCGAATTGCCAATTCTGTGCGCGTCGACCGCTGTTGGGTTGTATTCATTTATGATGTTTGGCCAAAGTTCCTCAGGGGAGTCCTCGGGGGAGATATTCCGAATCACTCCCTTTGCCGTTGTGTCTGGCGCTGCGGTATGCGAGGCGCTATGTGAAAAACTAAAATTCGTGTTGACAATTTGTAGTTGGCCTATAAAGTACCTTTTACAACAACTACAGCCCCATTCACAATGACTAAGCACGTTTTTGGGCATGCTACATTTTTGGAACATTCGCGTTTCCAATGCAGAAAATGCCAAATTTGTCTGATACAAATTTTATTGGTTCCAAAGTGGAATAGCTTGTTCTTAGTAACCGAAGACAAGTCTTTGTCTTCCTAACCTGAGTTGGAAGAGTATAAAGAGTGAAAATATTCCTCGCTGTAGGTCAGTCAGCATTTCACACGCCGTGGTAGGCTGCGAAGCACTTCTTGTGCAGCCGCTTGTGGCACTCTTGGACCGGTTGGTTCTTTTCTTTTACAATGCCACACCTCGCCTGCGTTGCGGGTACGATGTAGGGGCCATCCATTTTCCGGTCCGCACTTCTTGGGTGAACCCGAGGTCCAGGACGCACAGTGAGTTTCTGCTTGAGGTGTAGCAAGGACATGGTGACATCCCGCCGAAATGCTAAATGCGTCATAGCGGCATCAGTTCCCTTGTGAAGGTCGCAGTGAAGGAGGCATCATCCGGCAGCAGCCATGTTCAGACCTTTGCTGAACAGATTTCACCACCCTTTTTTCCTTCTGAGCTTTGGGTGGTAGCTTCCGAGAAGGCGGTCCATTACGTCTACTCCTCCCATTCCTTTATTGTATTCTTTTCTCAGAAAAGGTGGATAAATATCGACCTTTTTGTTTGAGCGTTGGGGGAAGCGTTTTGCTGTACCAACAGGCTCGTAGCTGAGGTGGTTTGAGGAAACTGTGACTACTGCATTGTCGTTCCACCTGCATGCGTAGACCGTACCGTTACACTTGTAGTCGAGAGTTCCGCTTTCCTCTTTTCCTACGTCGTTCACGCTCTTCAGTGGACAACCACCGGTGCTCGTCTCTCGTACAGTTCCTGTCGCTCGTGTCCTCTGATCAGCCACTTCAGGAGACTGAGGTGAAAAAATCAAAGTAGACTTCGTGCTCTTCAGGGGAGGGCAAGACCTCTACTAAATTGCTCACAACCCTGAGCCCAAGGGGCATCGATTCAGCCTTCTTACTTCTGCTACAGTATATGTCCATGGGATACGGGTACCCATTTGGAGAGCACAGCATCCATATCTTGTACCCAAACCGAATGGGTTTACCACGTATTAACATTTCGCACGAGTGGTAGCCGTAATAAGGTACCATTGATTCGTCACTAGTGAGGCCTTCGTGGAACACTCCAAACTGGCGGAAACATTTCGAGATTTCGTGGTAAAATGGCTGCACCTTTCCCATCTTTTCACCTGCCTTCGACTGAGTGTTGTTCACAACATGGAAGAAACCTTTTGAGCTACCGGAATCTATTCCTGGTAATCACTGTCGTGACCAATGGCTCACAAAAGTCTTTTGCGGTGCTCCAGTATGATTCCTCGAATGGAACGGAGTGATATCCGCTGAAAAGTAATAGCCCAAAAAACTGCTATATGTCTGCTTTAGTGACCTCCACCTCGACCCTCTTTTGGAGTGCATACCTTGCAGTCAGGTCAGCCACTAAACCAAGGTATTCCAGAGAAAATATTTTGCTGAATAACTCAAATGGGCTCATGTTCGCAAGCTCAGGAAATGTCCCTAGTAACGACGGAGGCTTCTGGCTGGCCAGTGGTTAATTGAACGTGGCATGGTCGCCCCAGTCTGCTCCAATCGACTGGGGTGGGGGGGGGGTTGTTTTTCCTGTCAGTCTTGAAGATTGGCGACATTTTTCTAGAGTTAGTTGCCTTCGCACTAGCATTTCCGTTGTGGCTCAGGGCTCAAACGTTCAGTAGGCGACACGTCTTCATCGCTGCACTGCATAACTTCTACACACCCGCAAACATCCTCGGGAACGACTTCAGAGAAGTCATTTTCCGCCACGTGCTCCTCGTCTGTAATGTTGCCGTCTTCTTCAGGGGGCAATTGGCATATTGAAGAACCTTCGCGGTCATCATTGGGAAGGCTGAACAAAAGGTCAATTGCAGCCTCCAAAGCCAAGGAGCGTTTTGCCTAACCTATAAACGAAAGTTTTGTTGTACCGACTGGTAGTAGCACAACATAACAAAAGTTATTAGGTCACTCTGCACTTACATTCACGATGACGGAGGCAGCTATTAACTGCAGTTGAATGGCGCGCCTGCAATGTCGCAGAGAATCTCAATATATAATGAGGAAATGTGGGAACGCCAGCATTCGAGGTTCTCCAAGTGTAACTAGAGGGCGCCACCAACGCCTGAAAATTAGTAGAAAAAGTGAAGGGAAGTGCGCTGGGCGGTCTCCGTGTTACAGTTAAGGCTGAAAGTTGGGCTAGTTGGTGTTGACTTAGATGCATATTACCAGCGAAAAAACAGACAGGGACTAAGAAAGAAGCAGACGGGACACTCGCTAGACTTCAACTGGAAAGTTTACACAAGAAATACCTAATATATGAAAATGCCAACAGACAAGGATGATATACCTTGCAAGTGATAAAAACAAACAAAAGAGATAAAACCGTCCACAATCCTAAATGCGCACGACCCACACAACCAAATTACATCCCGCGCATGCGGCCTTGCAAAAAATTCAGCTCTTTTGCCGTCAGAGCGATGGAAGGCTTACTGATACAGTTAACTGCCTCCTTTTGAATATAGAAAGCCTCAGAAATTTCGCGCTTTACTTGGTCGCGCCCGCTATCTAAGACACGTGTAGCGCCAAATGCTGGAAAACAACCAGGACACCGCTTACAATGGTCGGCCAAATGGCCCCCCTCAGCTAGCGATGAAACTGCAGCCCGATGCTCCCTCAGACGGTCATTTATACATCGCCCCGTCTGCCCTACATAGCATTTGCCGCAGGGCAAGGGTATGCTGTAAACAACGCCACTTCTGCAGGGAACAAACGTGGTGGCGTGCTTTATTGTGCAGCCTTGCCTCTTATCTTCATTGACAGCTGGGCACATCCGCAACAGCTTCCCAGGGGCAGTAGCCAGTACATTTACACCGCATTTTTTGCCCACTTTTTTCATGCTTTGTGTGAGCTGGTGAACATATGGTACTGCTACCCTCCGCAACCTAGGCTGGCTGTCGGCGTCTCCTTTTGGAGAACTAGTACCCGCCTTAACCTTTTTGATGAGGCTTTCAGCCACAGAGGCAACCCGTTCACGGGGGAACCCAGAACATGTCAGGCGGGCCACCTGCGCGTCCATACTTTCAGCAACCCTGTGGCGGCATGACTTGTCCAGGGAGCCGCGCAGACAGTTCATCGCTATACCCCGCTTGACCACCTTTGAATGCGCCTAAAGGAGACGCCGACAGCCGACGCCGACGCCGACGTTCTCCAAAAGGAGACGCCGACAGCCAGCCTAGGTTGCGGAGGGTAGCAGTACCATATGTTCATCAGCTCACACCGCTTGAAAAAAGTGGGCAACAAATGCGGTGTAAATGTACTGGCTACTGCCCCTGGGAAGCTGTTGCGGATGTGCCCAGCTGTCAATGAAGATAAGAGGCAAGGCTGCACAATAAAGCATGCCACCAGGTTTGTTCCCTGTAGAACTGGCGTTGTTTACAGCATACCCTTTCCCTGCGGCAAATACTATGTAGGGCAGACGGGGCGATGTATAAATGACCGTCTGAGGGAGCATCGGGCTGCAGTTTCATCGCTAGCTGGGGGGGGGGGGGGCATTTGGCCGACCATTGTAAGCGGTGTCCTGGTTGTGTTCCAGCATTTGGCACTACACGTGTCTTAGATAGCGGGCGCGACCAAGTAAAGCGCGAAATTTCTGAGGCTTTCTATATTCAAAAGGAGGCAGTTAACTGTATCAGTAAGCCTTCCATCGCTCTGACGGCAAAAGAGCTGAATTTTTTGCAAGGCCGCATGCGCGGGATGTAATTTGGTTGTGTGGGTCGTCGCATTTAAGATTGTGGACGGTTTTACCTCTTTTGTTTGTTTTTATCACTTGCAATGTCTATCATCCTTGTCTGTTGGCATTTTCATATATTACGTGTTTCTTGTGTAAACTTTTCAGTTGAAGTCTAGCGAGTGTCCCGTCTGCTTCTTTCTTAGTCCCTGTATGTTTTTTCGCTGGTAATATGCATCTAGGTCTCCGTGTTTCTGGTTCTACGAAACGCCAATGTTTCAAAAAAAAAACATTCGTATAAAACTCTCGAGACGGAAAGCTAGAGTGTCTTATAATTTTTATATTACTCGCAGAGTAATCGCTAACGCTCTGCAGATAATTTAGTTCTGATTTGCTCATTTGAACATTGCATTTTCTTGCAAAATATTGCTACAAATATGTGGTTGTGAGGAAACACTAAATGTGCGTTTTATAGACATTCATTCGAAGCCTCTAAACGGCCTGTAAAACAAAATAAAAATTTTGATGTTACCCACAAACATCGGTGTGTATGCGAAAACAAAAATACGAAAATTTGGTATATTGCGAAGGAAATACAAAATCAAATTTCGTGTGTTCCCATATTGGAACATTGGCAAGTAAAGGGTTTAGAGGTATTCTTAAATTTTTCTCTAGCGTATTTGTAATACATCTGGTCTCCAACACTGTCTAGAATGTCTAGAACGGAAAAGGCTGCCCGGCATAGTTCTTTCATAATTTCAGCTTGTGTATTTTGGATATCTGAACGAGTGTATACTTCTAGAGACGCTATTTTGCTTTAAAGTGTTTATTTGTGCATAATTTGTTAAAAGCTTCATATTGTGACGTGGTGGCAGAAGTGCGGAGCCGATTCGTGGTTGAGGGCAAGTGGTCTATTTACAAGGAGATGCGAAGGACCTATTTACAGAATGTTCATGGCAGCCCTGAGAGCGCGCCCCTGGGCACAGCCCCTTTGTCGTCTTCGTCGTCTTCTGAGTGAACACAGCCAATATGGGACATTGCCTACCTATGTTTCCCATGACAATATAATAAATGTGTCATCCTGACACATGCAGTACTGAAGAAAGAGTTGAACACCTCTCAAGTCACGATTGTGTTCACGGAAATTGGCAAAAATATGGAGCTCTTTTTTCTAAGGCGATCACCGTTTATATTTTGTTTTACTGGTCGTTCCCTATGCTATTATTCCGTAGGCAAGCCTCGAATGGAGAAGAGTGTTATAAAGCCGTATTTGAGGCCAAGCGGTATAAACCTGTTAATCTGTACAGAACGCCATTTCTAAATTTTAATGCCATATGGGTATGTCAAGATACTTTTTCATAAAACAATACCCCTAGAACATGTGTTCTTTGACTTGCGTGACCATATTCACAAAGTATACAATATGAGTGCCTCAATTTAGCTTACTTATCAAAGCAAAATGAATGGGTAGTTCTCGTAAGGTATTTTCTTGAAACCGGTTTAGTAACATCTCTAAATATCTATCTACTCCATACACGAGTTCGCTTACCCTGCTACTCTAGAAAAATATGTTCCGTCATATGCATACCTGGCTATCAGGGGTGTACATGGTATGTTTGGAACTTCATTTACATATACTAAAAAATACTGACAGTCCCAGCTTCGATCCCCCAGGAGCACCCTATTCTATTTCTCATAACTTTTATGAAACACCATTAAATTCAACAAAATGCTCCCTATCACTTAAATAGCTCCTAGTAGGTCAGCCGCTACTCAGCATTATTCTAATCTTTCCATCTTAGCACAATTTCATGTTTCGTGTAGTGAAAGGCTTTTTGTAGGTCCAAGAATAACCTGATTGCAATTTTTTTCCGATTATATTTTCTATACACTGTCCGTAATATTACGCAGAACCATACTGATACGCCGAAGTACACTTGTGTGTGTTGAAGAAGTTTGTTACTCCTTCACACATCACATCTTCCATTAGTTCTGAAAAGACAGCCAACACAAAGATTGCCGTGTGATTGGACAACTGATCAGTGTCACCACAACTGTGAGTGTGCCTGAGGCGCGCTACTTCAATTTTTTGAGGAAAAACTCCGGGAAATTATGACAAATGACTAATACGAGCTCAAGCTTCAATCAATTTAGGGCGATCTGTTTAAGGGGAAGCAATGCAATACAATCAGTGCCTGATGCGACGTCTTTAAATATAAAAGTTTGCACCTCGCTCGCATTTGTCGGAATTAGAAAAGTACAGATTGGAAGTTTTGACGGTTCCGATACAACGCTATTTTTTTACAGTTGGCCGCCGGACGTAGTCCACTAAGAATCCACAAGGACGAGCCGCATCCAACCTTCCCACCCAGACTTCCAACGACACAGATCTCTACATCTCTGAGCAGGCATCCTGCGATCTTGCGGGCCGCAGAGCCGCTTCATGTCTAGGCACGAAAACGCTACGAGTAGCGCATCTACTCCAGCGCCTAAAAGCCATATACCTCTCACGTTATCACGACCATTTCTATATTGTACTCTTTCGTTTAGGAATTTAATATTTAGTTTTGATGTCCCTTCCTCTTATCTATCTTGTATGGATCTCAAATAAACGTATTTGTTCAGGGTCCGTTGTCCAGGCGTCGCGTACTTTCTCCGGCTGTTGAACGTTAACCCCGGCATCGTTAAAATATTTGCTTTTACAAAAAACGCGTTAATGGCACAACTCTCTGAGAAATATCCGGAATTGTGGAGGCAACGCTTGAGCCAGATGGGACTACACGGCGCAGGACTTCGAGTCAGAAAACTTGCTACGGGTTGGCAAAGAGCTGGGCCGGGCTCGAAATGAGCTCAGGTAGTGAATCACAAAAGAACAGAAACGGAACCAGCGAGAGATGGTGAGAGTCTAAGCCTCGAGCTTGAAATGGACGTTCTTGAACAAGCTTGAATAGTTGTACAGAGGCAAGGCCGGATGCATACGGCATTTTTAAAAGCAGCCGACGAGTTAGCTACCGAAGAGCTAAGGAAACAGTTGAAACACTCGGTCCCGGTAGGAAATTTTGAGGCACACTCCAAAGATTTTCGGCGCTCCGAGACTATGGGTTGATGGCCCACGTAATGAGCACAGCAGAAACAAAAAAACCCACCCGCATCTTCCCACGGGGGGAACTCGAGTAAATGCGTCGCAGAGTGGTGGGGGTATTGCGTGAATGTTGCGTAATTGGGTATTGTTTGGGAATGATTAATTGTTATTTCGTCTTTAATGAGGGAGAAGCGAAGGCAAGGAGTGTAAAGTTAAAGTCTGTCTTTATTTCTTAGTGCCGTCAAGCAAAGCGTCAAGTCAAGCGAAAGCCAAGCAAAGACGCCCTTGACTGAATTCCGAACACGCGCTCCGCCGCTTATATACCCACCGCCCGCGTTCGAGGGAGAGGAGTACGGTGGAGAGACGCGCATGCGCACACTTCCGTACACAAGCGCGCGAACTTTCCACGCACCCACCACGCCGTTATAACGTGTACACGCGCTGCCGCCGTTACTGTTGAGCGCGACGCAGCGCACGGGTAGCTACGACGCATGCGCGCCCAGACACGCTCCCCCCGCACCACCGCAGCTGTTGTTGAGAGCGACGGAGCGCACAGGGTACACGCGCTCCTCCCGCACAGCCGCACCTATTGTAGAGAGCGAGGAGGGTACGGGGGTGAGACGCGCACCTGCGCCTCGACGCGACGCGCATGCGCAGTGAGCGTGTGGACGGCGCCGACAACATCGACGAGTGACATCGCGAGCCTAAGAAATGCTCCGCATTTAAAACTACCACTTCACCTCGCGGGAACCCCTTTGTAAATGCGACGCATAGGGGGTTCACGTTGCAGCGTTGGACAGCAGAGTAACAGGGCTAGAACGATGGAGCGGAGCGGCGCAGACACAGCGTTTCATAGCGCGCATACCGGTGAGGGGACGCGCCGGCGCCAGTGCGTCTGCTGCGGCTATTACGCAACACAATCGAACACAATCCACAAACAGGGTAGTAGTGAGCATTGGACATAGGTAAGCTTTTCAGTGGGACGGGATTCACTTCAGCCCCAGGCTAAGAAACAAGGTGGGATAGCGGTAGCTTTTATAGGGGGGCCCTGCGCAGCTACAGAAGGCAAACTAGGAGACAAAGGGGAAGCGAGAGACATATGTACACTCAACGCTGGGAGGCAGCCAGGCCTAGAGCTCAACGGAGACCCTACACACATAACTGAGAACGTTGTCAGAAGCGATTTAAGTGGAAACAATAGAGCGACTAATTTTGTAAACGGCAAAAATAGACGGGAAGTGAAAAACAAATGCAATAAATATTTTATCAACTACATAAATACGGAGGAAGGCAGAAAACTTGATAAGTGGGTAGAAATTCAAAACCAACTTGAACGGGAAGAAATAATTGTGTGCGCTTTAGCCGAGACTCACCTCCGACACCTATAAGCCCCACCGGTCATAGACAACTATGTCTAGGAAGGTTGCAACAGGAACACAGAAATGAAGAGAGGTGAGAGGTGTTGCCATGTTTATTAAACAAAGGACTAACTGTCAGAGAGTGCATGAAAGCTGTAAAGAGCTTCTATGGGTTAGAGGCACCATAGAAGGAAAAAATACATGGTTAGGAGTGGTGTATCTGTGGACCGGAAGTAGTGCTAGGGAGGAAAATGAGGAAATCGTAAACTGTTTGAGGAGAGATATAAACGACTTCAAAGATTCGGGTGAAATTATCTTAGTTGGAGATATGAATGCCCACATAGAATGTTTGGATGGATACACAGACCACGGCGGTTCTCTAGTGATAGATCTATGTCAGCAAAACCGGCTTGTAATAGTAAACACGGAAAGAAAGCGTGACGCACAAATAACGTGACAAAGCGCTAAGAGGCCGTAACGCATTTTCTATAGTTTAGTATCAGAGACAATATACGAAAGTTTGCGGAAAACGAGGATAGATAAATTTGGAACAGAGAGCTTAGGAAGCGACCACAAGCGGCTTACTTTGCACTTTGGAGGCACAACCCGGACAAATTTAGAAATAGGTACAATCGGAGCAACTAATTTGAACAATCAGCACGTAAATATTATCGCTAATAGAATGGCGGATGAAATCAATAAATACCAATACAAAAATTGGGATTACGACGAAATGATTACATTCAGAAAGGGTAAGATGAACGAAGCAAAGCAACAAAATCGATGGAAAGGGAAGAAAAAAGCCGAGAAACTGGTGAAATAAGGAAATAAAAGAGGCTATTGACCAGCGAAGAATGGCGTCGAGAGAATATAAAGAAGCTAAAAGAATAGGTATGGAATCGGAGGTAGTGAAGGAAAAATGGGATATCTACCTTGAAAAAATTTAGAAGTGCTCAAAATGGAGCAAGCAAAGATCAACCATAAAAGCGAACAATGGATGACAGAAATACAGAATAAGGACAAAAGCGCATCCAAGTACTTGAACCATGTAAAATTACTAAGCTCCAAAAACGATATCCATAAAAAATTCTTGATTGAAGAGGAGGGGATATATTTAGAAGGAAAGCACGCGTTAGCGAATATTTATCGAGTGATTAGTGAGAAGTTTAGGGCAATAGCGGTACGGAAACTTGTACCGACAACGTCAGGGCCACCGAAGACTGCGGAAAGAGAAATAAGTTTAGGAAACCTTGATTGAAAAAAAGCAGAGCAAAAGGTTTCCCCCCAGACAGCAGGGGGCCCGGACCTAATACCAATACAACTGATAAATCTGCTTGGACCTAAAAGTAGGGAATCGTTAATGAGGGCAAGAGATAAGGTGATACAAACCAAAGAAATACCAGAGGACTGGCTAGAAAGTAGGCTGAATTTATTATATAAAGGCACAGGCAACAAAGCCAGGACTGATTCATACAGACCACTCACAGTAGCGTCATTGTTATATAGGTTTGTGCAGCAGGCGATAAAATAAGAAATTCAAGCGTGGATGAAAGAAAATGAAATACTTGGCCAAGTGTACTGTGGGGAGAGTTAGTTGTTCATTGTAAAAGATGCTACAGGACGAAATAAAACACGGACACAGAAAGACGATTGGACGTGCCCGTGTGTCCGTTTCTGCGTCCGTGTTCTATTTCGCGCTGTAGCATCTTTTACAATGAAATGCTTGGGGATCTGCACAATAGATTTAGACAAGGCAGACCATTGGATGATACTTTGTTCGGGATAACGCAATGCATTGAAATCGCAAAAGCGCAGAATAGACCATTATGGATTACGTTCTTAGATATTAAGGGGGCATATGACAACGTAAAAAGACAACTGCTCTGCAGAATGCTGCAACTGCAGGGATGAGATGACGAGTTAATACAGTTCCTTACAGCAATCTATAAAGACAATACAGTGCACCTTACATGATAAGGGCAGAAATGCGCCCAGCAAGTCAACACCCATCGGGGACTGAAACAGATATGCACTCTGAGTCCAATACTGTTCATGCTTTAAATGGCAGGGTTAGAAAAGCAACTGGAAGAAAGTCAAGTAGACTTCAGCCTAATCCATATGCTGCAAGGCAAAGTGGTACAACAGCGTATTCCTGAAATGTAATAAGCAGACGAAATTGTTCTTTTGCTGATAACCAGGCCCATATGCAACGCCTAATAAATATTAAAGGCCAGGAAGCCAACGACCTCGGGATAAATTTTAGTGCAGAAAAATAGGAAACAGTGGCTTTCAATGACGCTACCACTGACGAAGGGTCTATCAAGCAAAACAAATTACCCACAATGAAGGAATATAAACATTTGGGAGTGTGGATAAACCAAGGGGATAACTACGTAGAACTCACGAGGAGAAGCTTACGGGTAACGGAAAGCGAAACGCAGCTATAATGAAGCATAGAGCTCTTTGGGGGTACAACAAATATGAAGTAGTGAGAGGAATATAGAAAGGAGTAATGGTACCTGGTCTCGCATTGCGAATGCTGTACTCTGCTTAAAATCAGACGTTCTACGAGGCCTTGAAAAAAACCAGAGAACGGTAGGCGATTTGGCCTTAGGCGTGCATGCGAAAACAACCAACGAAGCAGCCCATTGGACCACAGATGTCCATCGAACGTCCGTAGGACATCTGGTCTCGGACATTCGGATGTCCGTCAGACTTCTGCAGAAAGCCGGCGGATGCCTTACGGACGTCTGTGGGATGGTCCAATGCAAAGGAATTTTTGTTCCTAGAAACGTCCAATAGACATACTAGCCGGATTTTCCGACATTCGGCGGATGTCCAATATCAGACCTTTCCAAACAGAAATGTACAGGGGACGTTCAGTGGATAAGAAAATATGGATATTGGACGTCTTGCGGATGTCCGCTTCCAGTCCTTAATTTTTTGAATCAGGGATAACCTGTCGTCACTGTAAACCTCAGTGCTTTACTGATAACATGCCTTGAAGCATTACTCCAGCTTTAACAATACTCGATACAAATGTCCCTTCTGTAGGTTGTTTTGGCACAACCCTCATTATAAATTCTTGCACCATGCACTCTGTGGACTGGCAACTCCACACCCTATTCATACTTGTCTTGCCGAGGGTGCGAACAGTGATGATACGGAAGTATAATACAGTGGAACGTTGCAAGCTTATTATAGTCACGACTTTTCAGTAAGGACCATGCATACACCGCGGGCTGTTGTGTCAACATAAGTATGAATAAGTTGTATTAGGCAGTTACCACCCCGGTGAACTGGATGCTTCAACACGACAGCCCGCAGTGTACCCATGGTTCCATATTGAAAAGTGGTTACTATATTAAGTGCAAAACGTTCCAGTGTAGTATGCCACTGCAAACATCACTGTTCCCACTCTTGGCAAGAAAAATATGAATAGGGTGTGTTGTCATCGGTCCACACAGTGTGTGGTACAAGCATTTGTAATTAGGGTTTTGCAAAGACAAGCTCCAGACGGGGCTTTTGCATCGAGTATTCTTAAAGCTGGAGTAGTGCTTCAAGGCATGTATCAATAAAGCACTAAACGTTACAGCAAGTACAGGTTTTCAAGTTTACTAAAAAACTTAAACCTATACTATTAATCTTCATGAATCTTTACCGAGTATCTTTGTGATATTTTCATTAAATTGCTAAAGACAAAACTTGAAGCAGTGCACGCTAAAGAACAAAGAGTTAGCTTGAAAAAGTGAAGTATTGAACAGTCAAGCAGGCTGCTGAAAACTATTATACTGAATGAAATATATCTAGTAAATTGCAGATTACATGTTGCAAAGTATGGCACGCACAAAAGATGAAACGAAGTCGTGAAGCTTGAAAATTCTTTATTTATTGCTCTATAGCCTCCAATGTAAGTGCAACCTTTCACGTGGCCATCGCGCTTCATGCCAGGAACATCTTAGCTCAAAACTGTCCCCAACACCTCGGTCAGCACCTGCAAATGCAAACGCAACAATCACATGTTTTTTTGGAGACACCCTACACAAGTCAAATACATGTAAATTCAAACTTCATGGTTTATTTTTTCCTATATATATGGCTACGTTATTAGACACACAAAAAAATTTAACCCGTTTAACGGCGTCTATCAATTAAGAGGTGTACGCGCCGACAAACAGCTCATGAGTCGCGCCTTGGTAGAAGGCACCAGGTTTATTTTGACAACCGGGGTATCTTTAACCTGCGCCCAAATCTCGAACGCATGGGCGTTTTTTCTTTTCGCCTCCACCACAAAAGCGGCCGCCGGGGCCGAAAATCAAACCACGTCCTTGGGGTCAGCAGCACTAGCTTCAGCCACTGAGCCAACGCGGCGAGTATTTACGGCGTCTACCTGCCAATACGTTTGTCTACAAGCGCATACAGCAAGCACGGTAAATATATTAGCACACGCTTCATACTCACGTCGGCAGAATGCGTTTACTTCGCCGGTATGAGCTACCACGGCCGCATCCTTTTTGGGGTCGTGAAATACCCTATCTAACACGCACCGTTCGGCGTCTTACACGTTTCGTGACACATTGCCTACATTTCACCTTAAGGCCAATGCAGAACGCATCTCCGCATCGAGCTCACACAGTAAAAATTATTACAACCCTTTTGTAAACTTGAGTGAGCGTAGAAGTAGCCACTGCGCACACCACGTCGTAGGTAGCGCCGGCTGAATGCGAACGCGGGCATTCTCACGACTTTCTTTTTCGACGACAGTACGTGCACGTACCGCTGATAGCTTTAACAAAACGCTATAACTAATTTTTGGCGCCTATGTCTGCGAAGAAAACGCGGTCATTCAAAACGCGCCAAGCCATTTATGCCTTTCGGCACAGCGTACGGCGTTTGCAGTACACGGAAAGCTAACAACAATTTCCCCGCCTCCTCACTCATCGGAACTTATAAAAATCTCTTACCTTTCGCTGAGGACGCCAAACGATGTCTAGAAGAAAGAAGCAGGGTTTCTTTCTTTAAAATAATCGAAGTTTGTTGGCGCTTTGCAACTTCTACACAAAAGCAAATGGCTAGCTCTACGGCTTGACGTGGATTGACTAGAGTTGGTTTTGCATCGCACAAAAAAAAACTTTAGTTAGAAAAAAAGCAGCTAATCAAACAACTGCTTTTGGGAAAATTTACCAGATTTGTCTTCATTCTTTTTTTGAAATCGAACATTACTACATAAAGTTGACTCATTCAGAGTGTAACGAGACGTGTGTCTTGCGCGATCCAGAAAGGCGCGAGGGTTAAAAGAATTGCAGTTGTCTTCTGAGCTGAGAAATAGTTTCCTTCTCCTGCAGGCAGCAAGAATATGGATAATATAAATAAGACGAGGCTAATAACGGTGATTTAAAAACATGATCGAGAAATATTGCTTCAACCACACCGACGTACGATGGGCGTCCAGCGGACTAACAACATGGGAGCATAGTAAACGTGTGTGCACAAACGTAGCTCGGACGTCCGTCGGACCACATTGCACGATCGTTCACTTTTCCCAGAAAAATACATCCGAAGTACGTCCGCCAGGTGTCGAGCGCGGGACGTGGGCGTTCGGCTGTAAACGGACGTCCTACGGATATCTCTGGTCCGATGCGAATGCAGGGAGATACGGGCTAGGCGTCGTTTGAAGTTCGAGAAGCACAGAGTAAAACTTGTTTGGAGATGAGGCTGATACCAATGAATCAACGAAGGTGGGCAGCTAAGGTTTTTAGGTATCTATACTTTAAAAGCGTGGACACGCGTGGTTAAGGAAGACTAGAAGGCTAACGATGGATTACGCAAAGACCAGTGGAGAATCTAAAACAGCCAAGGTAACTAAACAAGAGGCAAGGTAGACTGAAACGAATTATTGAGGAAAAAATGGAATCTAAAACGTTGTTATAGATTTACAGTGCTGAGAAATTGAAAATTCCCTGGGCAGTGCTTTGCCTTTTGAGGCTAGAGCAGGCTGCTTGTGAACTAAGAGCTTTGTGGGGAAGTATTCACAAAATGGTGGAGTATGCGTCGTCTGCGGAAAAGCCACAGAAACTATGCAGCACATAGTTTTAGACTGTGAGGGTATCCATCCAAATCTACATGAGGGAAATATAATGCTTCCAGAAGCCCTGGCATCTAAGGGTAGCACAGAGTAAGTTAACTTCAACGCTTTCAAGGCGACAAAAAAAAGATCAGAATGCTGGTGGGCGAAAACAGCAGAGGGGAATAAGTATAGCCCAGGGCAGTTACCACCTGTAACAGAAAAAGAAATACTTTGTGCCTAATAAGCTTTTTGTGCCAGCCCTAAGCAGCACTAGGAATAAACGAAGGGTATCAAACAGGTATATCAGTCCTTTTTGGTGAGATGACATGGCATCACCCCGCTACAAATGAGAAACCAATAGCGATCGTCATCATCATCATAATCACCATCATCATCATCATGATCGTCGTTATCAGCAATTGGCGCCGTCGTGGTTTTGACGAAGAAGAACAAAAATAATGTTTCAATAATCTTTGACACAGACACAGGAAAAAAATTTCTTAAACCGCCAAACAAACGATATCGCCTTTAAAACTAAGATATGAAAATCTCGTCCCCATGCGTCATTTGTCAGACCCAGAGAGACAGAGCGAAGCCCGCTTTACCCTCGCCGTGCGCAGCGGAAGCGTGTGCCAGCGAGATGTGTTCAGCACAAACACTGGCCCCCAGCGAGAAGCGCTCAATGCTAGCAGCTTTGTCGCTTGAACTCAAGAAAAAGTTCAGCATCTACACTCCGTGGATGATGGCAAGGGTGCGGAGTACGGGGACCCGAAACCCGTTGTGCGCCCAGTGACATCCCATTTGCGCCGCGACCGTCATTCGATTTGAGCCGTGAGTTGCGCCTTGATTATTGCCTAAATGAAACTGCAGCTCACTTAAATAAAAATTCGCTTGATCTCCACTTGATGGTTGTGTGCGCACAGATGAACGCGGGCGGACATTGGGAGGTTCTAGCGTACTCAGCACTGTTACAGGCGAGGGAGTAAGCCGTTTGAATCTCGGGTACTAAATCACGGTCGTAGCCCAATGGGTAACACAACTGAAACTAACTATGTATGGTCTACCAGACACAGACTCGAATCCTGCCCGTACCCTTGTGATTTTTCTGATTGTCAGTGCTATGCGCACGGACGCGAACGGACATTGTGCTGTCCTAAGGTACTCCGAACCTAAAAGATAGGGTTGTATACGGAGGTTTGATGCTCACGTGCACATTTCTTTGTCGACACCGGAAGTGCGACGCCAGTAGGCGCGGCGTTGCATTTTGCCATCTGCTCGCATGCCCCGGCATATTTTGCCACCGGTTGTACCATTTGCACTAATACATGCGCACACACATTTGCACAAAACCTTTACAGAAGCTTTTGGATCAACAATGCCGATGCTTTCAGCAGGTACGGCGCCCCATTCCTGGATAGTACGGGAGGAAAAGAATTTAGGCAAGTCAGTTAGGCTCAGATATACGCGTATTTTATGATTGTGGTTGTGTGGAGGTTATGTGCAGTGTTGTGAAAGTAAGAACTGGTCGCGGAGTATCCTGACGTGCTTTTATAAAATATCATTAAATATCTTTAGACGTTATTTTACTGCGAAGAAGGATACCTCTAACCACCCAAGAACATTTTTGTGTCCGCGTCAGCAGAAAACCCCCCGGGGTACTACTGGCTAGGCTACAGACCTAGGCTACAGACACTACTGGCACCGCCATGGATTGAAGCAGAGCCCGAATGGAGAAGCGTAGCGCGAGTGGGTTGTACCCGCCGCGGTGGCTCAGTGGCTAAGGCGTTGCGCTGCTTAGGACGAGGTCGCGGGTTCGACTCGCGGCCGCGGCGGTCGCTTTTCTGATGGAGGCGAAAAGCAAAAATGCCCGTGTGTACGAGATCTCAGAGCACGTTAAAGATCCCCAGGTGGTCAAAATTAATCCCAAGCCCTCCAGTACGGCGCGCCTCATCGCCTGCGTTGCGTCGGCGCGTTAAACCCTACAATCATCATCATCAGCGAGTGGGTTGTGTTGCCGACTAAGCTATCACACACGCCCGTGGAGACAGGGAGACCATCGGTGGTTTGTATTCAGCCATTCAGGAGGCGCAGGACGCTTTTTTTGGAGGTGACTCATGAAGCAAGATTAAATGAGAGGCAGTGAAAAAGATAATGCCATAGCCTTGCTTGCCGCCCTCCTCCACACCCTTCGTAATATGCTCCACTCTTTACTTTCTGCCGATGCTGCTGCGTTGGGGTCACTGCCCCGTGGAATCTTAAATAACGGCTGGCAGTGTCCTTGGTTTCACTCTTTGTAGAGCCAAGTGCGTGAATTGAAGTGTCCACGCATGGGTAATAGTTGTGAATGTTATTTGCAGATTGGCAGTCCAACCACCTTCACAGCCTGGATTTAGCCAATTTTTCTTCTTCTAGGGTCTAGCCATTCTCACCCCGAAAACTGTCTTAAAGTCGTTATACATAGAAGTCTCGCGTAAGTTCCAGCAACATACCGAGCTTCGAGGTTCCGTATTTTTTAATTTCATTTTATTTCTTGGTGTGGGTCGATCGCACACAGTGCATGCGTATTCCATTACTGATCTGTCATCGGTTTCATATTAAGCTGTAGGAAACTTCGGATAAACACTCTGGCGTTTCTACGCAGGAAAGCCTACATTGGGCAAGCTTCTAAGTTATAAAATCGGCACATAGACGCGTGCAAAGTGTCGGTGTAAGTAAGACACCTAGATTCACAAATTCACTCTGAGTTTGCTACGTGTGCCCTTCGATAGCGTAAACACTTCTCAGCGCATTTCTTGTCTTCCTGAAATCCTGAAAATGTTTTTTTTATTTTTATGTCATCTGCCTTTTTGGACACCAGAGCTGAATGTTATCCAATTCGCGTTGTAACGCGTGTCTGTCCCTTACACCTTTAGCTTATTCTTACAATGCACAATCGTCGGCGAGTAAGCGCATGGAGTAGCGAATGTTTGTCTATACGTACATCATTTATATAAATTAAGAACAGCACAGGCCTAAGGTCGGACCCCTGTGGGACACCTGACGCGACACTGGCGACATTCTACCGTGCCTCCTTATGGTTACCAATTCGTACATTAAATTTCGATCTTCTGCGATCTAAAGGTAGATACTCTTCAATCCAAATGACACTATTTTATGTATAATCAAAGCAGCATTTTCCCCCAACTTTTTTAAGATACAATCTACAACGGAGTGGCTGTCCACACACAGTAAACATTTTTACGGCCAAAAGGGTGTGTTCAGCTTGTCGCCGCAGGAGCACCCTCGTAAATGAATATTTTACACCCTTTAGGGTGCTGTGATTTTCTTGACAAAGGAGCACCCGTTGGGAAGCACACCAGAAGACGGGTGCCTTATAACACCCTTTCCGGACTAAAACCATCATAGCGTGCTTACTTAGCACCCCAACCTGTTGTTCTGCAAAAGCACCCACATTAGCGGTACAAAAAAGGTGCGTCATCCTGGTTCACAAATGACGCTTCAGGTGTGCAGCCACACAGGGCACACTATAACACACGATTATGGTATGAAACACTCGTGCTTTGAAAGCTCGGTTGTATGAGACATTCGATAGAAGCTCAACGTCAGGTTCTAATTTCCTTGAACTTTTTTTCCAACCGATGTTTAAAAAATACATTTATAAAGTTTATTATTAGAGCCACATCTCCGTACAGAATTCATAACATTAGAGATTGTTGATTCTTCAGAACTTTGTAAGACACCAATTATATGTTCATTTTGCCGAAATACGAAACACATCCTTCTAGCTTCACTGCACAGCATAAACGTGTTATGCAGTGAAATGAAGTAGGTGTGCAACACATCAACTGCACAAAAGTTCTTTGAACCTTAAAACCCCAGGATTTTCAGTATTGCATGAAACTTCCAATCACGGTAGCTACCCAGAATGTTGGGTGTCTTACTCTTAAGCTGAGCAGGAAACCTCAATATCAAGGAAGACGAAATCCAATATGTATACTTCCCTGCATACTGTGGCTTTTCTCTACTCAGAAAAGTTGGGGTCCCACTGCCGCCTATTTTCTTTTGCATTTTTCTTTCTGCTTCATGAATTATTCATAACGTACAGGACTTGCAAGGTTTGGTGGTATATCGAGTTTTATGAACATACATTTCATGCTAAAGGACCCTACGTAGCAATACCAAGAACTGTAAACATCACAGAACAATGCGTATGAGTTCCTGGTGAAGCCCATGATTTATATGTGACGACATTTCTTGCTATAGCAGTATTTTATAATGAGTCTAGATTGTACATGGTGCCTTGCATTATGTCCCTGCTGGTGGATGCGGGGTCATTTTTCAATGTTGCAAATGAAAAGCCAACAGCCAGTGGTTACTAGTTCCGTCTGGTATTACGAGGTGCTTCATTCAAGCATCGAACCCGTCTATAGCCCTTTTTAGAGTTCACTAGAAGTGAAATCAGGAAAATATTTTTCATATACCATTTACATTTTTTTATCAGCAGCTTTAGTGTTGCTGCTTTCCATATTTTGGTTTTTTCTGCTTTTCCTAATGACACTTTTCTTTTGCTAAGAGGGTGCATAACCAATGTGAAAAGGTTTTCTGGAAACCCTTTGTAGCTATACAATTGTTATAAAATATTTCACTAAATGAGGAAGCTGAAACTGATAATATTGGCATTAAGAAACGTTACAATAAATTAAATTGATAATGAATTTCGGGTTGTTTTTACGCAAAGCTGCACATAAGACATAAAGGGCACTGCAGAGGAGGGCTAATTATCTTGGGCAACTTTGGCACATTTAGTGTGCACTTAAATCTCCACACATGGACATTTTCACTTTCTGCCTCCACCAGAAAAATGGCCACCAATTTAGGCAGCGATTTTTACTAGGATTTGACGTACATTTTAAAATAATCTCAAACATTATAGCCACAAAAGTATTCTCTACTACAGCACCCAGCGGCTGCTGTTGTAGAAAGATTGTCCACTACACCAGACACTGTACCACACTGTCGAGAAATTTGACATCTACAATGACCTTTACAAAGCAAGCTTATACTGGTAAAATGTCTCATACAATAAATACTGTGTGTTCAGAGCTCACGCGTAAAGTACGGATACTGCTGCTGCTTCAGCAAGAACCAAAGACGGGCACCCTTGCTGGTTCGTTAAAAAACAGGGAAAAATGCTTTAAGCATGATTACAAAACAGGGTTGAAATAAAATGAGCCAGTAATTCTTTCAAAATATGTAAAAAATGCAAAGAAATACTTATTTCAACTTTATGTCTACAACAGACAATCTCATTAAGGGCGGTAATAGGGTCTTACTTGACTCAAAAAGGAGCACGGAGCACTTATATAAATGCTACAGGAAAGCTTCACAGCCATATAATGCTTGAGAAAGTAATTTAATAACTGTTCGCAAATTCATAAAAATCTTTCAATGGATAAAAAACTGCTGGAAAACAGGGCACAAATAAATGAGAACAACGGCACAAGCATCTCCCGTCGTTTTTTGTGTATCCTGTATTTTCCGATAGTTTTTCATCCATTCAAACATGTACCAACTAGCCCAGTCCGATGCCTTGGTATCATAAAAATATTGATGGTCACTCCTTACAGAAAGTTGGAAAAAAACGAAAGTATAAAGCAGGTGACAAAGTTAAAACGACAGCAGATTGGTTAACTTTTATATTTAAGTGATAATATAAAAATAATGGTACGAATGAAAGTGAGCAGTAACCGAAAGTATATGTTGCTAGCCCGACATTCCACTTTGAAGCAAAATATCCACTTCCAACAGGCCAAACATGGAAAGAAGCAACCCTTTAGGGACGGAATAAAACATACCATAACCCTTTTAAAAGCTACCATTTATTTAACGAAAACTGACCACAACAAATTGGAATTAGTGACTAGATACACTTTCAAGAATACATAGCGACATCATATAAAATATATGGTTCCCCTTCAGTTACTGATCATAACGAAAATTAATAAATACTTATATAAGTCTGGCATGAATCAAAGCAGCATAATGAAGGAAGACTGTATTCACAAAAAGCAGTCTAATATTGTTATTGGAAAACTTTCAGTACATGTGTAGTCTCCGATTATAACGGCAGATATGAATTTTTTTGAATGTTTAACTAGTATCTTAAAAATTAAACTTGCACAAAATCAGCTGCTCGGGTGCAAAAAAGATTGTAATGGTCCACTGTTCACAAGTAAAATATCGCAGTAAGACTAACACCATCATTCAGTTCCCGAGCAGAAGCATTGACTGTTGAAATTTCAGGCTTGAAAAGTAGAACCACAAAAAAGCAATTTGGTTTTCAAGAGGGAACCTAATGGCCGCAAGGTACGCTTTACCAAAGATGGAATGATTATGTTGTCTTTATTACGACCCTTGACTGGTGCAAAGTTCTGCAATGGCATGGTTAGCAACATCTGCACAGCAGTTAATTCTGTACAAAGTTATGTCCAGAAACATGGATGAATTACATATTGCCTGTGCTACACGAAACAGAATGCATTTGTACCATTGCAAGCTAAACCGCCGCATATCCAATCTTTGGCCTATCTACAGCAATAGGTTTAGTCAACTGCCCAGCCCTACAAATCTCCAGAAAAGCTGATTCTCCAACCATATCGTGTGTTTTTGAGACGTCAGCAAAGAAGCCATAGGTGCGTGTAATCAAACGAACTTCTACTGCTTCACTCGGGTAGGCAGCCCTGCTAGCCGTCAGTCCTCCTAGGTGGAGCTCCCATACTCATCCACAAACCGTTTTCTGCCATTGCTTTGTTCCTGACCGTATCTGCACCTGGCATCTTTTTGTTACTCTAGAAAGTAATTGTTTTGTGAAACATTGGGTATCCTCGACAAAGAGGGTCACTTGAGACAACATCAATTACGCCAATAGGCCAGTGCCGTGTAAAACAACTCGAAAGCGGCGGAGAGCTGTCAAGCTAAAACAAGCGTAGTGCACGCAGTACCAACAGCAGTGCGGATCATTAGGATCATTACTTGTATATTTACGCGGATTTTCGTAACTTTCATTGTTGACCGCACCATTCTTAGTGTTGTAAAATGAATATGCATTACATTTAGGCGCAAAAAGCTCATTTGGCATTGCTTATAAGCCATGCCCGATTTGCGGTTGCCTTTGCCAGCCTCAACCAATTGCGCAGCTGGGGACAATGACATCATAGGTTCTGATGTGGGAAATGAGCTAGTGCGTCACATGACCATTCCCTTTTTTCTAATTATATAGCTTATTCCACCGAAGGGCACGTTAAAAATAATGTCAGTATGATTCTAACAAGGCAATCTTTCGAATGACCCAAACTTGTGTTTTGCCTGCATGTACCCTCCAAGCAAGGGCAAGACAGCCAATTCTTTATATTTATGCTGCTTTCATGCACACAGATGAATATGATGGTTGGTGTTTCATGGCGCAAGGCCAACGAGGGCAAAGAGCGCCAGAGAAGAAGTTATATATATAATGAAGCGAAGTGATTACCACAAAAAGGTAGGTATAAAAACATGTAAATCGAACATAGCAAAATCAATTAAAGGTAATGGTGATGACTGGTGTATAGGGCCAGATTTGATTATGCGTGATATGAGATAAGGTTTAAAAACGTAACATCTGACAAATAATCAAACACACGTTTCATAGAAACACTGTCATCGTCACCTAGAAACAGCGAAGGATGTAGTGGGATATGTAGTTAGTAGAGTTCTCTGAAGTGTTTGTGTCGTGTTGTGTGAAGTGCCTTGCAGGTTATTAGTATGTGGACTACGGATAGGCCCTCCCCGCACCTGCTACACAGGGGTCTTGGAGATCCCGTGAGCAGGTGGGAATGTGTTGCATGCGTGTGGCCTATCCGTAATCGAGCCAGGGTAACTTCGTTGTGTCTGTTGTGAGTATCAGTGGTGTATGCTTCCAAAGAGTGGCTTTATAATGTGTAGTTTCTTGTCAGTCTGTTGATTCCAGTGTGCTTGCCAGGTTGTGCGAAGGTGTTGTCTGATGTGTGATTTGAGGTCGGTGTAGGGTATTGTTGTTATGTCAACGGTAGTTGTAAGGGCAGCAGCGGCCGCCATTCGGTCTGCGGTCTCGTTACCTGGAATTCCAGAGTGTCCTGGCACCCAGCACACGGTCACCTCAAGGTTTAACGCATGCACAGAGATAATAGTACTAATGATAGCATTGACCACATGGTTTTTAGACTTCTGTGAGGATAATGTACGCACAACCCTTAAAGAATCAGTAAAAATTACAGATTTCGGAATTCGACCTAGAACAATATGTTGAACTACAAGAAGTATGCCATAGGCCTCTGCCGTAAAGATACTTGTATTTCTATTCATATTCCTACAGACATTAAAGGTGCCACCATGCGCAGCACAGGAAACAGTTGTGGCAGTTTTTGAAGCATCCGTGTAAAATTCAGGACACTTATATTTGTGCTGCAAGGACAAGAAATGTTGCACGATCGCGCTTCTAGGCACTCTGTTTTTCTCGACATTTATAAAAGATACATCACATGATATCGGGCGAAGCTGCCACGGTACTAGAAGTTCAGTAGCGGTGGTTTTGATGGTGTCTGAGAACATGACATTAAGTGGCGGCGCTTCTGCTCTTACTCTGAAAGCGAAGGGAGCAGAGACTGATGGACGATTAGTAGGAATTTCAGATATCAATGTATCATACAAAACTGATGTAAAAGGATGGTGAGGCATTAATGAGATTTTAAAAGCATAAAGCAGTCTGTCAAGTCTCGCTGACGTTCTAGGCTCCATTTGTTGCACTCTACATACAGACTTTCGACTGGACTAGTTCGAAAGGCACCACATGACAAGCGGAGCCCTAGATGAAGGACAGGGTCCAGCATTCTGAGGGATGTTTTAGTGGCTGACCCATAGACAACGCTACCATAGTCCAGTCGTAAGCCTATCAAGCTGGTAAAAACACGTAAAAGAAGTTGTTTGTCAGCACCAAAAGAAATGTGCGACAGAACCTTCAGGATAGTCATTGTTTTTAAGCATTTATGTTTCAGTTGTTTTATGTGTGGGATAAATGTCAGCTTTCCGTCAAAGATTATACCTAAAAACTTGTGTTCTTTCTTGACAGGAATCGAGACACCATTGAGATGAATATCTGGATCCGGCCGAATGCCACGCCTCTTGGAAAACAAGACACAAGTGCACTTCCCTGGACTAAATTTAAAACCGTTACTGTCTGCCCAACCCGCTAGCTTGTTAGCTTGTTAACACCAAGCTGGACTTGGCGCTCGCAGACAGACAGGTTACAAGACTTAAAGGATAATTGAACGTCGTCTACATAAATGGAGCAGGAAATCGATGGTGGTAGCGCCTTACAAAGAGAATTCATTTTTACAATAAACAAAGTGCAACTCAAAACTCCACCTTGCGGCACGCCGTTTTCCTGCACATGAACCCTGGAAAGTGCAGTTCCAACTCGCCCGCGAAACGTTCTTTCAGACAGGGAACTGGCAAGCGTGTTCATCATGTTACCCGACATGCCAAAGGACTTCAAGTCACTAAGGATGCCATACCGCCAACCAGTATCGTACGCCTTTTCAAGATCAAAGAAGACTGTCATACAGTACTGCTTGTGGAGGAAAGCATTTTTGAAATAAGACTCTAACGCAACGAGTTGATCGTTGGTAGATCGCCCCGCCCTGAAGCCCGCCTGGCAGCTCTCGAGAAGACCATTGTACTCTAAGAAGTACACAAGTCTCCTGTTTATCAGCTTCTCGAAGAGCTTACACAGGCAGCTTGTCAGGGGAATGGGGCGATAACTGGCAGGAGAGGAAGGGTCCTTCCCTTCCTTTAGGACAGCCACTACTATGGGCTCCCTCCAAGAGCGAGGAAAGTGCCCCGAAAGCCGTATTTTATTGTATAGGTGTAAGAGTGTTTCAAGAGTGTCTGGGTGTAGGTGCTGTATTATGGTGCATGTAATCTTATCTGCGCCTGGAGCTGAAGGTTTGCACGTGCTCAGGGCAGCCCTCAACTCACAGAGAGTTGAGGGCTGCCCTGAATTCAGAGTTGTAAGAAGTTTTTTATTTGTCTTTGTCGTGTAAGGGCTTTTTTTCTGCACATCTTTTGTGTTTCATGAAAGTGTTTGTATAAATGCTAAAGTAGACACGTGTTCAAAGTGTTGTGCAAGTGTGTTAGCCTGGTCTTCCAGTGTGTCCCCTGTTGTGATAACCAGGGGCAGGCTGTGTGTCTATTGTTCTTTGAGCTTGCGTATACATGTCCAGACTTTGTGTGTGTCTGTGTATGAATTAATGGATGTCAAGAAGGTGTCCCAACTCTCTCGTTTTGCCTCACGGCGCACACGTTTTCCAAACGCCTTGGCCCGTTTGAACAAAATAGGGTTACCCGACGTGGGGTACTGACGAAGGATACCCCACGCCTTGTTCTGGGCCTCTCGCGCCCGCCTAAAGTCCTCATTCCACCACGGCCTCCTCTGGTTGCACGGGGCAGCAGAGGCGTGGGGAATGGACTTTTCGGTGGCGTCGAGGATGTGCGCCGTGAGGAGTTGGGTAGCTTCTTCAACGTGTAGGTGTCCTATGGATGTGTGGTGTAGTTTCGATGTCTCTGTAAATGTGTTCCAGTTCGCTCGTGCTTCATTGAACCTATTATGGGAAGATGAACTGCTTGGGCCTTTATCTATATATGTTAGTGACGTGGGGAAGTGGTCACTGCCATATGGGTCAGTGCCCACTCACCAATCAAGACATGGAAAGAGAATTGCCGAACCAATAGCCAAGTCAAGATTTGAGTATGTATTGTGTCCTATGTTATGGTATGTAGGATGTTTCTTGTTGAAAAGGCAAGCTCCAGAGGACGTTAAAAACTTCTCTATCAGGCGACCTCGGGCATCCGTGCGAGAAGAGCCCCAAAGAGAATTGTGTGCATTGAAGTCGCCTGTTAAGATGTACGGTTCAGGAAGTTGGTCGACCAGCGCCTCAAAGTGAGAGCTCAGAAGTGCAAGATCAGGAGCGATGTAGATGGAGCTTACCGTTATCAACATATTAAAAATTTTTGTGCGGACGGCTACAGCCTCAAGGACGGTGTTCAAGGTGACAGGGTGGCATGCTAAGGAATTGCGGGCGATTATGGCCACACCGCCAGAAGAGTGTGTGCAGCCATCCCTGTCTTTCCTGTATACCAGGTAACTATTCAAGACATTTGTGTTTTTAGAATTCAGATGTGTTTCCTAGACACACATTAAACTTGGCTGGTTGGCATGCAGAACCTCATGCACGTCGTCAAGATTTTTCAGAAGGCCTCTGCAGTTCCAATGAACTATGTTTTCCCTTCCCATTATTATGTGTTCAGAGCTACTGGAGTGTGATTATTTATGTAGGGTCTTTCGAGGCTTGGAATCTTGGGCGGGGCTTTCTGGCCTTCTCCACTGACCTGGACATCGCAGCCTGTTCCTTCCGCTGCGATGAAAGCCGGAAGGGCTCGAGGTCCATGTCGTCATCTGAAGGCAATGGGGTGCCCAGCGGACTAGGCCCCCTTGACGTGGTACCCTTTCGGGCGTTCTTTGCCTGCGCTGCAGTGCCGAAGGCGTGGGGAGCACGACAGGTGGCACAGGCAGTGAGGCGGGCGAGGGGGTCGCTGCGACTGCCTCCGCCTCCATCTCCGTGCCCATGCGTGTGCTTTGGGCCGGTGAAGAGGAAGCAGTGGATGCAGCGGCATCCCCAACAGACGTTGCCACCACAGCCGCTGCTGGTTGAGCGAGCGGTGCAGAGGCTGGTTGGGCTGCCTGGGGCAACCCTGGGAGGGTGGGGGCGGGACCAAGTCTGACTCGCGGTACTGGGTCCCCACCGAAACCAGACGCCGCTCCGCCCCCCGGCGAGCTGCGTCGGCGTGCCTGCCCAGAGGGAAGGAGCCGAACCTCTTTCGCGCCTCGGGGAAGGTGATGTTCTCGTTTACTTTCAAGGCAATAATTTGTTTCTCTTGTTAACACTTCTCACAATTTCTGGAATAGGCAGCATGCGGTCCCTGGCAGTTCGGACAGGTGAAGTGCTCAGATTCACAGTTATCGGTTGGATGATCTTGTGCTGCACATTTGGCGCACGTCAGTTTCCCACAACAAGGGTTTGTGCCGTGGACAAACCGCTGACACTTATAGCAGCGGCGTGGACTCGGCACGTAGGGTCGGACCGGACATCTAACGAAGGCTGCGTTGACCGACTCAGGAAGTGTTGAGCGGCAAACTTCAAGATGATGTGTTTGGTAGGTATGATTTGATCGTTTCGGCGTATGGTTATTCGCCTCACTGCCGTCACGCCCTGATCATGGAGGCCCTCGAGCAGATTGGCTTCAGTTTCACTTACAAGATCGGGATCAGAGATCACGCCTTGGCAGCTATTAAGGCTGCGATGAGGCGTGATTTTGATGTCAACATTGACCATGGGCGTTTGTGAAAGGAGGTTTGCGGACTGCTGTATGTTGTCTACCTCAATCAAAAGATCTCCCGTTTTCAGTTTCTTAGCCTTGTACGACTTTCCATCAAGGCTTTCAAGATACTTGGAGATTAGAAAGACGGACTGGGAAGTGATTGGTTTTGTCTTGTCAACAGATTCCATGATCAGAAAGCGCGAGAAATTATCGGGCTTTGGGAGCGAGATTGATTGCAACGGAGGAAAAGGTACTTTGGTGCGGCCCCTTTTCGGGGGCCGATCAGGTCTGGGGGGGTTTGGAAAATGCCATATGATACATTGGAAAGCAGGGAGACGGGGGTACTTTCTCCTTTGACCTTACCCTTGTAGTCAAAGAGGTCCCGGGGCTCCCTGCGTGGTAGACAGGCAGGGAGACCATCGGCCGGAGCTTGACCAAGGCTCCGACGGCCACCGTTCACGGCTTCTAACCCTTCACCTTTCAACTTCTAGCCACGGTAGGTAACAACTTAAGTATGTGGGCTCGGGGTACGCGGTGTCGTCACTCACCGTGACCAAGATTACTCAAGGTGCCCCGTGCGGGGTTCATGCACACAGTAGGGCTATATTACAGCCAAAAACTCATTACGGGACTCCTGACATATTTACAGTTGCAATGAAAATAAAAACTAGAACGAGAAATCATTGGACACTCCCCAATGTCCAAAAAAACAAACAAATAATGGGCGAGTGAGCTAACTAAAACAGTGCCACAGATGATTGTATTTATCTAGGCAAACTAATAAAACCACGAGTAGTGCATAGCCACTACGCATATCTACTAATTAATTTGTTAGAGCTCATGTGCGTCCCCGCAAGCTGGGTGTGTAAACCCACTGACAACTTGCTAACCCGCCTGAATCACCACTTTATAGATATTGAGGAATTCTTTGAATTGGTTTATTGTAGCCAGCTGTGCAGTCTATTTCCTTATTTTTTATTGGCATTTCCTCTCTCATTCGATATTGGGAGACCAGACAGCTTTGACTACGGGTCAGGCACTGTTGATAACGAATAGTTGATTTTACTTTAAACAATTCTCGTTTGTGCTTTATTGCTTACCAGCCAACGACTAGATATATCAGAGGCTCCTGAAATGTATGTTGGCATTTCTTTCTTGCACTGTAGTAAAACTAATCATGACTTTTATCACAATTTGTTCGAAAATTGTAATAATTCGAAAGTATTCAGCCAAATGAAAATGTCATTTCAGAAGCAGGCACAATCAACAAAGCCTCAATGACTCCCACCACGTGGTTCACTTGTTTCTGTCACAAATAACCTGATTGCAGCCACATTCCACACAAGACAAAGGTAACATTCTCTCTAGGGTGATGAATATTTCAAACGCTTTACGAGTAAACTAAGTGCTGAGCACGTTAAATTTTGGCATTAAAACAGAAGATCCCTCAGCGGCATCCTTCACTTGGGGCTGCGCTTGATCACCAACTTTCAGAAGTTGAAAAATGATCAACGCGCCGCTCCAGCCAGCAGAAACAATAGAGGACGCAAGTTGGAAGGTGGACCGTTGGCATCCTGCGATTGTGAAGATATTTTTATTTAGTAGATGGTCTTGTTTTGTACCACTGTTTATTTCACCTTTAACAAGCTGCTTAACTCCTGCAGGTTCTACTATTCGTATGAGCATAAAAAATTGAGCAATGCAGAACAATTAGCAGGGTTAGAATAATTCAGCTTTTCTAGGAATGAAAACAGTGTAGGTAATCTGCACGTAACTACAATCAAAATACTATTTTCAACTACTTCACTGCTATCATCAGCTTTTGACTTCTTAAGCACACGTACACGCTAAATATGTTAGCATTATGCCAAATTTATGCCTCCAAAACGTAATAAGCATCACAAATCGGCAGGAAACGACGTGTCACCTTTAAATGACACTTTTTGCTATTCAAAACATGTCAATGGGAGAGAAAAGACTCATAACGTAAAATATGCTTCATATATAACCTGATCTGGTATAATTTTCAGGCAAAGCTTACACCTCACTTCAGTACTTTCAGCTGGTGGATATCTTTGAAAACTCATTGCGGGAAAGTGGGTTGTGTTCAAGCTAACGTAACTTGCCCGCAAATACTGCATTCAACCATTCCCAAATAACCGTAACGACTCGAATGGGGTGCATGCAAGAAAGAATAAGCACACGCCAAATCAGAAGTAGGGGGGTATGAACGTCGGTTGCTTAAAAAAGGTGAAATGTATTGCTGGGCACACTTATTGTTTGCAAGGATCTTGGAGCAGCAACAACCTTGGCAGATCTGTTTGAGTGGTTTTCCTCTTAGCTGGTCAACTTATAGCATCCACACTGCTTTTAGGAAAAGCCCCAGGCCTTGAAATTAGCACGTTCGAGTTAAGGATAATGCAGCTGATACTTTAGACTTTCAAATCTTTTTTTGTGGAAGGATGTGAGTTTATTGGTGGTCCAGCACAAGCGTCCATAATCGCAGCCTTCAGAACCCCAGTCAGGCTTCTTTAGATGGTCCAGTCAGTTACATAACTATTTGGCAAAGGGGACGGCAAAGACTGTCAATTCACTAGATAAACATCCAAAAAATTTCTGAAAAGAGAACAGCTGGTGATGCTTTATCCAAGGCTAAACTACAAGCTCGGAACATTGCTGGCGCTAGGCGGAACAAGGACGAGGATTTGCACACACAAGTGAAGCGCACTGTTCAAATCCTCGTCCTTGTCCCGCCTTGTGCCAGCAATATTCCAAGTAAAAAACCAACAACCCCCTTTTCAAGCTCTTGAAAAATACAAAGGTAATAACTTTCTTGTGTGAACAAATTAGAAATATCACTTCAGCGTAAACATGACTACCACCAGAAAATTTGTATACATCGTGAATAACTGCTAAGCCGACGTTTTGATTTCGGGTGAAATGATAGTTTTCCGAAATTATGAAGCAAAATTGCCGTTTAGTGGCTACATGTTTGGTTATGCATGAAACACCAAAAATTGCTACGGGGGAAAGAACTTGTACATTTAGGTCATCAATTATTTAACTATAATAGCCCACTGTGCTACCAAAACTGTGTTTGAACACTTACGTTCTGTCGGCCAAGCACTGTTGAGAATGCTTGCAGGTCTTTTCTGGTTGAATGCAAGAACGTGATGTGGTCAGACCGTCCAGAAGTCCAAAACAGGATGACACATGATTACCATACATGCAAAAATGGAAATGATTAGTTGCACAAATGTTACAACTCGGGCAACACAACATTCAGCCAAAATCAATGTCCGCATACAGGGGCACAATACACATGGTGACGTGGCTCGCTACATACGCAATGAAGCCGGCAAGGCGCGCACATTCGCTAGCCAACGATTCTTTCTGGCCATGGCCAACCCGGCACAAATGACAAAAGTGATTAATGAAGCCGTAAACTCTGCGCAGCGCAGTTTAAAGGAGTAGCCACCCGTGTTCTCATAAACAACGCATAAGACGTGGTTCGCAGTGGTGAACACTTAGGCTGTTCCATATAGTGCTGCGGAAGAGGAAACGTTACTAAGCCTAGCACAACTGCGTTTAGCGCTCAACGCAAGCACCACAATCTGCTTACACACATCTCGCCAATGTAGAGACGAGCCCTCTAGGTTCAACCTAGCCCGTTCAATTAAACAATTCACACACACGCGGGCTCTTGTTATCGAATCATTAAAGCGGCCATGGCCACTACAAACGACATCCAGTGACAAGAAGGGCGGCAAATGTGACGAGACATCTTACCTGACAGGAAACGTCGAAGAACAGCGAACGACGTTCAGGGGCAAGCGCCAAACGAAGTTAGCCGTCTTCAGGTGCCAAAGTGGTTCTTCATAGTTCATCACGAAGTTGAACACGACAGACATTATCGAAGACGAGGAGGGGCCCAATTTATCATATTAAGTGCGTTTTTGTAACGGCACACCCCAGATCACCATCGACGCCAGACGGGTCACCGGGGGATTCAAAGAAACTGTTCCGGCCGAGAAATATTTTTGTATCTATGGGCGCACGCCATAGTCAGGGTGCCGGCTGTTGGCAGTATGTTGTGGAAACAAATTAAAACGACAACGTATTAAAGATTTGCCTCTTTTGCTGAATATAGCAGTAATTTAAGGTTTTATATTTTATTTATGACCTAATTGCGTATATTGTCAAGTGGCTAAGGCGCTTGATCATGCTCGATACACGCATGTTGTACCAGCATCTTGTCAAACCTTAGCACGTTGTACTATCCCATGAAAAGAAAAATACTGTCGCTATTCTGCACCTAAACGCCCGTTTCCTTTTTAACAAAATTGATCAACTAACTTCCTTCCTGGATAAATTTTGTTTTAACTTCAGCATTCTCATGTTTACAGAAACATGGTCTACTAAAAATAAATTGTTTCTGAAATTCTAGAATATAACAATTTTTCCGTCTGTCTCGAAAGAAACGATGCGGCGGTGTTGCGATGTACATTTCCGATCCGCTCTCTTTCGAAATACTGCCACAGTTTACAGCTGTGACACATTATTACGAAGCCCTTACCCTACTTATCAACAACACAACTTTTTCGGTGATATACTGAACACCCTCTGGAGATGCTAATCACTTTCTGGACTTGATTTATGCTCTGCTCGAGCACGCAACCTTTGTAAAATATCGCCTGATTCTTGTAGGCGATTTTAATGTAGCCTCTCCCCCGAGACTTCACTTTCCACTTCATTTATCAACCGGGTAACGTCCTGTGGATTCCACAATGTATTAGCTCTCCAACGTGCATTACGGCAACTAGTTCATCAAAGCTAGACCTTTTCGCCACTAACGCTGATACACCCCTTACAGCCTCGGGAACAATAAGTTCGGATATCAGCGACCACTGCCCAATAGTTATAACATATTCTGTTTCTTCCTAGCCAGTGCAGGCCAGTGGTACCACGTTTAATTATCAGCACACAACGCCATCTAATCTTTATGCATTCAAAGAGAAAATAAAAAACAGTAAGTGGTCGCATGTGCTTACTCAGGGCTCGGCAGGTGGCGGGTACGATTCATTTATGCAAATTTTTGGAAAACACTATAGTGAGTCTTCCCCAAAGAAAGAAGGCCCCGGCGCGAAATATGAAATCCCAGAATTGGTGCACAGCAGTTCACATAAATTGAGGAAAATAATAAATTATATGGTTGATTCGTAAGCACGCAAATTTTATCGGATCTTGCAACGTTCAAAAAAATGCGAAAGCGGTTAAGGTCTGAGCTGCGAAAAGCGAATGCTCACTACTATCAACAACTGTTTTCTGACGTACCACACCGACCGGACCACACTAGGAAAATAAAAAATGACGCTCTTGGCATGCGCCGAAACCAAACTGATGTACGGGAGATCACGGTAGCTGGAAAAGTACTTTCTAACACTTCGATCTGTGAGCATTTAAATGACCATTTCATCAGTTCAATAGCAGACACTACAATTTCTTCAGAAGAACCGTGTACTCTCCACTTCAACGCCTCGGAAACTCTGTTTCTGTTGCCAACCTACTGCAACGAAGTACATCACACATTTATTTTCTTGAAAAACCGCAAAGCCAACGATACTGTCAACATTCAAATTTGTCCAGTAAAAACGTCCGACACAACATTAGCCCGTGCCTTGTGCACATTTTCAATGCCTGTTTAGAGTCTGGTTGTTTTCCCTCGAAAATAAAACTAGCAAAAGTTTCAGCAATGTACAGGGTAGGAGATAAAAAACTCCCGACCAAATAAAAGCCAATTTCAGTTCTGCCCATGTTTTCCACAGGACTCGAAAAAATTATTCTCTCACGTCTGGAATCATTCTTTTCAAAACATAAAATGTTATCAACCCGCCAGCATGGCTTTCGCCAGGGATGCTCAACGGTATCCGAGCTGCTTATGCAAAAAGAAATCCTTTTAAATAATACTGAATAGGGTACGCCAACCTTGGATGTTTTCATTGATTATAGCAAAGCTTTCGATTCTAAGTCATAAAAGACTTGAAAATTATATCGCTAAGGCGTGCGTGGTGTGCCGCTCTTTTTTCTGGAGTTCTGGTCCTGGTCGCGTGCCTGGTTCCTGGTCGCGTGCAATATGCTGCCATGAATGGCTATCCCTCTTCTTTTGAAAATTTACTGTGTGGAGTTCCAAAGGGTAGTGTCCAAGGCCCCTTTTTATTCAATGTATACGTTAACGACATCGCATGTAGTGATGAAAACACTGAATTCGCCTTGTACGCCGAAGATACCAGTCTGTTTATTACTAGTGATTACATTATGAACCTTGACTCGCGCGGAAATTCTGTTCTGTCCAAATCGCTTGACTGGTCTAACCAAAATAGCTTGAACATTACGATGAGAAATCAAAGATTATAATATTCGCCCCAAAGAACAGACGTGTACCAATTAGCAATGAATTATACCTGGGTTCATCACGCATCGACATTGTAAAAAAGCACGAAATCTTGGGAGTGGTATTTTCGCAGTGCATCACATAGAACTCGCAAACTGAATTCTTGGCCAAAAAGATATCCTCTGCTGTGGATGCACTATATCGTTGTCGTGACATTTTCCCAATAAGTGTTAAACTCCTCATATATAACGCCCTTTCCAAAATTCACTTGAAATATAGCACTTTGGTATGCGGCACGACTACTAAAAAGAACATCAATGCACTCCTCCTTGAAAAAAAAAAGCCGTGCGATGCATCAGTGGCGTTACGTGTCTTCATCCCACCAAAGAATTATTTCAGCATCACAACCTAATCAACATTTAGAATCTTTATAAGTACCGTCTCTTGTATCGACTTTACTGTTCGAGCGCTGCCCACAATAATGTTTTATTGAAAATGTCTGGTCTATCATTACGAACCGAAACAGTGCGAACTCGGGAACAAGGAAAATATATCGTTCCTCGGCTCGCACTGACTACTTTTTACAATCGCTTAGTCATAACGTACCTGTATTGCTTAACCGAGTACACCCACATATTGCTGAATGAGCCCGTATCAGTCGTAAAGAATTGCATTCTACAATTTGCAACGACAAAGTACAGTGATGTTGGTACCAATGTTTTAAGTCTTCTTAAGGGATGGCACATTTGGTGGTAGGTGTTTGACGCTTTGTAAAGTTAGAGTTCTACGCTATTGATTATTAAAGATGACATATTTTTCAATGTATTTTAACATTGCTTGTGTATAATGTTTTCGTTTTCAACAAACTAAGCTGTGCAATGTATTGTTTGACCAAAGTTGGCGCAGCTGCACCGGCGCTCTGGCCCCCTCAAGCTGTCTCTGATGCTTCTTGCCAGAGTGACCATAAACATTGTCAAAGATGTACCAATGTTGAAATAAACATTGATTTCATTTTTGGGGGAATGAAGAAGTTTAGATTTTTAAGCTTTACAAACCGAAAATGCCAACTGATGTTTTTTTGGCGCTCGATTCGAATGATAAAAAAAGCACGGGATGGCAAGATAACACTGTGCAATAAATTGTGACAGTGTTTTAGTGTAAATAATCGTTGTAATATTACGGGTCTGTTTATTTAGCGGCCGTTTGCATGCTGCATACCTCCCGAACCTTTGTTTTCTTTAAATATCTGCCTTGTTCTCCCGCGTTGTTTGTGCGGGAGATACTAGGTCGTCTGTTTCATGGAGTTGTATACATTATTGACGGGCGCTAACAATATTAATGTCATGAAATTGTGATTGCTAGTACGTTATAACTCCACTGAGCGACGAGAATGACTTTTATCAGAGGGGCTATGATTGTGCTGGTGGGGCAGGAGAGCAGTAGGGGTCGAAAGAATGATTATACAGATGTGACAGTTCAAGGTTGTGTTGTGGTTCGTGCAAGGCTGTAAACAAAAAGGGAGGGGGAGTGTTATCATGTGGATGTTCGTACTAAGCAATGGCTGATATTTTTTTCTGTTTCAGCGTCCGTGCCTACGCTTCTATATAGTGAATTTTGAGAAGAGAGATCCCATCGTAAACACGCCTTCATTTCGGGTTGTATACTGTTTCATTTATTTTTTATTTTCCATTCCAGAAACAAGGTATTATGAAGAGTTAGAAAATATTTCACTGCTTGTTTGTTTATCATAAAATCCGAAATCCTCATTCAAAGACTCCGCAGATTCGCGTCAGCAGTGCTACTGCATAATAACACGAGAACAAATTCTTAGGTAAACTTATTTTTGTTTAGGACATCGATGTCTTGTGCAAAAATTTTATTAATAGGCCAACAAGAGGTATTTAGTAGCGTTATCTTCCCGTATACTCAGACATCGAAATAAACTTTGTTAAGCACTCGAAGAAGTAATGTAGTGCCGAGTGGGATCTAAACATTCAGCATGTTTTGTGGAATTTCGTACCTTCTACCAGCATATTTGCACCCTTTGTTTTAGTGTCAAAACCATAGGGTGCGTTTGTGAACACCCTAACCGGCCATATGTACCAATGAGCACCCTTTTCGGCTGCTATTGCACCCTTTTAAACGGTTGTTTACACCATTTAATTTGAATCACCTTCATGTTAGGTTTGCGAAGCTGAAGTAGGGTGCTTAAAAGGTGCAAAAGGGCGTAAAATGTTGAATGCAACCTTTCAGCACCTTTAGGGGCAAAATGATTAGTGTGCAGTTTACAGCCATGGATGAAAGAATTCGTTAATTGAATTACGCCACACACACCCTGCCGAAGCCATGGTGCGTTGAATTGACCAATATATAGGATTCTAAGTGCTTCTTAGTGTTCCGCCATCTTCAAGTAAGAAGGAAGGGAACATGTGAACAGCGGTTTTTTAAGTAATTTAGTCGAGAAAGGCGACACCGATTGAGCACCCATCTTTAGCACCTCACTGAATAAGCCATCAGGCCCATCAGGCCTACGTTCATTTGTTGCTTCGAAAAGGGTAGTTGTTCCGTGCTAATCTACGTAAATTTTCTCCATGGAAGCCAAGTCCCTCGCCACTGATAAGGATAAAATGGTAAGGGTTGTAGGAGGGGAGCCCGCAGAGCTAAAAACAATAATGGAGCAGATAGTTTTTTCAAGAACATCGACCGCCAATACTCCGAAGGTTTAAGCGGCGGAATACACATATTGGTTTTACAAGAAAGTGTTTTTCGCGGGGTACAGAAACCTCACCGACGTCACATTCGTCACGTAAATGACGTCACCAGAAAGAGTTTCATTGAAGCGGTGGCGCTAGGATTCGCGCGCTAGATCAGTCTGGCCACATCGAGAGTGTGAAACTCTCTTCCTAATGAGCTATGAAGGCATGCCCGGGTAGCTGTAGGAACGCGCCTTACGTCCTTTTATTCATTAAGATGACGCTGCCATCCATAAGAGGTGACGCGAAGTAGTGCCTGATGACACTAATGAGCACCGAGAGGTGGCGCCTCAATAGAACAGCGTATTAGTGTAACTCGATGCCAGCGGCGCCGTACAGGATGGAGACATTCTTAGTACGGTACCGTGCCGTTGGTAATTGGTCAAACGTCTCAGCACGTTGGCCTTTTCCTTTGCCACAAGACCTAGCAAGGAGAACATATAAGGTGATTCAGACTTGGCGAGTGAGCAGTGTTGCGGATATTTAGCGCGGTTTTGATAGAAAGACTGACTTCGGAGGTGAGCCAGTGACCAAAATGGCGGCGCCAGCGTATACGTCTCTCCACCTTGTACGGCCAACGCGTTTGATTTAAGGAGCCCTAGCCGACCTGACGTTCTGGAATGGCGGACGAGCTCTACTGTGCATGTGCAAGCTAGACATCAAACAACAAAAAACCGACCTTTTTTGCGGGATGTGACGTCATGGGTTAAGAAAAATGGAAGCTGTTGTGCAGTTACCTGCTGTTCTCTACACGTCGTGATTTTTTGCCTGCCTTTGCAGCGGTGCATAGCTGTTTAGCTTGCGATTGTTGTAAGGGCGCTCCCGAAAAGCTTCTGGAGAGCACTTACAGTGGTAGCCAGCGTGTGATTGAAATTCTGCGTGTAATCGGCAGTCTAATTCGCCCGTAGTACGTTACAACGGGGACCAGGGGCGTTCTGCTTCAGTTCTCCCACCTTGATTTGCGAGAGTGATGATTGTGCTCCCGACAAACTGCTGCGTTACGTTTAATTAGATCGCCGTGTTGAGGCCGTTACGTGTTTTGCCACCAACGTATGAGTGTGCGACGGCCTTTAAGTTCAAACGGCGCTGCTGTCATGGCCAGCCACGAACGATCGTTCCACGAAACTCATGTCGCACACCACATGGTTGTTGGCTAAGAAATATTGCGACCTACAAAGGTGAATTTTGCGCATCGCTGGAACGCTTCTATGAAGATGTTGAATTGGCAATGGCTAAAGTAAAAACACAGTATACCATAGTTAAGGGGGACTTCAATGGTAAAGTAGGCAAGTAATAGGCTTGAGACAAGACAGTTGCGAACTATGGTCTGGGTTTTAAAAATAGCAGGGGGGACCTACTGGTCAAGTTCGCAGAAAACAATACCCTACGCATGATGAATACCTTGTTCTGCAAACGGGAGAGCCGGAAGTGGACGTGGAGGAGCCCGAATGGGGACCATAATTAAAATCGACTTCATATTATGCGATCACTCTGACGTCGTGAAAGATGTGGAAGTGTTCGGAAGGGTAAGGTGTAGTGACCACCGTATGGTAAGATCTAGAATTAAGTTGGATTTGAGGTGGGACCGAAACAAGCTAGTACAAAAGAAGCCGAATAATAAGCTAACAGTAAGACATAAAGTAGAAAAACTCAGCATCGCACTGCAAAACCGATATTCAGCTTTTACCGAGAAAGCAGAGTTTACGACGCAGGAGGCCAGCGATAACCTTACACGCATTATCACGAATTGGCAGTAAAAATCGGGGGCACGATGGCCAGACAGGATACTGGAAAGCGTTCCCAAGATACAAAAGATCTAATTAGGAAACGGCAAACATTGCTACCTCTACCCCAGCTAACAGAATATAACTAGCGGAGCTTTTGCAGTTAATCAAGAAGCGTAACACAGCTGACATACGGAAGCATAGTATGGAGAGGATCGAAGACGTTATAAAGAACGGAGGTCGCCTAAAAGCAGTGAAAGGGCGTCTTGGCGTGGGGAAAAATCAGATGTATGCACTTCAAGACAAGCAAGGCAATGTCATCACAAATAGGGGTAAAATGGTCACACTAGCCTAGGAGTTTTGTAGGGATATGTACAGTAGCAGTGGTACCCAGGATAATGCCGAACAAGAAAGTAGTTCAGAGGAGATAGACGTCCCGCCAGTAACGACTGAATAAGTAGAGAAGCCTTTGAAAGAAATTAAAGGGAGTAAAGCACCTGGTGAGGATCAGGTAACAGCAGACCTCTTGAAGGATGGCGGAGAAATGTTACTTGAAAAATTGGCAAACCTGTATACGCAATGCTTATTGACCGCAAGGGTACCGGAATCTTGGAAGAACGCGAACATTATTTTAATACATAAGAAAGAGGACAGGAAGGACTTAAAAAATTACCGGCTGATCAGCTTACGGTTAGTTGTCAACAAGGTACTTACCAAGGCAATCGCTATCAGAATTTCTGCAACCTTAAATTTTAGTCAACCCAAAGAACAAGCAGGGTTCTGTGAAGGCTTGGTAACAATGGACCATATTCACACGATCCATCAGGTGATAGAGAAGAGCGCTCAGTTTAATGAACGCCTATATATAGCCTTCATAGATTAAGAGAAAGCGTTTGACTTGGTCGAAACCTCAGCAGTCATTCAGGCTAATGGAACCAGGAGGCAGATGAGCGTTATGCAAGAATACTAGAGGATGTCTGCAATGAGTCCCCCAAGCTACTTAGCAAGGTAACGTCAGCAGAAAATATGAGGTTACCATCATCCTCCGTAACGAGAGCAGTAAAATACCTATAAGGAAGGTCGTCAGACAAGGAGACGCAGTTTCTCCGATGTTATTCACAACACGTGCACAAGACGTATTCAGAACGTTGGCTTGGGAACAGGTGGGACCAAGGGTTAATGAAGAATACCTCAGTCACCTCATATTTGCCGATGACGTTACCTTGCTAAGTAGCTCGGGGGAAAAAATGGCAAAGCATACTTTCCTCACTGGACCAACAGAGTAGAACCGTGGGCCTGGAATATAATATGCAGAAAATCACCGTAATGATCAATAACCTGGGGACAGCCCAGCGGTTTTAGATAGGCGGCGAGGCAGTGAAAGTGGTAAGCGAATATGTATACTTAGGCCAAGTTTCGACTCCGGATCCCAACCATGAAGCAGAGATAATTAGAAGGATAGGAATGGAATTGACTGCGTACGGTAGACATTCTCAGATAATATATTGGAGCCTACCACTGTCCCTGACGAAGAAAGTGTATGACAGCTGCATCTTACTGGTACTCACATACGGGGCAGAAACATGGAGGCTGACTCAGAGGGTTCAACTTAAATTGAGAAGGAATGAGCAGCAATGGAGCGGAAGATGATAGGTGTAACATTAAGAGGCAAGAAGAGAGCGGAGTGGGTAAGGGAGCAAACTCGTGTTAAGGACACCTTAGTAGAAATTAAGAAAAGGAAAGGGAAGTGGGCAGGGCATGTAATGCGAAGGCAAGATAACCGTTGGTCATTAAGGGCAACAGAGTGGATTCCTAGAGGAGGGAAGCATTTCAGGGGACGGCATAAAGTTACGAGGGCCGATGAGATAATGAAGTTTGCGGGGATAAATTGGTTGCTGTTAGCACAGGACCGGGGTGATTGGAGAGTAATGGAAGAGGCCTTTGCCTTGGAGTGGGCGTAGGTAGGCTGGAGATTGTGATGGGGATGATGATGATGATGATGGTACTTGCGGGAGACAAGAGATTGCCCTAAAAGGCGGTGGTGGGGCATGTTGCATTGCTGACCACTGGCACAGAAACCAATTTGGTGCTCCATTCCAAGGTTCAATTCAAGGCACGTGGCTGCATGCTCTAATTTGGTATGACGAGAGTGCTGAAATTGTACAGCCCAAAACAGGAACGAGATATTTTGAGGCCTATGTGATGAAGATGGGAGACAGATGCACTGTAGGTTACTGAATGATTAGTGTGATGTGTGAAGCAGCTGCAATTGTTGTTTACACATGGTGTTAAACCAGTGTCACATGAGGGTTTTGTTTAGGTTGTAATCACTCTCAGACGAACACGAAGCTTCGTCGATGAAGCTGTTTCCTGCCTGTATCATTTCCTTGAGCCATGCTCGAACCTGAACTAAAACTTCAACGATTAAGTCCCACCTAGCTTGCCTAGCCACCTTTATTCAGTAAACAGTTTTGATGCATATTTAGGCACAAAACTCTGGGACGTCTGCAATAATGACTAATAGGAAACCAATTATGCCCACCACACTCACCACTACCACTTCCAAAACTTTGTAAAAACAGATGCAAGCATAGCCATGAAAGATTCCACCATGATTTCCAGTAACACTGTCTCCTCTTTTAAGAAGGATGCATCACACCTCAAATCCACTACGACGCATACAAAAGCTTGCGATCATCTACGTCATCTGGACATCACACCTTATTTAAACTACAAGGAAATGAGCCGGTTTGGAATGCTGCCCTTAAATTTACTAGCCAGGGATTCGTAAAATGCAGAAAAGACCCGCCAGATTCCCTCAACAACCTCGAAGTCCACAGCCGTTGTACAGATTCCTACAAACCCAAATATACTACAACACAACATATTACCCAACACGTGCCCCCTATGAATTCCCACGCTCTAAAGGAAGGAAGGAAATAGAGAGTTCAAGGAAGGCAGAGAAGTTAACCTTCCAATCAACTGCACCCAACGCTATCAATGATTTCAATAAATGCATCAAACTTGCGAAATGAACGCCTTATGGCATTTTTGACTTTCACTCATGAAATTGTGTCCATAAAATATTATACACCTAACTGAAGTGACCAGGCAGTATATTTGAAGGTGTGTGAAAATTCGCAACTTAGAATGCTTTGCCAATAGTTTTTGATATCAATTTGCTGCTGTTTGAAATATTTGGAAGTTACAAATACAGCAAAGAATTATTGCTCTTTAACAAGGCTTGCAATCTTGTAAGCTTTACTACATGGTAAGATCTTACAGGTTGGTTTTTCTGCATGACACCGAAGCCATGACAAAAGCCTGATGTAGAAGCCTTCCACCATAAAATTGTTGTCTAACTATGGTGTCTGTTATATCAAGTGCAACACTAGGAGAGTAAATTCATACACTAAAATTGGTTTCCTGTATATTTTATGGCGTGAGTGCAAAATTAAGCGTCATTGCTGGCTTGTTGGTCAGGTCTTACCAGCCACTAGCATGCCCAGCCTTCTTTGAATAATGGAGGGGGTGGACTGCGGCCAATCATATTAAATATGCTTTAATACGCTTACTTAAACAAAATACAAACAGGCACTCGCCTTTGCAAAATCTAATACTCAAATAAAGACGTTTCGGGGCCCCGTACAGTTCCCCTGTTCACAATGAAGAGGGGTGTTAAAAGGGCGTGACTTTGAACATGTTCTGCGGCGCACAGTGCGCATGTATGTCTCGGGGAGCTTACTGCGTTCACTGTATTTTGAGGAGCCCATATTTCTCAAAGGCAATGTATGCAAACTCATTGTTTCACTGGTTTGCAGGTATTTTTTTATTTTCTCTGTTATATTAAAATTCTCGCATATCAAGCACGATTCCCTGAGCAGAGATGTCTCTTGTTCTGGCTACATAAGCTGTTTTTTCTATGTAGTTAAGTTTTATACACTATAGAAACACCACAACAAAGATAGTGGGGTTTGAAAATATTAAACTCGTATCCACCTTTTGGTATTCGTATTCAGAAATATTTTATTCAATTCACAGCCAACTTTAACTTCTATTCATTTCACAGGCGCAAAGTTTATAATCCCACACATATAAATATATCTACAAAAGGTACGTTGTCCTTTTACCGGCATAAAACACTCAGCGGCTATTGTCATCACTGCTGGAGAGAGAAAATGGACAAGCAAAACCTCCTCCCTGACTATTTTTACTTTTAATTTCTAGAACTTTTGTGCTGTTTGACAAACAGTAACCTAATTGCTGTAAGACTGATGCAGACAAGCCCTCAGTCATGCTAAACACAGTGGAAATGGACTTGAAGGCATTGCACACCATCAGATTTGTTGCTAAAAGTACCAACTGAAGTAAAATATTGTTCTGCGTCATGTGAAAGCACACACCAAAGACATATTGGGTGAACTCTTCAGCATCTGTTCAATGCATGGCATTATACCAACTTGAACGTGCCCCCAGAAGAGATAATTTTAAAAACGGTAACTTGAGAGGGCCAACGTACAGCGAACTGCTTGGCACCAGGGCTAAACGAAACTCGTTACCATTTTCTCATTCACAACTTGACGTTTGTATGTGTGTTAGTAAGGCTTGGTTCCTACAGCTATTCGGAACAAAAAAAGATCCCCCCACCTCCCCGAAGGGGATCGTGCGGAAATGCGAATGCATTGGGTGCACCGCTGAGTGCGCTGCGGCAAGCAGTGACGGAGAGAGGCGTGTGCTTCACTGCATTTATATACATTCTCCGAGCGCAGCGAGCGGAGAGAGGGTACGCGGAGAAGAGAGAGAGACCCGCGCAACACGCCCGCGCCTGCGCGCGAGCTCTCTCTCCCGCCGAGCTCCGCGATGCGAGCGCCCTCACACGCCCGAGCGCGCTCCTCCTCTCCCTTTGCCCTCCGCTACTCCCGCCCGAGCTACCACCTGCTCCGGTTGCTAGGCGCGCCACAGCTGTTGCTAGGGGCGAGGAAGAGCGCGGAGAGATAACACAAGCGGGCGCACGCCGACGGAGCACGACAACCCCCGATTGTAGCGGCGCGGGTCCGCCGCGCTGAGACGACGACGACGACAGCGAAGGCAGAACTACGAGGCACGCGCTCACGTGCGCTCGCGCTGGAGGAATGCAGGCACACGCCGACGCAGCACGACAACCCCCGACTAAGAAATGCATTCGCATTTAAAAAATTCCTTCGTCCTGTGTGCAGCCCTACCCCCACCGGGCTACATGTCCTAGTATCAGCTTGCTTAAGCTTTCAGACGAGCGAACTGATTAGCAGACAGATTCTTCAGCATGGTTGTTACTACACCTTCGGAATTGTGAACTTTGCCTGCCTAGCTTACGAATCCTAACACACATTTATACCTTACGTCGCACAGGTTTATCTGCGTTATACTGGGACAAAAAAGCAGATCGCGGTCTACGTAGCAGTGCGGTGCGTATCAGGTTATGCGTGCATAATCGTTTGCAGTGGCTTGCTTGGTTACGATTAGAGTGGTCATGTGGAGTCCCACTGCGCTAATGTGACCGGCGTTGCTGCCGCTCGCCAATGCACGTAAGCGACGAAATTGCCAGCGGCCCCAACACGGCGCTTTAATAAAACGCAGCGCAGAAGTTCACCGGGAGCGCACTCATCACTCTCGGAAATCAAGGCGGCAGAACTGATGCAGAACGCCTGTAGTCACCGCCGTAACGTACTACGCGAAAATTAGGCAGTCGCACACACTCCGCGTCCGAATCACACGCTGCAAACCACCGTAACTGGTCTCCAGAAGTTCTTCGAGAGCGCCCTCGTCACAATCGCAAGCCGAACACTTATGCTACGCTACAACGGCAGACGGGAAGAGCGCAGCGAGGTAACCGCAAAACAGCTGCCATTTTTTTAACCATGACGTCACACGCGGCAAATAAAAAAGTTCGCTTTCTTTGTTTTTTATGTCTGTTTAATACATGCGCAGTAAGGCTGGTCCACCGTTCCTGAACGCAAGGTCTCTAGTCATGTATAGCAGTGAAAGCTACTGTGTTTTTCCTCAGCCGCCTTTGTGAAAGGCCGCTGAGCTTGTGGAACGCCTCCCCTGCGTTCCGCAAGCTGAGCTCGTCGCAACACAAACGTCTGGTGCACACGCCACGGAGCAGGACATCAATGTGGTCGCACCTTTCCCTATGTACAGTGGGTAAAATAGGGAGTGTCCACTCCCACTTGACGCTGTTGAAGGAAATTCCAGGTGGAGCTGTGGCTTGCTTACACGTTCGCTGTGATAGCGTTAGAATATTGAGTACAAATGTATTCGAGCGCAGCACCCTATCGAGAAAGCCTCTTTGATAGCTTTTCTACGGGCTCGTGAAAATCGAGATACAATGAATGTTATTTTTGAAATAACTTCAATCGATGTGTTCGCCCGACTGGGCGTTCATTGATTGCCGAATATAGCCATACAGCTGGCTCTGACACTTAAGAAATGCGAATCAGAGAGTTGTGGACTGGTAACTGGTAAACACGCATTTTATTTTCGACGTGCTCGTCACCAACAAACAAAACATGCTCACTTTTGGTGAATTTTTTATGATTCGTGTAAAATTGCAAAGGCTCGAAGCCGCCAAATTTCTTACCTCAATGGTCCCTGCTTTTCGCTGCTAGTTCTTTTTTGTGTGTGTGTGAACACATTCAAGCATTTATTCTCGAATTGTCTTCGGAAAAGCGTTTTGGACCTTCGATTGTGCTGTTACGTGAGGCAATTGAACTTTCAGTTCTTCCTTTCACGAGGAGGCATGCCTTCTCCTTTTTCAATGCCTTCCTGTAAAAGTGCAGCTAGAGGATCCAAACAAATTAGATAGTCATAGACAGTGAAAGTGGCAGACTTCTTCAGTATGTCAGATGCTTCATAAATGCTTCCAATGTCTTGAAGGGTACGTGTACGGGCTTTGGCTTTATCCTGCGCAGTGTGACACACGCTGTAAGCCGCTGTGGAGGGCGAAACACTCAGAGTGTTCTTTCCCCCATGTTGCCGAAGGCAGGCTCAAGTTCTTAGCAGAAAAGAAGCATAGAGGTTCGTCAAACGCGGCACTCACAGGGGAGTCACCATTTTTAGCAATATTTTTGCTGGGTGGGGCTGCGGGTGCGCTCCTCGCTTGAAACTACCTGCTCTGGAAGTTGTTTCGGCTGTGTGCATAGGAAGATTGAGAAATTGCGTGGAAGCAGTTTCCGGGAGCAACCGAGGTCCGCCCCTGTAGATTGGGACAACTTCTGCGTTCACGGTATATTCGTGCCGGGAGATGTACCGTTCGCCGGAGTGTAGCTCACACAACGCGGTGTTTTCCTTGAGCGGCTTCTCAGTACGTGGCATTGCTCGTCGCCACTACGCCAATACAGACGCGTGTTCTTCGGAACGCCAAACGACAGTTTCTTTTTGCAGAAGTTGTACACCGTAGAGCGGCCCGGCACAAAACTGTGGCTCTGGTTTTGGGGTACTAATGCACCAATAAACTTCGCTACGGCGCAGGAAACAAGCGGTGATTCTCTCTGGTCAAAGCGGCAATCGCATTGCAGACAATCCAAGCCCACCTCAGCAGGCGAAGTGTAAACGATCGCGCGCGCCCCCTCACGGGTCACCATCGGCGGGTTCAACGCGCACCATAGGCGCTTCATGCCGCTAACCACACTTTCCTATTCTAGCCACTCTAATATAAGCGACCCGCTAGCAAGACGTCGCATTACCTGGCGCGCCTTCCCAACCTAAGGGACACTCGCTAGGACAAAGCCTCGCCAGGAATAAAAGTTTCTCTCTCTCTCTCTCTCTCGCCAGCAGGACGTCACTCACCAGCAGCACGTCGCTCGTTACGTACACCTACAAGACTGCTGCCGACCCGCAAATAACGATCTATTCGCTTTAGCGGACCGTGACTTCATGGAACAATCCATTGACAACCTCTTCGGTTTCGTACGCACGGTTTGCGAGCGCGAGGAGTTTCAATCGGATTTACTCAATGTTGCTGTGCGTGTAATCCAGTGCCTAAAGTTTATGCGTCTAGCAGTGCCATTCCAATGAAGTTTAAATAACGATGTGCATGTTCACATCGATGCAAAATAAACACGCTACTTCTCCTGTGAAGGCACATTTCACTTTCGTGAGGCACCGATTTCTATGACAGGAGAATCAACGACTTTTTTACCATTCTCTTTGCGTAACGCGAAAAGTCTGAGGGTTGTTCTTTAAATTGGCCATGAAGAAGACAAAACACGTGTTTGGTTTATTGTAAAGGTTGCCTCGTTTTTATCACACTGAGACCACTTTTATTGCACACTTCGCTCAAATAAGCTCTATAATTAGGAAAAAAGGGAGTGGGCATGCGACCCATTATCGCGTTTCCCGCAACAAAACCTATGATGTCGTTTCAGCCGGCCCTACGATTGGCGGAGGCCAGCGAAAGCAAATGTAAATTAGGCAGCGCTGATTAGCTTGCCGAACCAGCTCTTTACGCTTAAATATAGGACACATTTTTATAGCAATTAGAATGGGGGCATAAACAGAAGAAGTGGCGAAAGCACATGTAAACACAGAAGTACAGATGCGTCTTGTTGGTGCTCCCCGCACTATGCTTGACTTAGCTGCACAGCAGTTTCTCCGCTTTCGAGTTCTCGTACACGCACTGGCTGATTCGCGTAAGCGCCGTTGTCCTACGTGACCCCATTTTTGAGGATATTCCACGTTACACGACACGATTATTGCGAATACTGTAAAAAAAAAAGCAACGGCAGAAAACGGTCGTCTAAGAGTGTAGGAGCGCCATCTGGGAAGACTGACGGCAAGCAGCGCTGCAGCCGCATCACGGAGTGCAAGTTTGCATACGCGCGCTTATTACCTCATTACTGACTTCTGGAAAACGCACGATTTGGTGGTAGAATAAAAATGCTAACGGAAATCGAATAATTCCTGGGTGAATGCGGCATCATTTGCTGACAGACAAGCGCTCGGAACACTATAAAAGACGAAATCTTTCGAATAAAACAAACTTGTATTTTGTCCTCATGGCACCTTTAAGCTTCAGTGAAACTAATCAAAGAATGCTTGTTTTCTTCTCAGAATTTCTGCTTTCGAAAGCTCATTCACAGCTATAACTTAGCATAACAAAAGGGAGTTGGTTTTCTCTATATTTTTATATTCCCTGTCTTGCATAAGATGAGAGGGTTCCAGGGTTGAAACAAGGCTTACTCTTTCCACGTCAAGAAGTGTGCGTACAATACAGCACAACGTGATGGCGTAGCTGTAGTAACTTAAATTTAGAATTTCACCATAGATCGTTCGTTGTCAATGTTCATATTCAATTTCAACGCGGAGACCCTGTCCAAAATCCTGCCACGCCGGGCATAGCGAAAGCTGCTGCCGGTCAGATTAGTGGATTATTGTAGTGGAGACCCCGCCATGCCAAATGGCGGGCACTATCGGGCACGCCGCTGGCGGGCATTGGCGGGCACTATCGGGCGCTATTGGGGGGCATGGTGGTACAGATGGTGGCATACCCGTCTAGCGGGCTTAGGCGTCACTTGGGGGGGGCATGGTGGTACAGATGGCGGCATACCCGTCTAGCGGGCATAGGCGTCACAGGGAGAATAGTGGGTCGTGAATTTTATTGGAATGGCAGCCGTCTTGACAGAATATGCATAGAATGCGTGGCTGCCGGGACACTTTTGCTGCTTAATGTGGAAAAAGTAATGCGAAACCGTGCGCTCACACCACAGCTTCATTTTATTGTGCACAGACCCTCTTTTCACGGCGGCTCGCCTCTGTAAATAACCTCCACAGGTACTTGAGGGCATAGTTGACGCACATTTCACCAAGGGATTCTGAAAGTAGAAGGCAGGCCACATATCTGGTCAAGGAAACTCACACAGACCTTCCATTTTTTGTTTGTTCGCAATAAAACGTCCTCTTTCCTTCTTATTAACATTTTAAGTCGCCTTCTTAATCTGATATATGAACTCAGCCTGGTTTAAGGATGAACGAGTGAAAACCATTGACAAAAAAAAACTACGGGAAATATAGTTCTCACCAAAAATATTTTCTGCCTTTCATTAACATACTGAAACCACAGGGCGTGGAAAGGAATAGTATAACAGCAAGAGGCCTAACACAAGCGTTGACCCGCAACCTGTATTAGCAAAATGGAAAAACACATGCAGGTGCGCGCATGCGCACAGGGAGAAGAAAGTATTGATGCACCTTTGCAAACAATATCGCACTGAAAAACAAGAAAACACAGGATAAAGCGTGTGTAGAGGGGGTTGACAAATCACTTGAGCATATGGCCGACAATCTTATCTTCTTTTTTGTGGAGCGTAATCAAGGTGTGGCTTACGCAGTCAGCTTTTTAAATGTTCACGTAAAAGGCTTCTAGTATCTCCCTAACCATTCCATTTCTAAGCTCGAAGTGCCCCTTGCTATCATCGAAACAGGGTTTGCACCCACACTTATTGCAAGTTGCAGGTGAAATTGCGTACGTGCGATCTTTTATCGTCCCCGAGTGCGCTTCTAGTCTTACATTTAAGAAGGGCTTCATCTGCCCCATGTACTCCCCTTCACAAGACAGCGGTATTGGGTAAACGGCACACATTTTACAAGGCAAAAAGCACACGTGTGTTTACACCATGTGAACGTTTTTTGTTGTTCACCAATGAAAAAAATAAAGCCGGCCTATTTTGTTCTTAGCTGAGTAAAAGGGTTAATACTATATAGGGACCCCACATTTTTTGCCTGCGTGCCGTTTTGTGCATGTAAGGCAAGACAACTCAGCAAAGGAACTCGTGAAACGTGCGGTCATGCCCTACATGCACAAGATGGCACATGGGCTGAAAAATGTGGGGTCTCGATATGGCGTGCAAATCCTTTTCTCAGCTAAGAACAAAATAGGCAGGCTTTGTTCGTTGGTGAACAAAAAGCGTCCACATAACGCCAGTTTTACAACTTCCAAAGTCAATCACACGCGTGCTTTTGTGCCTTGTAAAATGCGTGTCGTTTACCAGATACTGCTCTCTTGCATAACAGTGTACATGGGACATATGGGAGCTGCTGAAAAGAGCACCCACAGACGATAAAACATCACACGTATGCAAATTTACCCGCACAGTGAAGAAAAGTGTGCATGCAAACCTCGATTCGGTGATAATGAGGGGCTCTTCGAGCATAGAAATCGGATGCTTAGGAATATAGTAGAAGCCTTAAACATTAACCTTTATAAATCAAAATATTCCGGCACTCCTTTGGATGCACCGTCCGGCTGCTTCCTTTGCGTACTGCGGGCAGACCAGCCGCTGCCCCAGCCGGATGCCACCGCTCACGTTGGAATGCATTGTGTGCGTCTCATATGGCGTGAAAATGTGTAATTGCCTTTTCATTTGATGTGTCATCATGTCACAGCTTACTGCCTGAAAACACACTCAAGGAAAACGAGAACTAATTCTTATGCCAGGCTTGACCACGCTGCACACAGATGCAGTGTGTCACAGCGTGTCGCATGTCGTGAATGAAGGGTGCTGCACGTTCTCGTCAAAATCACGAACTGTGTGGTTCGATTTTGTGGGGACCCGTGTTTCCCTACGCCTCGCCTGCACATGCTTTCCCGAACCAGGAGCCGCCATTTTGGGCGGCCGGCGCATCGCGTGAGCCATGATCTCTTCGTGACCCCTAGCGATGCACCGAACTGGCTCGCTGTGTATCTGTGCGCGAGGGCGCGGGGGAAGGACTGGGCGATTTGGTCGGAATCGGTTTGCTATGCCCCGATGACGGGAACCTAGCCTGTTTCACGGACTCTGCTGAAATTCTGCCCTGATCGGTTGCACGGTATGCCTCCCCTGCTCCCGCAGCCGTGATGACCGTTATCGAGGTCTGGGTCCCGCAGCTTGAGCGAGCAAACAGAACCACTGTCTCCCCACAAGCGACAGTCATGTTGTCTGGTATATGCCCTGTAACTGCCAGGCAATAAAGCCTCTGAGAACCCGAACCCGTGCGCGAGTCTTCGGATTCCTCAGGGCTAGTGTACGGCTCGTAGCACTTTCTCTAGCGAAGCTAGCCGGGGTCCTCTGCTATCCCGCACGTTAGCCCACAATTCGTAGTGCCAGTCGTTCTAATGTGCATTGTTATACCCAGGTGTTTACAGCTACTTGCCGTCTTTTTAATTCCCACATTCAAGTCCCGTGCTCAGAAAGAAATTCACATGCACAGAGGCCATCCGTTCAAGTGTGACAGCACCGCTGTTGACTGCACTAACAAGCAATGCAAGCACAAAATATTAGTGCAAAAATATCCTGAAGAAATAAGCGTATAGATATACAATAAGACAAACCCACAGAAGCATAATAGAAAGACACACATCGCTTGCGTATTTTTCCATACTTCAGTCCAAGTGTGTCATTCACTGCTTTACTCCTACATGAAGTCTAATCACCCTATAAATTTTCCTGGGGCTCACGGTGCTGTGCAAATGGGTCATCACGCTGAACTGAAAACACTGAATCAAGCAGTTTGGCACAAAGAGCAAAAACGTGTGGCTGCATGTTTCTTCTAGAAACCTGTTACTGACCCCCTTGACGTCCATTGCTGACTTTGGGTATTTACAAGCGTGCTGTCAATTATTCTCGCTCAAATTGTGGCCTGTGAGGATCTATTTTGCTGCACTACCCTTTTGTGGTCAATTGCTGTAGGTGACTTTGCCATACTCGAGGGATTAGCTGCACACTCGCCCTTCTCACATACCCGTGCTGCAACGCAAGCAAAGGGTTGATTTTCGCAGACCTTGGCCTCGTAAAATAAACACAGCTAACTTCTAGAAAAACTGAGTTTCTGACTGCAACTGCATTAAGGTCAATAAACGGGCTTTCTAAACTGGCGTGCCACACCTTTTCTTTTTTGTTGCTCGTGCCAAGCTGCTGCATAGGAAGTACTTTCGGTTCAACATGAAGACACATTTGCGCAGCGCTGCAAGCCTCCAGAAAATTTATAGACTTCGCACATGTATACGCTTGAGTAAAGTATTAAATTGGGGGAGTTGGCTTAAGTTCATTTCGTACAACAGTGCAAACACACAGACAGAAGGAAGGAAAAACATGCAAGCTCTGTCTTTTCTTCCTTATGCTTCTGTGTGTTTGCACCATCGTACGATATCTATACGCCTATTTCTGTGGGTTAGTTCTTGCATGAAGACTTTGCAGTTGTGTTGGTTGTTAGTGCAGTCAACAGCAGCGCAGTCATGCTTGAACGGGTAGCTTCCATACATAGTGTATTTCACGCAGGGCATGGTGACTTGGAGGTGGGATTTAAAAAGAAAGCAAGTGGCTGTATTAACTCGGGTACAACAGTGGGCATCAAGAAGTGTGGCGCTACAAAATAGAGCCACACAAGTCATGATTTTGTCGAAAACAACATGCCACACACTGCATTCACAGTCTGTGCAGCATGGCCAAGCCTCGCATAAGAATTAGTTCTCGTTTTCCTTGAATGTGCTCTCTGGTGAACAAGCTAACTGTGGCATGATACATCAAATGGGAAGGCGCTTACCAAATTTCAAGCCACACGAGACGCACGATATGCAGTCCACGATGCGAGCGATGCCACGCTGCGGGGGCGGCAGCTGGCGTGCCCACATTCCCCCACAAAGTGCTTGCATGGCAGCACACTGATCACGGAAAAATGCTGCGCCCAGGGAGAGCCAGGCAATTATGGTCTATAAAGGTGACTGCGTAAGGCAGACCTCGATTACGTCCCACAAAAAAAAAGCCAAGCTAGTTGGCCATATGCTCACGTGACTTGTCAGCCCCTCTCCACACCCCTTTTCTTCCAACTTCTTGTCTTTTTAGCGCATTATCCTATGCAAAGCTGCATCCGTCTTTTCTTCTCCCTCTGTGCAGGTGCGTAGTTGCATGTATATGCGCATTCTTTCTGTTGCCTAATAAACACTAGTTCGAGTAAGGACTAGTGTTCTGCCCCTTTTTGTTGTTCTGTTCTTTTCCAGCGTGTTGTTTCCCACAATCATAAATGTCTGAAGTCCTCTCCCATTTTTTAACTAGAAACTACCCATCAGCCTGAACTCAAGTTGAAGAGCTGGGAACAGGTTTTTTTTCTGTAATTAATACCTATTCCCCAGTAAAAATACCAACTCAAAACCGGCGTGTCAGCCAGTTGGAAACATCTTATATGCTCTAAATATTACATGAATTGGCAATATAATCTTGACCTATTTTTTTAAAAAGCGCACGATAATATAGATGTTCACATACTTTTTCAAGTTCCACATTGATGAAAGATGCTGTCTTCTCTATCACCCATGCCATGCTGTAGAAGGTCTGCCCCGTCCGTCCTGTACCGCCGCTTCTGTAGGGTTGCCAGATCGAGGCAGAAGTCTCCATAGGATGTGTTCCGCATCAGCCACGTCCATTTTTCGTCAGGCACATCCAAATTTGGACCAATCTGCACTTGCAATTAGAAAACAAAGCAATTAATTTTAAAATCCCAACTGATCAACTTGCGCTCTTTGAATCAGGTATAAAGTACTATATCCTGTGTTGAGGTTGTACCTTACTTTATTAGAAAGCTAAATAATGTAACCAAACTTTACTGGTCACATAAATCCAAAGATTTGATCAAATAAATGTTGGCGTGCTCTGCAACATGCTATACGACTGGTTCTCAAATGGGGTCCGCAGACCCCAAGGGGGTCCGCGAGAGCACTTCAGGGGTCCGTGAAGCCTCTTTCAAAACTTTTCTCCTGCCACTGTTTTCTCGATTTTGCCAGAACTTTCTTGACATGCAAAAAGGTGGCCTCGCTGCATTACATGTATGTTTAGTTTCTCTGCATAGTGCATATTTTAACAGCTTCTTTCCGCACAACATGCCAGCTATGACAAGAGATAAAAAGGCCTACCTAAGGCAGCATATAACTGTTGAAAGACTTGTACAGACTAGTACAAATTGTTTGACATAATGACACCGATCAACATATGCTCAATCGTGGGGTCCCCACTGTTTCGCAAGCCAAGAAGGGGTCCCTGGGGCAGTCATGGCGGCGAACCACTGCGCTGCTATACTATTGAAGTTTTGGTAGGCCAAAAGATAACACACACCCGCCGAGTGGATCAGTGGCTAAGGCGTTGCGCTGCCGAGCACAAGGGCATGGGTTGGATTCCCGGCCAATTTTACCCTAGTGGCGCGTAGATGGGCAAAGAGCAAAGCCGGCCGCCCCACCTAGCCTATTTTTGGTTCAACTAAGATTATGCCTGGTTATGCTTGGAAACTCGGCCAAGTATTATGTGTAGTTGTTTTGAAATGCGGACAAGTTTTAAAGAAAGCTTTCTGCCTCTACCAGCCAACGGTTTCTTCGTGGAGTGCGCAACAAGAAACTCCCAACGTGGCTGAGGGGAAGGAGGAGGGCCCTTTTCACTCATGGAGCACTGTGTAGATGGAGCGGCGAAGGGCGCTATTACCCAGCGTTCCCCGAACGCCGGAGTTGCTTTCGGAGCTGTGCACCCCGGGGGGCACGTTGGCAAAACCATTCTGTTGGCTTTGTCATCTGCTTTAGCGACGGTTGTTTGGGCCTGTTCTTGTGCAGCTTCGCGTACATTGCACGCTTCCTTCACACGACTTTTTTAAGTTGCTCTACAGCACCTCCTGGGTAACCCAGATCCGACAGAATTAAGTGGCCATACACCAAAGATACGTTTAGGATTGGTTTGGAGGGCAGGAAAACAAAATGTACAGACCCCTTTACAGACATCTGGTCCCTAGAGAAACGCTACCTTTTGCGCAGTGCTTGCCACGAATGGGACTCTGTTTTCTAAATTACTGAATACAAATTTGGTTATGTTTTAACAGGCATTACAGAAGGCAAAAGAATCAACAGGATCTGATAAATAGCGATTATAAAAGTTCCCTCAGCTTTCTCGCAATACTCAACCTTACTAAGCTAACTAGTTATCGGTATAAACGGGAATCACTAAGCTCACATGTCGAATTACTTCGGTGTCTGCGCTTGTGTCGTGCGGTGGTTTAGCCCCTAGCTAGCTCATCAGAATGACGAGGTTCCGCTGTCTCACCCTTAGAAAGATGCTCGTCACCGTTTTCTTTTTGCTGACGCACGGCCGGGATATAGCGGCGGCGTCCGGCGCTCTAGCCCGGCCGTGGCCAACACTGCTGCAATCGGGACGCCGCCCCCGTGAATTCCAGATAACGGCTGGCAGAATATGTGGTTTCACTCTTTGCACTGCCACGTTTGTGAATTCAAGTGACGGCATGGGCAATTGTTGTGGGTGTCGTTTACAGCTTTGCTTTCCAACCACCTTTAAAGCGTGTATTGGAAGCAATTTGTTTTTGCTTGGTGTCGTCGTTAGACCCCAAAAGAGGAATGACCACTCAGTCATGAACGAATGTACAACGTATGCGTGCCAACCAACTTTGCAATGAAGCCCAATGTGTGCGGTGGCCACTTTTTTAATTGGAGGTGAAAAGCATAAGTGCGTGCATGTTCCAAGATTTTGGCACACATTAAAGATCCCCAGGTTGTCAAAATTAATCTGGAGCCCTCCACTACAGTGTGCCTCATCGCCTTTGTAGCGTGGGCGAATACACCATACAATCAATTAATGCAGCTCGAAGGGTAATGGAGAGCACAGAGGGACAATCGTTTGCTAAAACACTTTTGTAACTCCTTTGCTCTCAACCATTTGGCTGTGTGGTCTGGTGTCTGGGATGCTAATTAAGTTGATTAATGTTAATGTTTCACCGACATGTGGCTTCTTTCACTGCACTAAGTCATGCAAGGATTGAGCCATAGTGAAGCTGCAGGATTTCTTTCTACGCGAACGCTGCAGAACCCAGCAGCACACGTTTGTACATGTTTTAAATTGTCTGTTTACATGTTCCGTCGATGCTTTGCACTGTGGTAGTAGTAGTCATCATATGCAAAAATATCGTCGTGGTCCTTTTGACGAGCACTGCATGCGCCACTTGACAACAGCTGGGGCGCAGTGGTGCGCTTACATGCACGACGCATGCGCTGCTTTCCTCGATTTGCGTCGAGGTTTCATGGAGCAGGTGTTTAGCAACTGTGGCGTTGCTGGTCGCTAGGCAACCCGAGGCTCTCCTCGAACATTTTGCTTCTTTTTTTTTTCTAAAGGCACTCTGCATGCAGGGGTCAGTTGGCGGTTACTCGAGGCACACGCTCACGAGCACTCGGCATTTTTTGGGTATTTTAAACGCATTAGCGCCACACATTACAGCCAGCTACAACAGTTGCACTGTTCAAACAGCACGCATGGGAGAAAAATGCTGCATGAAAGCCAGTCCGTAGTCCAGCATTCCAGTGTCTATAAGTTTATACTTGCAGATTGACCATAACGTGCTTTCATTTCTATTTATCACACTGCGCACCAGGGGGGAAGTCTTGTACCAGCACCATCATCATCATCATCAGTGCCATCATCACCACGAGTATGAAATGGGTGATCAAACACGACTGCCCACCTGGGCGGCTGGTCTTCAGCGCTCCCAGTTCTGGCTGGGCCTACGCGTACACAATAATGTAGCAAGCCGCATCCGCAACAACCAAATCTGCTGCTTAAAATAAATTCTAATCTACCCAAAATTTTTGTTTAATGCTTTTGAAGTAAGCCATAACCGAGCACATGCAACTGAGAAAACAGTGTTAATAGAATAGCTTATTGCAGGACAGCTACTGAAATGTGCGCCGGTAAAACTCTGGAGTGCTGTATCACTGCTTCTTGCGGGTTATTTTTATGCGTACACGATTGAAACCAGGTCATTCATCTCTTACAAATAGCTGCTGCAATCAGGCCACTATTCGTAAACTCGAAGCACAGGCCACGTTGTCTACTGCGACTTGTGTGGTAGGAACACGTTACACTTCTTACTGTACACGTTTTTCACTGCTTTTTCGCTGGACATAATTACCCACGACAAAGTATTGTTCTTCCATAGAAAGAAAAGTGTGAAACAAGCCACTTCCGGCACGTATCTGCAGGCTGTCGGTAGCGGCTGCCGTTCGCAGTATCGGTTACCAAAACCCCAATTTATTGGACCGTCTGTGCTGTGTGCAATCAGGTTTTAAACCAGTTGCTGACGCTACCGTTCTTTTCATGTCGACTATTAGACAGCATTCTTGCATGGCCAAAAATTCAAGTGCAGTTGTACTTTAAGAACCAATATTTTCAAAGAAATAACTGTTCATAGAACTTTGCTCTTGAGTGCTGTGCATGCATCCAGCTGAAGTTGTAAGTTAAAAGAAAAGTACTGCCGAGATTTAAATTGCAGGCTAAATTCTGTTTTTTTTTTTGCTCCTTATGATTCATTGGTGTACAGCAACGACAAGGGAAAAAATTCTGCTTACCTGTCCATCTACAGCTGCAAACATTCTCAAAACTGGCTCAAGGAGGAAGGGAAGAGGGGACACCACAGCTTCAGCAACACCTTTCCTCCAGCAAGCGAACCTGGTGGTGGTCCCACAGGCACTGCAACTGCTAAAAGCAGATACAAATGAGGATCAGGCTCAATATACTGAAAGAGTTCAAATGCAAACATAAAGGCCGAATGCAATGCAGTGAAAGTCCCCGTAGGTTCCTAAGAAAAATGGTTAGCCATGTGGTTAGCTGGCTGCTCCAAGCAATGCTATTAAGGGCAATAATTGTTGCATTGTGCACTAGAAGGCACTAATTATTAGGACAGAAGTGCAGTGGATCTTAGTAGCATATTCTATTGTCACCGCACATCTGCCACCAATTTGTTTTACGAGAAAGCCCTGGAAGCAGGTGCACATTCTCGAGACTAGCCTGCAGCCGGCAAATGTTATTTTCCTCTACTCCCTCATTGGTAACCATTTGCTTGCAGCGTGGTCAGCATCAAATATGTTTGTCCGATTCTTCGCAAGCTTTTTTTTATGTCAACGTGTACTAATTAACTGGAACTGCCAAACAAGTGGGGAGGAAAAAGTGCAGAGCTGGAAAGCAGCAAAAGCTTTCTAAGCACTGAGATGAGAATAAGCATGTTTGTTTAGATGCCCACGTCACCCTGACATAACGAACCAGCATAGCACACGTGGAGATCATTATTGGAGAGAGGCCCGGTAGAAAAAACAAAATATGGTGGGCCATATGATGTTTTTTTTTCCTTTTTTACTGTTCATTACCATCACCATGCTTCACCGCACTTCCAGATGTGATGTCTGCTGCTAGACTAACCATTCAATGAGAGGGGGCACACATCCACATTAGTAATTTAAGTTGCCATGGGTGATTATGAAGCCCAAAGAAGCCTTGCTTTGAAAAAATAAGAAAACGTGCCATGGCCAAGAGCCCCTCAGTTCCCATTAGCTAAAATGTGAAACCTGAAACCTGCAACACTTAATCCTGAATAACCCACTGGCAACTTGTTCTCTATAGTTCAAAGGCTTGCGGTCACTCACATGAAGATTAACGATAACTTCGTTTAGCCATCATTAAGTGCATGCCATCCTAGTCATGCATAAAACTAATTTGCAGTTATAGCTCCACATTAATTACAAGCTAGTTAGGTACGTCAACACCTCTTAGCCTCCCAATTCGGGCTGTGGTATCGTGACGGCTCTCCTCCTCGTTTTTTTGGACAAAGCCAACTATTACAAGACTACCTCCATCTTTTTTTACTTGACACTTGTAACATCTTATATTTCTGCTTCAAAATTCGGTTAAAATATGTGCATGTTCATGGTGGAACAAAACTGTTCACAGGGTAAGAAAACTAACAATGAATTGAGCACATCAAGCTCACTATTTTGCTCAACCAGTGTTGCAAGCTTAAAGAGCTGTAAGATGTGCCAAAACATAAGAACAAACACCGAAGTAAATAAGCAGACACCATCACGCTAGCCAAAAGCCAACACCAAGCCTCGTTACGTTTAATTACAAACTGAAACAGTTATAGGCAGCAATATGATGAAAGCAGTGATAACTTATCTAGATGCGTGCAAAGATGGTGCAAGTTTGGAAATTAGACTTCGTTATGTTACCTCGCCATCTGATCTGTCAACCTTATCTGTGTCAAAACAATATAAGCAAAGTAGTAACACTGCTAAGGCTCAAATGCTTTTGAAAACAATCCTTAAACTCAAATAGCCAAATTCAGCTTACTGAATTTGAAGAAGGAACATAATGCAAGACAATTCAGAACTGCTGAAAAGCAATGTGGTCACCATTTTTTTACTAGGCCCGAACACACTCGATGTCCCACGAGAAGTCTCGTCCATTGACTGGGAGTACGTCGTGCCCGTTCTTTGTCTTCAGAGCAACTTCTCTTCCTGCAAGCGGCCAATGGCCTGCAAAATGCAGATTATTATCAACCAACATGCCAGACGCAGTCATTTTTCCTCGAACCTCGTGCACCCAAAATGCAGAATTGCAGAGATCACCAGGCTGCCTTGCCCACTGTAGGGTAGATTATGAAAATCACTCCTATACAACATTAGGCTGAGCGTAAACATGCTGTAACTGACAAAAACCACAGGGCATGAATATCAGCAATCAATATTTCAAATGATCCTAATTTTTCTCCGAGAATTATTGGTAAGAACAGTAACATTTACCGCAATGATAGCACAAAAAATAAAATGACAAGGCAAACATTTATTTTGAAATATACACGCTCTGCGCATTCAGAAGCTACGCCACTCGAAAGATGTGTAGAGGCATGCGGGAATGTGGTCTGTTCACACAAGTGTTGTAAACAGGGGTGCAAAACTTGGGCTTTACATATCAGCGAAGTTTGTCTGAAGGTAAAACGTTCCCAGATGGAATGCACAAGACATTTAGCGGCTGATCATTCATTTCCATGAAAAAGAACTGAGAACCCCTTTTTTACTTTGGGGGTTCCACGCACTGAATCTGCACCAAGACTACGGGATGCGCGAATTGGAGGGATCCTCCCAATTTAAACCACCCTGGTTTCGTAAAATTCACGGAAATATCGACACTATTGTTTTTCTTTTTTGTATCTATCAGAAGAACTGCAATGGCCGCGGATCACTACCGAAAAAGCCAGCGCACATAAAACAGGCATGCTCTTTTGAAGCCCTTGCGCTTCTGCAAGGTAACTTTTCACAATTAGGGATGAAATGAAAGGAGTGCCTCGCGGGGAATATGATACTTTGGATGGGCATGGGAGAACCAGAAGGCCAACCCCTTTCGACATGGAGAGTCTAAACGCACATTTTATTGCCACTTACAAAAAGTTTCGACCTTTACAGCACGCGCAAGGCAGCGGCCACCTCGTTACAACAACGCTGTTTATCCGTCCGTAGCACGCCAACGTCTAGACGAGGCACGATACCCGCAATGTTTCAACGTGGTCGCATAAATATTCGTAATAATGCATATTCCCGAGGGGGCTGACGGACGCACAACACTATTCACGCTCATAATTGAACACATTAATACTGAAACATTCATAGTGCGGAGCGTGCTAGGGGTCCTCTAGACTTAATTCAAAGCACACCCAGCGTTTTACCTTTTTTTAGTGTTCAATTCCCCTAAAGAGAGTACTCAGCCGATTGCACAGCTACGCATTATTTTTATAACCTGGAGGCTGGAGGGGAGTGGTATTTTTTGGGTGGCTCATAGCGAAGAACAGGGCGGTAGCGTTTTCGGTGCGGTCAGTTTGACTAATGACACATGATTCTACTTCGCACAACCCAAGGCGCAAACTTTGGAGCAAGTGCTGCTAACATACGTGACAAGACGGAAAAGGTCGCTTGTCAAATGCCAAATCTGCGTAACGCCGATATGATAGATATCGCACACCAACGCGAGCGTTACGTTGCACACACAGAACGTCAGTCCTAAGGGCCGGCACCGGCTCGACAACAGTGCTCCGTTAAATATGGTTAAATACACAGGACTAGTAAACGACGTTTCACTTACCGTAACTGACCAGCCGTACTTGTTCGTCCGGTAGATAAATCCATAGTCATCACGTAACCAGAAATTTCACGCCGCTGAGCATTTACCGAATCGTAGAACCACTGCACGCAGCCATGACGCGAGCCGCCGAAACGTCGCCGCCGTCGTCTTGTGTCGCGCTGCCCCCCTGCCGGCGGCCAACTGAGTCGAGTGACGCGCGCCGTTCAAAACGCGTTAAAAATAAATAAAACTCTAGCTTTGTCATGGACGCCTAAGCTGTCGGTAAACGGTAATGTCAGGTGCCACTTACATCCAGCAGGAGTTGAGAGCCTGTTCTGTAAGCAAACAGTACGTGTTCCATGAGCTATTTCATGGCGTGACGGAGGCTGCAGGCGACAACGGCTAGGAAAGACGGTGGCGGTTCTCTCGCTGGCTTTGTAGTGTTGCATCTTTTCATATACATGCAGAGCCCGGCATATCATCTTGTAGTTCATATATTAGATAAGTTCGCGTTATGCACGCCTGTGCGCACGCAGGTCGGCTTACTCAACTGAAGCTTCGTTTCTAGGCCTGGAGGTATATCACTGGCTAAGCTTCCAAATACTTTACGTGCTAATATAAACATGCTCCGCTCACGACAAATTGCATGGGCGCTGTCGATGTCTATACCGCTTTTTTCGAACGCTCATGGCGCCCTTCACTGTCAGCGCATTTTAACGGCAAACGATGGTGGGCATTGCCAAGGAGAAAAAAGGGCGTCCCCATCGCAGACGATCAGTCAACACTATTAACGCCAGCATGGTTGTGGTGGGTCACGTTGACCAGTAAGGCCACCAGTATTGCCCAGGATAGCCGAGGTGCCCACCTAACCTACCGCCATTATTCCCACCTACTCCCAGCTTTAAAAACGTTGCCCAGGTAAGTTTCCAGTATTGATCACCATGCCCACCTGATTTCCCAAGATGCCCACCTGATTTCCCCGCAGAATTTATGGTGGGATTTGCGATCGGGGACCGCTTGAAATTCGTGAAATGGGTGTGTAAAGAGGAGTTATAAATTATTGCATAGCTAAAAATTTAACTACTCTTGGCTAGCAAAACGTTTTCCTATGGCCAAGTTATAACACAAGGTACTGTTTTATTTTCACTAATCTAAGGTAGGGTCAATGTACACCGAACCCAAGCCGGTTGAGTAGTCGGTGACAAGCCCAAAACGTTTCCTGCCCATGTCGGTGCCGTCATAATTTGGGTCAGTGCGAAGTTCTGTAGCAAATTGATCAAATTTGGGTCAGTGCGAAGTTCTGTAGCAAATTGATCATGTCTTTCCCTAAGCCTGAATATTGGTGAACCCAGCTAAGCTAAGGTAAATTGAAATTTCCTTCAATAACAAATTATTGGGCCACAATTTTCTCTAAGATATTTGAACATTTGGTCAGTATTTCGACTGTGCTACCACGTGGTCGACAAAAAGAGCAGATAGCCTATTTCCAATTGATAATTTGGTTTGACACGACACCGGCTCGCATTGCCCAACGTCGACATCAGTATAGCATGAAAGAATGGGGTTTTGCACTAGCATGAGTACTCCTACCATGCGATTACTTCTATCTTTATGGTAGCACGTGGAGTCTACAGGAAACGCCTCGTTATCACAAATACTGCTATACAACCGCAACTCCGGGCCCAGAACAAATAGTAGGCTGGGCTAAATAAAACAGAGCGTTAAAATCGTCAGTGTTATTTTGGATATTTCGGCAGTTAACGATACGAAGCGATATGCTTGAAGCGTAATTCTTTAAACATCAGCTGTTACCACGACCTGTTTTAGGCTTTCATCGAAGTCGCATTTTACGTCATTTATGTAAAGCACATCATGTCTTAACTTGACATTAGAGCCGCCAAATCACTGGTTCTGCGGAAATACCTAAAAAATTTCCCGCTTCCAGCTTAAATTTCCTGAAAAATCCTCTGAGATACAAGTTTTACTCCACTTAACATTTCTGGCATTTAACTAGATGTGATGTTTCTGTTTGATAAACGGGAAATTAGCAATTAGACGGCTTGTTTTCCCTAAACGATACTTTACCAGCCTGTGGGCTCTTTCTGTTTGTAGAGGACCAACTCCAACTTTCTTCAGAACATTGAATACTTGTTTTTGCGATTGAGCAGTTCAATCAAAGGCTTGCGTGTAAGGTACTCCATAAAACAACAGATATTCAACCTCTTCGAGTACAGCCTTCATTGAAGCGCTTGTGTCGTCACACCTCTTTCTGCATTTAGTAAATGCAGCTTTCATGCCGTCCAATTGAAGCAAACACTTCTGAAATCCCTGAATATGTTTATTAAGCTCACCTATCGAAATTACGTTTTTACCCTGCCGAGCTTCGATAGTTTCCAGATTTGTGTTAATTTAATTATTCTGTTTATTCCCCTTCTTTCAAATCTTACTATGTTTCCTATCATCTGTCGTTACCAACATGCACATGCCTTTGTAGAACTCCTCCTCCAACTAAAGAACTCAAAATGTTGCAGTCAAATTAATTAATCATGCTTCACAACCCCTCCTTTATTAAACAAATCACGAAGCAAGATTGCTAGAGAACCAGCGATGGTACTCGTACTCATCAACACAAATAAATAGGCCCTCCTAACGGAATCTAAAACTGCCTGTCGGGATTTCATGACGATGAGGGTGGCCACATAAGTTTTCCGCCCACCCGCGCCACAACAGCCGCGAAGAAAGTAGGCCTATAGCGGATCCCTTCCCTCCTCCCAGTGGACGCAAAAATTTTGCCCATCACCAAGCTTGTGCACTGGGTCACCAGCAAAAGTTACATTTCTGAACTTTACAAAATACTATCGACTTCAAGGGCGACACTTTTTCAACTTCACCCCAAACTTCCGAAATGATATGGAACAAATCTCTATCGCAATAAAACCAGTGCCTTGGTTCAGCCGTCTAATTACACTTCGTCGTTCCCTGAATACCCCACTGAAATTGACTTCCTGTTGAAATCCAGGCACAGAAACAACATTATATCACAGTGTGTACATAAGTCAAACATACCTCGCTTTCCTTCTTCTCTTCCTGTAAAAAGAGTGGATCCGCCACTGGAACTGGTACATCCAGACTCTAACTTCTCTCCAAGCATTCGCCACTAAGGCTTGTATGCTGAGGCACTAACAATTATTCATCTATCTTCGCGTGGCCATTTCTGCACTCTAGTTGTGTATTGACAGGTTCGGGACAATAATAAAAATATAATAAACTGTGGAAACGAGACTTTCTGTTTATGTAACCCGAAACCCAAACAAATACACACAGCAAACAGAGATAAAATAAAGAACAGCGGGGAACTAATAAATACTGAATAGCGATGAAAAAGCGGTATGGAACGTGATAAAGAGTTCAAGCCTACGGGGAATAGTCAAAGTCCGGAAGTCAAGGGCGAGGACTAAGTACGGTAATGAAATGTCCAAAATATATGTTCGCTGCCAGAACAGACTTGCCCTACCTCACGTTCCAGAGGTGCAGTCAAAGTGTTACGGCGATGCAAGGTCTAATTGATGTCTTGGCCGTGGTTGTTGAGCACGCTCCCAGCGTTCGTTGCAGAGAGGTCAACGCAGCGGTTTTAGGCGTCACTGTCTATCACCGACGGACGGCGAGCCGATTTCCTTGCAGAGGAGAAGACCTAGAGTCTGCAGTCGTGGAGGACTTCTTGGTGCACGGCACGGGTCTCGTCGCCCGACCGCCGCGCATCCCGGTCTTGCTCCACCTTTCACCGTCTCTCTTTTCACTCCGTGTTCCTTTTCGGCCCCTTCTGCCACCAGCTGCTGTCGCTGGCCGCGTCCCATTGGCCCTCGTACGGCGGAAGCTCGTGCTCTAATCTCGAGCGCTCAGCGCCGTAGCCCGCGCAATGACCTTGGCGCCGCGTGCATTTCGTCGTCTTCTTTGTCATCTTCTTGCTGAGTTTAAAGTGTTTTCGTGTTGGAGTAATGTTTCCTGTGGCCATGTGATATCTTCGCATGACACGCCCCCCTCCCCCCCACTCAAGCAATTTTCACTGAAAATGTTCACACCCCACGCAGAGTTCAATATCACTTCACAAAAGTGTCCGCACTCCTACAACGCAGAGTTCAACAAAACTTCACGAAACTCTCGGCGGAACACTCATAATATACCACGCCAACTAACTTCCTAGTCTTTAACAGCATCATCGTACTAATCAACGGCACTCAAGCACAACTTAACCCACATGCTGACCAACTTTGGTCACACTTCCTGAAACTGGACGTACACCAAAAGAGCGCCAAGTCAAGAAAACAACATAGCAGTGCTGTTGAGCGTATTACAGTGGATTTGGTGGCTTTCGGCGTTTCGAGTAAAATACTCTGCTCGGATGCACATTGAACCATTGGCTTGATTGACAGCCGCCTGGATCGTCATCGTAACCGGTATTCACCTGCTCTCTCGCTACGTCTATTCTCCGAAGTTTCGACGTGGTACAGTTACCGGGCGATCCTGTTTCTAGGCTCAGTCGGTTTGGACTCCGGGCTAGATCTTCAAAGTCTTGTGCCCCTCGAACATTGCCAATGACCACATCGTACAGTGGAGATTTCAAACAGCTTACCAACGGCATTCCAGTGAAAAACTGTGACTCGATAAACACTTTCGTTTATGGGGCAGTGAAACATGTTCTATTGGGTAACTGTAACATGCAAGAGGTGCCGGAAAGTTCCGCTCTTGGAACGACAGGCTCGCGAACGATTACTTTGTTAGTTCCCGTGTCTGTTAAATTCATGGCCGGCTTGTTTTCGACTCTGCCTTTCGAAGCAGGCATATTATCTATTCCTGCACGGACGTCTAAGATGGCATTAGCCACCCTCCATTTTCCTTTCCTTACACCACCCGGCCCGGGACTATCCTGCTGTCCAACGTTACATTCACTTATCTCCGGGTTTCCTTGTTGTTCTCGGTTATTATCATCAAAAATTAACAAGTGGTTCTGCTTTTGGGCATCCATAAAACGGTCAGCAGCGGTTGCGGTCTCAGAGAGTGTTTTTCACTTCCTCTCCCGCACGAACATCGCGAGTTTTCTGTGGCAGTTCGAGAGAAGCTGCTCAGTGATTAACAAATCAGCGAGTTTGTCGAAGGTTTTGTCAATGCTAAAGAGGTCTACCCACCGCTCAAAATAACCTTTTAGTCTAGCGGCGTATTGTTCAGCGGTTTCGTCCTTCTCCGGTTTCAAATGACGGAAGCGCTCCCTATAGCCTTCTGCGGTGAATCGAAACCGCTGCAGTAATGCAAGCTTGACCTTGTCGTAGTCTAGCGACTCTTCTGGGGAAAGACGACCGTAGACTGTGGTAATCCGGCAATAGTGGCGGTGGACAATCCCGCGCGATGGACATGTGCCGGCGGAGGATGAGGAGGTGGCGCGAGAGGAGCGAGGATAGGACATGGCGGACTGGGCTGGGCGACGTGTGTGCAGCCGGATCGGCTGAGCGGTGTACCCTAGCGTAGCGGGACTCCAAGTAAAGGTGTGATCGAGGGGGCTCAGTGTTCTTTCTGGGGAACCGCGGCCGGGTGCAAGAACCCCGGTACCAAATTTGGCGCCCTGAACGTGGGGCCGGCCGTGGTTCCTGGGAAGGGCACTGTGGTCTTCTTCCCGCCCAGAATGCAGTGGCACAGGACATGGTGAGTGGGCGTTTTCGAACGGAGGAAGCAGCGAGGCCGGCTCGGAGTGGTCGCTGCTTTGGGTCGTGCGTGATTTCGGTGGACTGCGTCGTCGCTGTGCCGGCCAGAGCCCAGTGATGATGACTCTTCAGGACGGCAGCGATGACACGGCAAACGTGACCGACAGCTCGCTGAGGATGCGGTCAAACACGATCGACCTGGCGGACCAGTCTCTGGTGGTGGACATCTCGGATGCCCTCAGCGAGAGGGACAAGGTCAAGTTCACTGTCCACACCAAGACGACGCTGTCGGACTTCCAGAAGCCGGAGTTCTCTGTGCTTCGGCAGCACGAGGAGTACATCTGGCTCCATGACGCCCTGGAGGAGAGCGAGGACTACGCCGGGATGATCATTCCCCCGGCCCCTCCGCGGCCGGACTTCGACGCCTCGCGGGAGAAGCTCCAGAAGCTCGGCGAGGGCGAGGGCTCTATGACCAAGGAGGAGTTCGCCAAGATGAAGCAGGAGCTCGAGGCGGACAGCTGCTGACGACGGCGCCGGACACCACCCCCGCGGAGCAAGGCCCGCGGACAGGACCTTGCCACGTTTGGACCTTCTGCAAGGACCCCCGGGTCTTAGGAGGCCACCTGTGGCACCGGTCTACTGCCATCCGGGCTGAGCCGTGGGAGTCCCTCGAGAGTGCCGACGCGACCCGCGGAGCAAGGCCCGTGGACAGGACCTTGCCCCGTTTGGACCTTCTGCAAGGACCCCCGGGTCTTAGGAGGCCACCTGTGGCACCGGTCTACTGCTATCCGGGCTGAGCCGTGGGAGTCCCTCGAGAGTGCCGACGACTGCAGCCGAGGGCACCCAGCGTCGGCCTTTTCTTCGGAGGTGGGGAGAGTGTGGTAATCCGGCAATAGTGGCGGTGGACAATCCCGCGCGATGGACATGTGCCGGCGGAGCATGAGGAGGTGGCGCGAGAGGAGCGAGGATAGGACATGGCGGACTGGGCTGGGCGACGTGTGTGCAGCCGGATCGGCTGAGCGGTGTACCCTGGCGTAGCGGGACTCCAAGTAAAGGTGTGATCGAGGGGGCTCAGTGTCCTTTCTGGGGAACCGCGGGCGGGTGCAAGAACCCCGGTACCACAAGACTTTCAGTGTCTCTCCGGTAAGACACGTTCTGATGGCGATGGCCCATTTCGACTTAGGCCAGCTTTGACTTTGGGCTACGCATTCAAACCGTTTAGGGTATGCATCAAAATCATCTCGAGCATCCTCATAAGGCGGCAAGAATTCGCGTGCGCTGTAGCACAGCGGGGTGACAGCCTGAGCCTGACCAGTGGTTTCTCCCTCGCCATCTATTTGGGCCCCCTCTCCTCGCGCTGGATTGAGTTCCGCCAAGCGAATCCGCAGCTGCAAATTGCGTTCTTCGACTTTTGCACGAGCCCGCCCTTGTTCGACTTTCAGCCGCTCGTGCTCGCGTTCTAACGCTCTTTCGTCGCGCCAGTGCTTCTGCTCCGCCTGGACCCACTTCCTCAATTCCTCGCCACTCAAGCCAAAGCGTTCGCCCATGGCAATGAGCTCCCGTGTGTCCATTGTGGGTCTTATGGTTATTGTAAAACGAACTGGTCTCGTCCCCTCGCGAACGCCAACTATGGTCAGGTTCGGGACAATAATAAAAATATAATAAACTATGGAAAGGAGACTTTCTGTTTATGTAACCCGAAACCCAAACAAATACACACAGCAAACAGAAGTAAAATAAAGAACAGCGGGGAAATTATAAATACTGAATAACGATGAAAAGCGGTATGGAACATGAAAAAGAGTTCAAGGAAACGGGGTATAGTCAAACTCCAGAAGTCAAGGGCGAGGATTAAGTACGGTAATGAAATGTCCAAAATATGGGTGCGCTGCCAGAACGGAGTTGCCCTACCCCACGTTCCAGAGGTGCAGTCAAAGTGTTACGGCGATGCAAGGTCTAACTGATGTCGTTGCCGTGGTGGTCGAGCGCGCTACCAGCCTTCGTTACAGAGAGGTCAACGCAGCTGTCTTGGGCGTCACAGTCTATCACCAACGCACGTCGAGCCGACTTCCTTGCACAGGAGAACACCTAGAGGCTGCAGTCGTGGAGAACTTCTTGGTGCACAGCACGGGTCTGGTCGCCCGACCGCCGCGCATCCCGGTCTTGCTCCACCATGTTCCTTTTCGGCCCCTTCTGCCGCCAGCTGCTGCCGCTGGCCGCGTCCCATTGGCCCTCGTCCGGCGCAAGCTCGTGCTCTATTTTCGAGGGCTCAGCGCCATAGCCCAGGCAATAACCCTGGCGCCGCGGGCATTTCGTATTCTTCTTTGTCATCTTCTTGCTGAGTTTAGAGTGTTTTGGTCTTGGAGTAATGTTTCCTGTGGTCATGTGATATATTCGCATGACAGTATACTCGCAAGGAAACGGAACCTAGTCTGGCAGTTGTTAGTATTCCTTGTGTTCTGTCTTCTTTCCTTCCGTGCAATCTTTTTTGCACACTTTATGGCATCACATGCTTCGGCAAGAACAAAAGTGGTTTCAGTTCTTTGAAGGCTTTCGTCGCTTCTAATGGGGTACAGCCGTACATGGTTCATCACTACGGATGTCGGCACCACAGTGCCGCAATTACAGTGGCTTCATGAAAGAAAAGAAGTGTATTTACATCTTGTTAGAGAAGAAGCAGGTGCGCTCGCCTCGATTTGTCTTCAGCATCTCCTTTCACCAAATTAGGCACCCGCATCTGGGTCTGCCCCAACGTAAAGTTTTAAGGAATACAAGAGTAGTGTTCTTTTAAATGAAATCGACGTTTTAACTCCTGTGTTGATTGTATGTTCCCTGGTGATTACGTTTCTCCTTCCCCAAATTCTTGTTGCGCCCTATTTAAGGAACAGAAAAGGTAATGTATTACATCGTATTTTGGAAATTCTTGTTTCTTTCAGGAAAAGCGTTGCTTTGTTTGCATGTCAGAAATACGCGAAACAGCTTTCTAATCTGCGAAAGAGAATTGCTGTCGTGGAGACGTCTATTTTTCGATACGAGCGAGTACTCCTGGACGCAAAAGAAAAAAAAACCAAAGCGACTGAAGGGTCAGCGGGAACAGCGATGAGAAGCCTTGCAGATTAAAAACAGAAGTAATAGTTGTCCTGGTGAGCCTTTCAAAACACACTAGCTGTAGGCTGTGCCTAAAAGTTGGGACAAGATGAATACAAACATTCTTGGAAGGATTTGGCAAAGCCTGCAGCGTTTCTTTGTGAATAACGTTATATGCAGGATCCTTCTTTGCTGTACTACGCACGAATGTACATCATTGCCACTTAAACGTGTTTATTTTGTTTTGGTTACACTAAAATTTGCACGTTCTCAGAAAGAGATTTCCTTGCTAGATATTCTGGAATGGTATAGCCACAATATGTAGTCAATCCCCCTTTCATAAGGGTCGGTGTAACAAAAAAGTGAAATGTGCCTTCGAAGGAGAAGTTGAACGCTTCTTATGCATCGATGTGAACTTGCACATCACTATCTATATTTAACCGGTATGGCACCGTTAGACGCATCTACATTAAACACCAGATTACACCTGCCGGACCATTGCGTAAATTTGATTCCAGACGCTCGAAGCCGTGCGAACGAAACCGAACGGGTTGTGAGCGAATTGTTTGGTGACGTCACGGTCCGCTACCACATGAGGAGTATCTCTGAGTGGAACGGCCATAATTTTTTCTCTCTCCGTGCGACACACATTGCTACTTCTTGAAGCGGATCATACAGCGTGCATAAATAAAGTTTTGCTTTATGACAAGGACGGACATTCATAGTTCTTTCGCTAGCCTGCTGAAATCCAAGTGTATTTTCTTTGCAGGCTCGATATTAGCGAAAATACTATAAATAAAATATCGCGAATGGTTGGAAAAAGCCTTGGGAAAAGCTGAAACAATGCAGTCGTGAAGAGACTAGCGCCAGTCCTCAGCAAATTTGGCCATATAGCATTGTATTAGGGACGTTGCTTCTGTCTGTGCAGCATTTATGTACCAAATAAACGAACTGTTCACTGGAATTCTCAGGTTTTGGTTCGTGAAGGAAGAGCGACAACATGGATGTTATGGTTTCAGGTATGCCGGCACAGTATACATGCTAGAAATGCGAAGGTACGAAAGCGTTACAAATGTTGTATAATAATATGCGAATACCGTGTTTATATACCACAGACATTTATGCATTTTGCTCAAGCATATTAGTAAAGTAGCTCACATTTCATTTCTTGGGTTAGTTTTAACACCACCGCCTCTGGGCACCTCATGAACCACTATCATCTCGTTGGTACCTTTACAACACTGGAATTGGTGCCTTGATATATATGTATATATATATATATATATGTATATATATATATATATATATATATATATATATATATATATATATATATATATAAAGGTAAAGGACTCGATAAAAGACTCGGTACAGGTACATATCAAGGTTGCAGTCGTCATTGCCAGTGCTCTTCGGCTTTTTTCGAAATATTTAATTGGGCCGAATGACGTGTGTCTGTCACGTTTCTTTGATACATTGATAAATAAGCGAAAATATAACTCGAGAAAAAATCCCCCGTTTTTCCGGGAGCGGGACTCGAACCCACATCTCCGCATAACCGGTGCGGTGCGTTCTCCATTACGCTATCCCGCAGCGGCTTCTCTCTCGGCTTTAAAGCGGGGGTTTATATTTACAAGAGCTCTGAGGCCGGACAACTAGCGCCGCCCCTCGACTACCGCGGGAGACGTAGAATGTCTTCTTTCCCAGCGGCCGCCACGTAGACCGCGGTCGGAGGTCGGGGTTAGCAATTGGCATATCCGAACTGCTGGAGCCAGTGCCTCGTAATGCATGTAGCAGAACAGAAAGATACGGGACGAGGGACTCGGTAAAGATACATATTAAGGTTGCAGTCGTCATTGCCAGTGCTATTCGGGTTTTTTCGAAATATTTAATAGGGCCGAATGACGTGTGTCTGTCACGTTTCTTTGATACATTGATAAATAAGCGAAAATATAAGTCGAGAAAAAATCCGCCGTTTTTCCGGGAGCGGGACTCCAACCCACATCTCCGCATAACCGGTGCGGTGTGTTCGCCGTTACGCTATCCCGCAGCGGCTTCTCTCTCGACTTTAAAGCGGGGGTTTATATTTACAAGAGCTCTGAGGCCGGACAACAAGCGCCGCCCCTCGACTACCACGGGAGACGTAGAATGTCTTCTTTCCCAGCGGCCGCCACGGAGACCGTGATCGCGGTATTCGAGGGGCGGCGCTAGTTGTTCGGCCTCAGAGCTCTTGTAAATATAAATCCCCGCTTTAAAGTCGAGAGAAAAGCCGCTGCGAGATAGCGTAATGGCGAACGCACCGCATCGGTTATGCCGAGATGTAAGCTCGAGTCCCGCTCTCGGAAAAGCGGCGGATTTTTTCTCGACTTATATTTTCGCTTATTTATCAATGTATCAAAGAAACGTTACAGACACACGTCATTCGGCCCTATTAAATATTTCGAAAAAACCCGAATAGCACTGGCAATGACGACTGCAACCTTAATATGTATCTTTACCGAGTCCCTCGTCCCGTATCTTTCTGTTCTGCTACATGCATTACGAGGCACTGGCTCCAGCAGTTCGGATATGCCAATTGCTAACCGCGACCTCCGACCACGGTCTACGTGGCGGCCGCTGGAAAAGAAGACGTTCTACGTCTCCCGCGGTAGTCGAGGGGCGGCGCTAGTTGTCCGGCCTCAGAGCTCTTGTAAATATAAACCCCCTCTTTAAAGTCGAGAGAGAAGCCGCTGCGGGATAGCGTAATGGAGAACGCTCCGCACCGGTTATGCGGAGATGTGGGTTCGAGTCCCGCTCCCGGAAAAACAGCGGATTTTTTCTCGACCTGTATTCTCGCTTATTTATCAATGTATCAAAGAAACGTGACAGACACACGTCATTCAGCCCAATTAAATATTTGGAAAAAAGCCGGATAGCACTGGCCATGACGACTGCAACCTTGATATATATATATATATATATATATATAGGGTTTGGAAAATGTGGGGCTCGTCAGGAAATACAGAAAGAAATGCCGGCAGTCTACAACGCCAAAGAAGCCACAGGGGAATGGTTAGACGATTCTTTACGGTTAGTGACGTTACATTATTGTTTTTTTATACATTACGTGAGAAAGAAAGAAAGAAAAACACGCGCCCAGAGTGGGGACCGAACCCACGCCTTTCGATTAGATCTCGAATGCCTTACCAATTCGGCTATCTGGGCAACTGTGTTGTCCTTCACTTTCTGGGGTATTTATATTTACTGCAACTGTATCTGACACTTGAGGGTGGTAGCCAGTGCCACTCTGACTACACGGGGACAAGGGGACCTTCTTTTCAAGCCCCGGGGCGTGACGCGAACGTCTAGAGCCTGTCATAAGCGGGTAACTGGCGGGAAACCCTCTTATGCTACCTTGACATCAAGGCTGCCAGAACCGAGGCCCTCGCTAAGCTTTTGCACGATAATAGGGTTTGGAAAATGAGGGGCTCGTCAGAAAATGCAGAAAGAAATGCCGGCAGTCTACAACGCCATAGAAGCCACGGGGGAATGGTTAGACGATTCTTTACGGTTTGTGACGTTACATTATTGTTTTTTTATTAATTACGTGAGAAAGAAAGAAAAACACGCGTCCCGAGTGGGGACCGAACCCACGCCTTTCGATTAGATCTCGAATGCCTTACCAATCCAGCTATCTGGGCGACTGTGTTCTCCTTCACTTTCTGGGGTATTTATATATACTACAACTGTATCTGACACTTGAGGGTGGTAGCCAGCGCCACTCTGTCTACACGGGGACAAGGCGACCTTCTTTTCAATCCCCGGGGCGTGACGCGAACGTCTAGAGCCTGTCATAAGCGGGTAACTGGCGGGAAACCCTCTTATGCTACCTTGACATCAAGGCTGGCAGAACCGAGGCCCTTGCTAAGCTTTTGCACGATAATAGGTTTGGAAAATGAGGGGCTCGTCAAGAAATACAGAAAGAAATGCCGGCAGTATACAACGCCAAAGAAGCCACACGGGAATGGTTAGACGATTCTTTACGGTTAGTGACGTTACATTATTGTTTTTTTATTAATTACGTGAGAAAGAAAGAAAGAAAAACACGCGCCCAGGGTGGGGACCGAACCCACGCCTTTCGATTAGATCTCGAATGCCTTACCAATTCGGCTATCTGGGCGACTGTGTTCTCCTTTACTTTCTGGGGTATTAATATTTACTACAACTGTATCTGACACTTGAGGGTGGTAGCCAGCGCCACTCTGACTACACGGGGACAAGAGGACCTTCTTTTCAAGCCCCGGGGCGTGACGCGAACGTCTAGAGCCTGTCATAAGCGGGTAACTGGCGGGAAACCCTCTTATGCTACCTTGACATCAAGGCTGCCAGAACCGAGGCCCTCGCTAAGCTTTTGCACGATAATAGGGTTTGGAAAATGAGGGGCTCGTCAGGAAATACAGAATGAAATTCCGGCAGTCTACTACACCAAAGAAGCCATAGGGTAATGGTTAGACGATTCTATATGGTTCGTGACGTTACATTATTGTTTTTTTAATACTTACGTGAGAAAAAAAGAAAGAAAAACACGCGCCCAGAGTGGGGACCGAACCCATGCCTTTCGATTAGATCTCGAATGCCTTACCAATTCGGCTATCTGGGCGACTGTGTTCTCCTTCACTTTCTGGGGTATTTATATTTACTACAACTGTATCTGCCACTTGAGGGTGGTAGCCAGTGCCACTCTGACTACACCGGCACAAGGGGACCTTCTTTTCAAGCCCTGGGGCTTGAAAAGAAGGCTTGAAAACAAGGCTTTCTGGCAGCCTTGATGTCAAGGTAGCATAAGAGGGTTTCCCGCCAGTTACCCGCTTATGACAGGCTCTACACGTTCGCGTCACGCCCCGGGGCTTGAAAAGAAGGTCCCCTTGTCCCCGTGAAGTCAGAGTGGCGCTGGCTACCACCCTCAAGTGTAAGATACAGTTGTAGCAAATATAAATACCCCAGAAAGTGAAGGAGAACGCAGTCGCCCAGATAGCCGAATTGGTAAGGCATTCGAGATCTAATCGAAAGGCGTGGGTTCGGTCCCCACTCTGGGCGCGTGTTTTTCTTTCTTTCTTTCTCGCGTAATTAATAAAAACAATAATGTAACGTCACTAACCGTAAAGAATCGTCTAACCATTCCCCTGTGGCTTCTTTGGCGTTGTAGACTGCCGGCATTTCTTTCTGTATATATATATATGTAATTGAAAGGCGTGGGTTCGGTCCCCACTCTGGGCGCGTGTTTTTCTTTCTTTCTTTCTTCTGTATATTAAAAAAATGTTTACTTCATTAACCGTAGTGAAAAAGAAAAGAGCCTAACCACACCCCTATGCCTCCTTTGGCGTTGTAGACTGCTGCCCTATCTTTCTGTATTTCCTCAACGAGCCCCTCATTTCCTTACTATATTATTCTGCGAAAGCCTAGCCAGGGTCTCGGTTCTGGCAGCCTTGATGCCTAGGTAGCATAAGAGGGCTTCCCGCCAGTTACGTGCTCATGACAGGCTGTAAACGCTCGAGTCACGCCCCGGGGGTTGAAAAGAAGGTCCCCTTCTCCCCATGTAGTCAGAGTGGCGCTGGCTACCACCCTCAAGGGTCAGATACACTTCTAGTAAATATAAATAGCCCAGAAAGTGAAGGAGAACACAGTCGCCCAGATAGCCGAATCGGTAAGGCATTCGACATGTAATCGAAAGGCGTGGGTTCGGTCCCCACTCTGGGCGCGTGTTTTTCTTTCTTTCTTTCTTCTGTATATTAAAAAAAATGTTTACTTCATTAACCGTAGTGAAAAAGAAAAGAGCCTAACCACACCCCTATGCCTCCTTTGGCGTTGTAGACTGCTGCCCTATCTTTCTGTATTTCCTCAACGAGCCCCTCATTTCCTTACTATATTATTCTGCGAAAGCCTAGCGAGGGTCTCGGTTCTGGCAGCCTTGATGCCTAGGTAGCATAAGAGGGCTTCCCGCCAGTTACCCGCTCATGACAGGCTGTAGACGCTCGAGTAACGCCCCGAGGATTGAAAAGAAGGTCCCCTTCTCCCCGTGTAGTCAGAGTGGCGCTGGCTACCACCATCAAGCGTCAGATACACTTCTAGTAAATATAAATAGCCCAGAAAGTGAAGGAGAACACAGTTGCCCAGATAGCCGAATTGGTAAGGCATTCGAAATGTAATCGAAAGGCGTGGGTTTGGTCCCCACTCTGGGCGCGTGTTTTTCTTTTTCTTTCTTCTGTATATTAAAAAAATGTTTACTTCATTAACCGTAGTGAAAAAGAAAAGAGCCTAACCACACCCCTATGCCTCCTTTGGCGTTGTAGACTGCTGCCTTATCTTTCTGTATATATTTATATATATATATATATATACATTTATAAATATATATTCATATATGTGTATATACATATATATATATATATATATATATATATATATATATATATATATATATATATATATATATATATATATATATATATATATATATATATATAGTTATATATATATATCTATATATATATATATATATATATATATATATATATATAACGTTTCGACCCCGTTCGAAACGTTAGTTCGATCATCGTTTTCATACGTGTGTCTACCCTCTCGTGTATTTTTGAAACCAAATCCCGGAACTTATTCATCGCTTTATAAATAAATAAATAATTGTTACGTGGCGGCAGGACACAGCTGAGACTAACGATGGGATGGGGTGAAGAGATCTGTTTACAGAAAGGGCATAGCGACCCCGCGCAAAATGCGCGCAAGAAAGGTCGTCGTCTTCGTAATCATTGTTCGCTCAAAGGGCTGTGAGGCATTGCCCCCCTTAGTCCCGTAACATCACCCCCCGGATCGAGGGCGACCGTCCCGGTCGATGCCGAGGCAACGTGAGGATTGCGATGCGGAAAGCGATGCGATGAGAACATACAGTGGAGATTTGCCGGCAGCCACAGATGAAGAGGACGTCACTGTTGATGCCTGGCCTCACAGAAGCGACGTCTTCAAGCAGGAACGAACCGTCGGCGGAATGCGAACCACAACGGACGAAAGGGCAGAGGACACGGCGTCTTCTTTGGTCTGTTCTCGGCTTGTCTCGGCTGGTCTTCAGTGGTTGCTCACGGGCTGGGGACACGGGGCGGGGGCGTGGTCGAATGCAGGTCGCAGTGGGCTGGGGCTGCCCGACATGGCCGGCTTTCCAGCGGCGACTTCGCCCAAGGCCGAGACAATTGCGATGCGGAGGCCAGAATGGGGATGATCTCGCACACTCCACCAAAATGTTACGTGGCTGCAAGGTACAGATGAGACGAACGATGGGATGGGGTGAAGCGATATATTTACAGAATGGGCATAGCGAACTCACGCAAAATGCGCGCAAAGAACGTCGTCGTCATTGTAATCATTCTCCGGTCAAAGTCATTGCCCGTTTTTTTCGGTCAGAGGCATTGCCCATTTTGGTCCCGTAACAATTTATTTATATATAAACATTGGAATAGAGATAGTGGCCATTAGAAGGTGCTCTACACACTAAACTTTTTAATACCCTTTAAGGTGCTAAAACGGTGCCCTCAACATTTTGCACCCTTTTTGCACCGTTTAGGGACCAAAACATTGCTCCGGCACCCAATCACGATGGTGCCACAAACATAAGGGGTGTAAATCTTAACATTTCTACACCCTTTGAGGTGCTAGAAGGGTGTACTGAACATTTTGCACCCTTTTTGCACCTTTCAAGTGCCCAAATATTGCTCGGGCACGCCACCTCGAGGGTGCCAAAATTCAGGGGTGTAATCAACAGTTTCATAGGGTGCTACGACCGTTAAAGGGGTGCTAAAAAAAATTCCCCCGCATTTTCCCGAGCGGGAGAATGTGAAAGTGCGAATGCACGGTTGTCGGCCCGCTTGCGGCGCTTGCGCTCGGCCCCCGCAACCCACCGCCTCGCCGCCTTCTCTTCCATCTCTTCCATCGGGTTTGTAGTATAACGTGTACACCACGCAGTTATCAAGCCGCTATAACGCCGCTGAGTCACCAACGCACGCCGCTGACGACGTAGTTTGAATGCGTTAAAGATATAAGGCGCGTCTAACACTGATATCACCGTCGCGTCTGTGGCTTGGTCGGTAGCGCGTCGCGCTGCGGCCGCAAAGTCCTCGGATCGAAACCTGGCGCCGGATGCTGTTTCTTTTTCAAATATAGAGGAGCACTGCGGACGCCAACGCCACCGGCGGTGGATGGTTTGGGGTCGCTTATATAGTGCATTCGCACTTAAAAGTATTTCTTCTTGATTGGGGTGTTAATACGCCACCCTATTGTTAGGGTGCATCAAAGAACAGTGTGTGAATGCAAGCATGCAAAATTGCACAAAAACCGGCTGAATGTTTAAACCGCACATTGCACTATTTCACCTCCCGTTGAGAGGTTTAAATAAGAACTGTCCACATAGACCAGGGGAAATGCTGTAAAAGTGCTGTTCGTAAATTCAACAAAACGTGCTGAATGTTTAAATTCTACTCTGCACTAATCTACTTCTTCGAGTGTATCACAAGGTTCGTTTCGATGACTGGGTGCACGGGAAGGGAAGGCTACAAAATGCCTCTTGTAGTCCTATAAATAAACCTTTTACGCGAGGCATCGGTGTCCTCAACGAAATCGAATTTACCTAAGAATTTGTTCCCGTATTATTATGCCCCGGGCAAAAAGTCCAACAAGACTTTCTTGTTGGGCTCACAGCACGCCTGTGGGGCCAATGCTAATCAGAGTGGTTTCTTGGTCGAGTTCGTCATTCATCGTGTAAGTAAGCGCAAAATGGACAAGGACGGACGAAGTTAACGCGACACGGGGCCGTGTCCCGTTAACTTCGTCCGTCCTTGTCCATTTTGCGCTTACTTACACGGCCAATTCTAAGTTCTGGCGGCACTCTATCGTCCCAACAGCGTAGTCTTCCAACAGGGAGTTTAACCGTGATGGCGTTTACCGGCTCGCCAACACTATCATTGAACGCCAACAGACGCCTTGTTCGTAATCAGCCGCGCGAGTGCGCCATCAGAGAGAACCGACAGACGCCCTGAAGGTGGTTTTTAGGGCCTAAACAGCAGCGTCTATGTCTGGCAAAGACGCTAGACGTCAACGTTTGTGTTCTGAATTTTCCCTTCAATAAGTAACAGTTAGACGGACGATAACTTAACGATGTGAAGATATGCTATGGCTCATACCACGGCAAGCACATCGTTTTTGGCTGCAGCCTCTGTTGCTCTTCGTCCACAACAAACTGAATCGGCTGTACAGCTTTCTCCGAGGGCGTGTATGCAGGGGTTCTATCTTCATTTTTTGCGCAGGCCGATGGGGGCGGTCGTGTAAAATCATTTTCGCTCGTCGCTGCCGTTGTGCCTACCTGTTTGCTGTACCTATTACGTCGCCGCCACCACATGCTTCGGTCGCTTTCTAACAATCCCCACTTGTTACAAACTCAGAGGTTTTCGCACTGTTAGCAATCGTTTTACATGACGGGTCTGATGCGCCTGACATGCCAGGAGTGACATCGCTTGTAGTATTCGCGCGACGTTGCTTGTCTGCAAGACGGTTCCGGACAATCAAGCGTTATCAACGCCATAATTCTAACGGCACATTCCATTTATTTCGTGGCTACCGTGGCTTGTGCAGAAAAGGTCGGGTGGACTGCGATAGCTTTTCTTGAGTCAAATAAGGGAGCTTTGGCTCAATCGCTTGCAGCGCTAGCAATGCGGCCTCGTCTGCAAGACCGGTGGGTGAGAAACAAGCGTTAGGACAGCCAAAATTTCAAAAATGCCGAAACTAGACTCAAGCGACAATATTCGTTGACAACATACGTAAGTATAGCCCTTTCAGTCACGAATTATTATATTCACTGCAGAAAAATTCCATACCTGGAGGTTTAGCAGTGTCAAGTGTCTAGAGGTAAGAAAAAAAGGTTCAGTCTCTCTAGAATACTTATTACACAAATGGCGTCGTGTCCTCATACGGAGACACCATTACTCAATCCTGATTTTCCCTATAAAAATAATAAATATCCTGAGGCAGTTTACAAACAAGGAGGTGAAATAATAATTTCTGCACATGAAAGAGGTGTTTTTAGCCTTTATAAATGATTTACGCCACAGTAAAAGAGAACCTAGAACGGCAACACACTGGAGCTCCCACAAAACTTGGTGGTGTTCATTTTGAAACAATGTTTATGAGCGCGGTTCCGCCATTCCACATCACATTGCGCTACCTTTCACTTCCGTAGGTTTCGAACTTCAACCACACCGCTCTGCAGAATGAACTCTTTCCGTGTTTACGAGGAAAACGACGAAGAAAGTCGCGTGTCCATATGGAGACACGGTGACTGAAAGGGATAGAGTTGTTTTAGGCGCCCAAAACACAGCTCGCCGAGATAGCTGAGTGGTAATAAAGAAAAAAAAGCCGAGATAGCTGAGTATTAACGCGTTCGTTTACTGTTTTGTAGGTCAATGGTTCGATTCCTCGTCGAACCTGTTTTTTTTGGCGAGGGTATCATTAGCTCTTTTTTACGACCAGGGTAAGCGCCTGTTCCTTGCTTTCTCTGATGATGATGATGTTGATTAAAGGCCTCCCGTTTGAATCGGGGTAATGGCGTGCGCCATCTAGCCTATCTTAGTAGTTTGAATTTAAATTTAGTCCCTCAACTCGGATTTCTTTTTAATTATGCCCTGCCGCTACCCCTGGCTAGGATGTTATTTTATCGAGTTACCTGCTTTTTTCCACCAATACTCTAGCCGCTGCTTAGTAATACCTCCTGCTGACCAGTTAATGCTTCCATCAATTGCGAATCCCAGTGCCTCAGGAAGTAGGACATTCCGCCCAATTCTATCCGGCTGAATCTTTTGGCATCCTATTACTATGTGGTCGATTGTTTCTTTATCCCTGCCACATACAACACATGTCTCATCCTGGGACGAATATTTGCTCATGTAAGTTCGAGATCTCAAGCAGCCAGCCCGCGCCTCAAAGAGCAACGCACCACCTGTATTGTTGTCATAAAAGTTCTCTTTCCGGATCTCTTTTTTGCTTGCTTTGTAGATTCCCAGCGATCCCTACTTTTCCATCCTCTCTTTCCACATGAGCGTCTCTGTTTCCTTCACTTGCTTTTTAACTGCCCCCCCTTGCTTATTTTCCACGGTCAAGGTATATTTAGACGCCAGCTTTCATGTCCTCTTCCACCATTGGGTGTCCACACTTTTAAGGTACACGTACATGTGCACTCTGGCTGCCCAGTTCTTCTCATCTAAATGTCTCAGCCGCTCCTCAAAACGTATCTTACTTTGGGCTTCCCGCGCCTCAAATGAAGCCCAACCCATATCGCCTTGTACCGCCTCATTTGTAGTCTTAATGTGAGCTCCCAGTGCTCATCTGCCGACTGCCTTTTGGTTACCCTCCAGTCTATCACGCCGACATTTACCGCCCTCTTCCTAAACCCAAAGTAGCTTGTTTTCTCGCACCTTCTCTCTTGAGAAGCCCGCTGTGAAAACAAAACCAAAACAAACGTCAAAACCTCTTTACAATATCAGTATATATGTCAATTACTTTATGTGTATTCACTTTTTGTGCTTAAAAACCTTAAATTTAAGTTATAACCACATTTCAGACTTTGAAAGCAGAAAGATAATTACCAACATTACACTACTAACACAATTTTCGTCAAACATAGAGGTGCTGCATTTGAAGTCTGGCAACTATCTCACGTTTTGTGTGTTTTTTATGGCGTTTTGTGCCGAGTGGTTGCTGGCGTGATTTGATCAGTTTTATCTATTTCAAGCCTAAATCATAGTTTTAAAATCTTTATGGGTGATGTCTACCCTTCCAACCTACGCGTGTGTTGAACATGGGGACACCGGACGAACGATCATTGCCGGATAACATACTGCGCATCAAAAGTGGATGACATTGCATCAGAACAAAGCATGTTCGTGTGTCCGTGAGATAAAGACGACAGTGAAGGAAAATTGTAGGTTGGAAACATCGTTTTTGCTCGGGTAAGTACGCCTTTTTTATTATTCTGTATTTGGTTGGAACGAGTTCTGGTGTTTATTGGTTAGTAATTCGCTAGACCCTCATCTCGTTTGCTCTGAGAGCCTACGTGAGTTAGTATACTTGTTTGGCGCCCAGTCCACCGTTTCCGCAGAAGTCGGCATCAATTTACGCTGAAGCTAGACCTTGGCTACGATGCTCGCGCTGTGGTACACGGCTGCTAATAATTTCACATCCCGCAAGTCTCTTTAACACCGGGGCGTTTGTTTATGTGTCTCTCAAACAGTGCCTTTGCGGTTGCAGATCGCATTCGCAATTTCGCGTGAGTGGCACAACGCTGTGATTAGTCCTCCCTCGTGAATACCCGCGGCATACCAAGAAATAACATGAACAGGAGGTTCCCTGGAAGTGCATGTGAAAAAGCATACACTTCATTCTACGGCGTGCGTCTCGTAGGTGTTGTGAAATCTTTTCCCCTACACGAATTCCGTGAAGTGCGCTTCGCAGCTATTGCTCGCGAGACCGGCGACCGTACGCGTCGTAGTCTTTGGGCCGCGATATGCGTGCCGTACTCACTCGCCAAAGCGCCCCGACAGCGTACGCGTCGACCGGGTGCTGACGGAATTGTGCTGGAAGAAAAGCAGGCAAGAGATGAGGACGCAGGAGGTGCACTTAAACAGATTAGCATTTACCAAGTGCAAGGTGGAGAAAATAGTAGGCAAGGGCCGGAAACAGTGAAAGAGTTCGGGCCGCGTTAAACAGATGAGATTTTACAAAGTGCAAGTGGGAGAAAATAGTATGCAAGGGCAGGAAACGGTGACAGATTTGGGGCTGCGCGCCAGCGAGCGAGTACGGCAATTTACGTTGCCGAGCTTCACGAGTCCGGCACAAATATGACGACTCCCGTCTGAGAGTTAATAGAGGTATAGAATTCACATACGTGCAAACTGAAGTTGAAATGCGCGCATGTGGCCTCGCAGGGAGTTAGCATAGTCTCGGGGTAGTGAAGAATATTTCACAACGCCTACGAGGCGCCTGCCGATTCCGTCAGAGTAGCTCTCGGGAAGTCTGGGGCTTGATATAAGAGGCATATGTATTGTTTAAATTAGTGCAGAAAATTGAGCCAATTCGCAAGTTCTCATTTTCGCAAAACCGCAGGCCATACAGAGACTAATAAGAAAGCTGTAGGCACTCACTCCACTAGATGTATATTTGAGAATTGAACGTGCAGATACAAGTCAGACATTGAAATGGAGGAGCCTCAACTATCACACACCAGTTCCGATTGAAAGCAAGGGATACAGATGAGCTGCTAGCATGCGTTCCATGCAAATTAGCTCAGCAGTGAGCTTTGCATATATCATGCATACCCCACTCACAGTACCTGCGGGTCTAATAAATAAATTCTTACTGTGACCTAAGTATCACTTGGGGTGTTCCGGGAATGTTCTTATTAGTGCCTTGGAGGTTACTGTCTTTAAACGATTAAAAATCTACTTGACGTAAACATTCATGCTTTGTGTGTGCTCTTCTTGTATTTCAACAAGTGTCAGCACACTCACAGATTATGCACCTGCAGGTGCTGCTGCTGGCTGTCCTGGGTCTGCTGACTTCCAGTCCAGTTTCAAAGGCTTTGCCGGGGCCTCCCTTGGCCAACCGACACTGCACCTGCTGTACCCAAGTACTGCCTGGCCATTAGTTGGTGCTCCGTACGCTTTGCCGCAAGGAATGGTCATTCATCCATCATCTGGCCGCTTGGACCCCCCGTTCAGAAGTCAGTGCATTTGCTCGACACATCGGTCCAGGCACTGCTGCCATATCGGTTCACCCACCGATTACGTACTTTTAAGTTAGTTATTGCATGTTGTGGAACCTGCCATGATGTATGCCTGTTAGCAGTGCTGTGGCCTCTGATTATTAAAGACGAAAGTCTTTCTTGGGCTACTTAAACCCAGAAATTTTGGTCTGTCTGTATGTCTGTATGTCTGTATGTCTGTCCGTCTGTCTGTCTGTGACCCGATTCAGCCACCCGGCCAAAGCAAAACAATGCCTGCGCAATAGTCTTATATAGTCACAGCTAAATCTACCCGTCTATGTCCGGTGGAATGTTCATACTTGTCAACATTGTTGAAGAAGAACAAGACATTAGGCAAATATGAGACAACAAATCAATACAGAAGTGATATTTGCAGTGTTCCTTTATAAAAAAATCAAACATGCTTGAATTTGCGAAATTAAATACTTCATCAACTGCAGAAAAAGAATTCACTCCGCCGTCGCCTGCTGTCGCCCGCACCACTATAGCTTCAGAGGCCATTTTAAGAAATCAACCGGCAACAGTTACGCAAGGTTCCACAAGGTAGGTTCCACGTTCTGCTTGCAACGCACGTGGAGTAGGGAAACGCGGTTCTATAAAAGCTGAAGTAGGGCGCCTCGATTAACGCGTGTCTTTCCCCCCTGCCCCCCCCCCCCCCCCCCCGGTCCCCCGGTTTGGAGCAGTGGAACGCAGGAAATTTAAAATAATTTAAGCAAACCTTTGGCGTCTTTGCCTTGGGAGGAGCGCGACGCAAGAGGAACAATATGAGAGGTGAGCAGGAAAGCGAAGGGAGGCATTTACTTTGCAAAAGCCGATAAAGACTATCGTCTTTTGACGGCATTTGCAACGAAAGGAGCAGATACGCGGCCAATTTTTGAAACATTTTCATGAAGCAGTGCTGTGCGTTTGGAGCGTGTCATTGCTTAGCAGAGATATTGAAGAGAATCTGGGGCCGATGACTAAACGGCAAGAAGAGAAATTGAACTGACTTTGAAGCAAGTATTCGTATGTAATCAAGCCAAGCAAACATTTAGGAACTTTCGATGTGGTTTTGAACTTGCAATACAACTGGTCTACTTCAGATCATACTGGTAATAATCATACTATTCCGAAAAGTACATCCCGCAGTCTCTAGAATTCTGACATCGCTTTTTTCGCAGTGTCTCATGACAGGCACTATTCTCAATGGTTGGAAGATAGTCGAGGTAGCACCAATCTTTAAATCAGGAGACGGTACTTCACCATTAAATTTCCCTAACAAGCACCATATGCAAGGTCGGGAAACATTTCATCCACTCTCAGGTCGTTAATTATTTATAAAATCACAATATCATATTCGAGTATCACCACGGTTTTCACAAGGGTTACTTGAGAAACACAACTTTTAGGATTTGTTCACGATCTACATTGATCCATTCACGCAGGCTTACAAACTGCGGTAGTTTTTCTCGACTTTTCTAAAGCATTCAATCGCATTGCACACCACAGACTACTTCTCAAACTTCACCCTATAGTCCTCACTACAGCGAAAGATTTTCATTCTTCTCAAATGCAGTTTACTTCTAATAACTATATACTTCTTCTGCTCGTGCCACTTTGTTGTCCGCCCAGGCAGGTTGCTTGGTCTTGTCTATCTTCCATGTTGCATATCCTCCCATGTAGGTCTATTTGCAGATTATGTAGTAATTTATCACACAATTTCTTTCAACTACTACCGTCAATGCTTTCAATCTGATCATAACACAATTAACTCCTGATGCTGCAAATGGCTAATGTCGCTTATCTCTAAAACAAAGTGCATGACTTTAACGGTGGCAAGTCTCGAACTGTAGATGCTTGCTTCATTAACAACAGCCTGATTACCTCTTGAGACAAAGGTGTTTTGGTAGGCCGGTAGGGGAGGGGGGATTGCATGGTGGATTTGAAAAGGTAGATCGATTGGGAAAATAAGACGTGTGATAAATCTTTTCATTTGCACTCCAAAACTCGCTTTATTTCATATGTTTAACCCACTGCAGTGGATAGGGTGTTGTGCTGTGGAGGCGAATGTCGGTTAGATACCACTTGGTGTGGCCGCTTTTCAGATGGAGGCAACACGTAAAGACGCCCGTGTTTTGAGATTTCGGTGCGCACAAAAATACCCAGGTGGTCAAAATTAATGCGAAGCCTTCCCCTACAGTGCTCCCTATATCCCAAGTGTATCTTTGGCGTGTTAAACCACCGTTTGTTTTATGTTTTTGGTATATTACCAGCTGCTGTAGCAGGTGCAACCTAAAGGTGGAAATAAACATAACGTTTCGAAGAGTAAATATAAGGCCATATTGAAGTGCGTTTATGGGTCTACCTCATAGCAGTAGTGAAAGGTTATATACTCTGGTGCAGGTTAAGAACGGCAATCGCTCATGTGGTGTAGTCCAGTGTTTGACGGAATACCGTGTAGGCAGGTAAAAGCATTATTGCAGGGATGAAACGTACGTCACTGACCAAGTCAAGAAAGCCATTTAACGGTTTGGTGCTTGTTCACGGTGAGCATGTGTCGTGGAAAACGAAGCTATATATTGGGCATTACGCGGCGCAATGACTTTGCATAGATATGGTGCAGATTGCCATCCATTATGTTGAGAATGTTGGGAGTCATCTGAACGATGACGGACTCGAGCAGTAATCGAGAAAATAGATTGCACTCAGTTGTCAGTAATTTTGTCGTGTTCCAGTCGACCACTTGTCCCGTCCTCTCACGGTGCTCTGCCAGTGGACTTCTTTTTGCATGGCCCTTGTTCACTTCCTTCCAGTGCTGCATTAATCTTCTGTGCAGATTGCCCGTTTCGCCAATGTACACTGATTTGCATACAGCGCATGGAATCTAATAAACAATACCCACAAGCTTGGAGCGTTAGAGGGGGTCTTTCACGCTGACAATGTCAGAACGCAGCTTGCTAGTGGGCACATGCACGATGTATGCACTGCGTTTCTTGAAAATATGTGCGGGAGTTTCACCGATATGTGGGACGTAGGTAATTGCTGCACATTTTGATGCAGTCCTTGTGGCTGCCTAAAGCATTATAGTCAGAAAGAAGCGAAGAGGGCGACTAGCAGGAATCCGCATTGACATTAGCAGGCAGAAGCGTCCACAAGGCCTGTGTCAAAACGTGCTGCAATTCTCGTCCTACTCATCAATCAAGTTTTTGCATTCATTTTCAAGAAACACATTGTGCACATCGTGCACGTGCCCACTAAAAAGCTATGTTCTGACATTGTCAGCGTGAAAGACCCCCTCTCACATTTCAAGCTTCCAGGTGTTGTTTATGTTTTGAACGAAAAAAGTGAAATTTAAAGGTGACACGTCCTTCCTTGCCAATTTCTGATGCCTGATTAATCAGTTTGTGGGGATACGTTTAGCAGATTGCTCACATGTCTAACCTGTATTTGTGCTTCAGCAGTCAAACGCTGATGTTAGCAATGAAGTAGGTGAAAATTGTAGTTTGATTGTAGTTGTGTGCAGATTACCTACATGTGTTCATTCGTATAAAAGCAAAATTGAGGTAACCCTTCTAACTGTTCCGCATTGCAGCATTTTATTATGCGAACGTTAAGGAGTTCAGCTGCTTGTTAAAGGTGAAATAAACACTTGTACCAAAAGAAGAGCATCTACTAAACATAAATATGTTCACAATTGCAGGATGCCAACGGTCCGCCTACCAACTTGTGTCCTGCACCGTGTCTGCTGGCTGGAACGACTCATGGAGCATTTTCCAGCTTCTCGAAGTTCGTGGTCAAGCACTCCTCCAAGTGAAAGATGCCGCAGAGGGATCTTTTGTTTTAATGCCACAATTTCACGTGCTTAGCAGCTAATTTACTCGTAAGGCTTTTTAAATATTCATCACCCAAGAAGGAATGTTACCTTCGTCTTCGGTGGAATGTGTCTGCAATCAGGTTATTTGTGACATAAACAAGTTTACCACGTCGTGAGAGTCATTGAGGCCTTGTTGATTGTGCATGCTTCTAAAATGACATTTTCATTCGGCTGAATACTTTCTAAATATTACGATTTGTGAACCAAGTATGGTAAAAGTCATGATTAGTTGTACTACAATGCAGGCAGGAAATGCCAACATATGTTTTAAGCGCCTCTGGTATTTTAGATCGTTGGCTGGTGAGCAATAAAAAAAACTGAAAATTTTAAAGAAAAATCAAATATTCGTTGTCACCAGTGCATGACCATAGTGAAAGCTATCTAGTCACCAAATGTAGAATTAAACACGAAATGCCAAGAAAAATAGGGAAATAAACTAGACAGCTTGCTACAATAAACCAATTCATAAAATTCCTAATGTCTATAAAGTGATGATTCAGCCAGGTTAGTTAAGGTGTCAGTGGGTTTACACACCCAACTTGCAGGGAAGCACATGAGCTCTCAATAATAACATGTTTTTAGTGAAGACCGTCTTCCTTCATTAAGCTGCTTTGCACATTGATGCCAGTCTGATAAATGTAGTCCTGAATTTTTGTTATGATCAATCTTTGTATCGGAACCATATATTTTTATATGATGTCGCTGTGTATATCTGAAACTGTATCTAGTTAACAATTATGGTATATTTTGTGTGCCTTAAGGAATGCCTCATTGCATGTTTGGCCTATGTAGTGTTGAAAGCGGACATTTTGCTGCAAAGTGGAATGTCGGGCTAGCAACATGGTACTTTGCGTGCTGCTCACTTTCATTCATCCCATTATTCTTTATATTATCATTTAAAATTAAAAGCCGACCATTTTGCTCTCGTTTTAATTTTTTCACCTACTTTATACTTTTTTTCAACTTTCTGTAAGGATTGACTATCCATATTTTTATGATACCAAGGCGTTGGACTGGGCTAGCTGGTACATGTCTGAATGGATGAAAAACCAAAGAAAACCCAGGACTCAGAAGAGAACGACGGGACAAACTTGTGCCGTCATTCTGTTTTACCTGTTTTCTGTGTTTACCACTGGTTTTTCATCCATTCAAACATTTTTTATAAATTTGTTAAACAGTGATTAGTTTAAGTGCTCAAACAATTTTTGGTTGCGAAGGCTCCATGTAGCATTTATATAAGTGGTCTCTGCTCTTTTTTGAGCCAAAACCCCATCACCAGTCTTCATGAGGTGGTCTTTTGTAGAAATGAAGTTGAAATAAATATTTGTTTGCATTGCTTTACATGTTTTGAAAGAATTTTTTGTTCATTCTAGTTTCTATCAACCCTATTTCAGAATCCTGCTTAAGGCATTTCCTCTGTTATTTTTTTTCATAACCAGGTAGGGTGCTCATCCTCAGTTCTTGCTGAAGCAGCAGTATCCATACTTCACACGTGAGCTCTGAACACACAGTAATTATGGTATGAAACATTCTACCAGTATAAGCTTGCTTTCTTGAGGTCATTGTAGATATCAAAGCTCTTGACAGTGTAGTCCAACGTCTGGTGTAACGCGCAATGTCTACAACTTGTAAAAATTAATTTTGTGGCTATAATGTTTGAGATTGTTTTAAAATGCACGTCCACTACTATTAGGAATCGCTGTTTAAATTGGCAGCCATTTTCCTGGTGGATACAGAAACTGAAAAAGCGCATGTGTAGAGATTTCAGTGCACCTTAAATGTCCCAAATTTGCTAAAGCTAATCCAGAGCCCTCCCTCAGGTGCACTTCATATCCCATGTGCAGTTTTGCGTAAAAACAGCTAAAAATGTATGATCAATTTAGGCTTATTTTGATGTTTTTATATGCAAATATTCCCAGTTTAGGCTGCCATATTTAGAGTAAAATATTTTGTAAAAATTATATAGCTACCAAAGGTTTACAGAAACGTTTTTTGCTTTTGTTTATGCACCTTCTTATCAAAAGAAAAATGTTGTTAAGAAAGGTAGAAGAAACCCAAATATGGAAATTATCAAACCCTAAAGCTGCGGAAAAACAATGTTTTGTAGAGAATCTTTTGCTGATTTCAGTTCTACTCAACTCTAAAAAAGTCTATAAACGTAGAATGCTTGCCGTGAGGTACCTCGTAATACTAGCCAAAACTAATGGGCCCTGGCTGTTGGCTTTTCATTTGCAAGAGTGACAATTGACCCCACATCCACCGGCAGGGACATAATGCAAGGCACCATGTACAAGCTAGCCTCATAATAAAATAATGTTTTAGGAACAATGACATTACATTTCAACCATGGGCTTCACCAGGGAACTCATATGCATTGTTCTGTGATGTTTGCAGTTCTTGGTATTGCTATGTGGGGTCATTTAGTCTAAATGTATGCTTATAAAACTCCATATACCACCAAACCTTGCAAGTGCTGTACCATATGAAAATTTTTTCGTAAAGCAAAACGAATAATGCAAAAGAAAATAAATGGCTTGGGTACCCAACTTGTATGAGTTGATTATTTATTTATTTATTTATTTTTATTTATACATACTGCAGCCCAATCGGGCTATCGCAGGATTATGAGCCGCAGTACGGAGGAAACTATACATTTTGCATTTGGTCTTCCTTCATATTGAACTTTCCTGCTCAGCTCAAGAATAAGGCACTAAACATTGCAGGTAGCTACCGTGATTGGAAGTTTTATGCAATACTGAGAAGCCAAGGGTTTTAAGGTTCAAGGAAGTTTTGTGTGGTTGAAGTGTTGCACACCTAATTGCTTTCACTGCATAGCATGGTGATGCTGTGCAGTGAAGTTCGAAGGGTGTGTACTGCAGTTCGGCAAAGTGAACATATAATTGGTTTTTTACAAAGTTTTGAATAATCAACTACGTCGGTACTGAGATGTGGCTCCTGACTCTTTAAATTGATCTTTTAACAATCGGTGACACAAGTTCAACAAAATTATCAGCTGATGTCGAGCTTCAATGGAATGTCTCACAGAACCGAGCTTGGAAAGCACGAATATTTCATACCATAATCGTGTGTCATACTGTGCAATATGTGGTTTCAAATCTGCTGCGCCATTTATGAACCGAGGAGGACGCAACCTTCTTGTACCCCTTTAGGTGGGTGCTTTTGCAGAAGATGCTCCTACTGATTGGGGTGCTAAGTGGCACCCTAGGATACTTTTAGGGCTCAAAGGGTGTTACAAGGCACCCGTCTTCTGGGGTGCTTCACAAGGGGTGCTCCTGCGGCGACAGAATCCAAGCACCCTAAAGGGTGTAAAATATTCAATTTTTAGGGTGCTCCTGCAACGACAAGCTGAAGCACCTTTTTGGGCGTAAAAAGTTTTAGTGTGTAGTCTGGACAACGGAATGTCTACTAAACTAAGACCGAGGCTGACTTTCAAGTGGTGTCAATGCCCCACTAGGTCTATGTGCGAAGCTGAGTAATCGGAGCAGCGCCATCAAGAGCTCTCCCACTGCGAGACCTGTGCGTGGACTCCCGAGCTAGCTTGGACTCTGATACAATACAACCAGCCCTTATTACCACGCTCTTGGCGCCTGCTAATAAACGCCAATATAATAGAAATATTGTAAGTAAAGAGTCGGATGCACAGTAAGAACAATAACACAAAAGATTTACTCACGTAGCGGCAACGAGACTTGCCTTCATCAGAGTACAGTTACATGGTTTTGCTGACACAAACATTTAAAGCACATTTCTTATTTAGTTTTGCGAAAAACTGTTAGAAGGAGCTGAAGATGTTTCGGAAACGGAGAGTATGCATGCAGTCGGGGTATGCCCATGATACAACAACAAAAAGAAAAGCCGAAAATAAAAAGAGAGAGAGAGGGAGAGAGAGAGCGAGAGAGAGACAGAGAGACAGAGAGAGAGATAGAGAGAAGGGGATCGTAATAACAAAGCAGTTCTCAAGATTGCACCACGACGGGGCCACATCCATAACGTGGGCTGCAAGTTAACGCACTTTGGAAGAGGGGCCAATCGCGGTTTCAAAAAGAAGGGAAAAGTATACATTAAGTTATTCAGTGGGTGGGGAGACTGGTTCGGACGGATGCCTACAGGCTTGAACGAAGATTGTATTTTGGGTGTTCCCCGAGCGGATGGAAAGAATAGATACAGTGCACAAAAGAGCATTGCACAGTGAACTAGTAACCGAACAGGAAATAGGTGGGGTCTGTAGATCACAAAGGGTTAAACGTTTCTTAGTAGTGGGGAAACGGGTTTTTTTCCCATCGAAAATTAACATTGTTGAGCCGTATTAGGCTTACAAAGCTGCTGTATTTGGAGAGTTTCTGCGAGTTTTGATGGGAAGCTCAAGGGTAGGAATTAATGAACAATGTGCTAAATTATGAGGTCGCCAATTTTATTCGAGGGATAAGCACCATATTTTCTGTAACTTTCATTAATTCCAAGCATGTGTGACCGAAACTTATATATAAGATAAGATTCCCGAACCTCGTGGTCGGGGTGTGTTTTGAAAGCCGATTCTAAAATTGTTGCTTTAAGATGTTCAAATGCATGACGGGGACCGTTTCCATGTCTTTACAGGGGCAAATAGGGCAACTTTTTGCATGAAAGTTCTTATTATTGAACCGTATTCGGAAGGACGTTTTCGTTTGGCCGATATATTGCTGCCTACAAACAGTGCACTCTGGAAGGTATACGACGTTAGCGGAGTCACAGTTACAGGTACCCTTTAGAGTTACGTAGTAGTCTGAAGCCATGCTGGTGGCACGCTGTGTAGTGGTCATGTGTGGGCATACTTTAAGTCGAGGTTTATTACAGGGCATTCAACCAGTAGTTTCCGTTCGTTTGATACGAGAGTTAGTAAGATAGTGGCCTCTATTCTTATTACGCCGGTACACAACGCGTGGTGGTTCGGGGAGTGTGCGTTTTAAGGGTTCACTTTTAATTTGGATATTGTGATGTTTTTTTGGTACGGTTGACACTCTTGGATCCGAGGCTGAGTGGGCTAAGACTAAGTTTTATTGCGGGATAAAAGTTCGCGACCTTTTTATTACAGATTTTTTATGGTTTAATTCGTTGGCTCGCACAATAGCGTCGCCGGTAACTTGATCCGGGAATTTTTATTCAGGAGGGCGTGCTTAAGTTCTCGGCAGTTTGAGTCAAAGTAGGCTTGGTTTGTGGAAATTCTCCTAAAACAGTGGGCTTGACTGTACGGTATTGCTGTCTTCAGCAGCAAGGATGGAACTCTTTTTTTCCCGACAGCCCCGGAGCCCGCGCTCAACGTCAGGTGCTCTCGCTCACACGTGTCAGAGTGGCTAGCGGCCCTACGTCGCCCCTCTTAGTCTATGACATAGGTGTACGCTTGAACGCTATAAGCTCAGCCTTTGCGGGGCCGGACCAGTTGGCCAGATCTCGTGCGATAGCTGCCTTGACATTCGTGCCGAATCAGGAACAGAAACTGTCCCAGAAGTTGGCGATCTCCCCGTACCCTCTTCTTCCACGTGTCCCGTCCACTCTTCTACCTCGTGTGACGCCGAGTCCTGCGTCGCGTCGGTTTAGAACCATGCCAAGTGGCGGCGGTTTCGTTGCACCAGGCCCCTTGGTGTTCTGGGGTATCAAGTTACGATGCAGCATGAAGATAGGACAGTGTTCACTAATGTAAGATGAGGCCGGGTCAGCATCAAGAAATATTGTTTAAATAACTGTTCAAGAGATCAAGACAAGACGGCGCTAGACGGTGATGACAAAGTCGCCCTTTCGGCGTAGTGAATACGTTTATGCCACCTTTGCAATGTAGTGTAGACGTGAAGCTGGAGACATCGCGATATTGTTTCAGAATAATTAAGTCGTCTCCACAAAGGAGATAAGGATTAATAAATCCGATTTATTCTACCCACTTCCTAAAGAATGCAAAGAAGCTGGATATGTTGCCATTCGGCAGATAGTATATTGCATTAACAATTTTCTATCGTTTTGCAGCGTCTAGTCATGCCTTAGTTTACAGAACCTAGAAGCAACAGCGTACTTCTTAAGGTTTTTGGCGTACATTGTAATTTCACCAACTCGGAGATTACAACTAAGAAAAATTGTTGTATGAAGCAAGTTGAAGCTTTTGGCTACAATCAGAGTACTATACCTGTGTGTATAAAGATGTTGCATTCAAATAATAACTGATGGAAAAATTAGACAATAAAACCACGCTTCCTAAGTTCAGAATGGTCTCTAACGTGCACAACAGACGAACGCTGCTGGTTTGCAATAGACCGTGGAAAACGAAATTTGCAATAGCGCTTTAGGCGCGGCCCTAAATGAAAGCAAGAGCTTTTTTTGTGCCGGAGATGCGCCTAAGGCACTGGAACTGAAGCGGATTGTTCCGTAATATATTGATTAGGTCGGCTTCTGTGACAATCTGTATCGCATCGGCTTCATCATTTCGCGTGAGGTGGTTTGGCGATTTTAGGGCCACCCGCTATTGCACACATGGTTGTGCTTCCCTCTGTTTGCCGTCCCCAGCAACCTTTTCAATGCAGGAAAGAGGGTCTGCTTAAGGTACTCGGGTTCAGCAGTATCCAGTTCGATGTCGTGGTTTCTAAGCCTCAGCTTCTTTATTTTTTACGGCAATATCTTGCCTGGCGCGCGACTAGAATTTAGCTAGTATGTTACTGGTATCAGGGTTCCGTGCTGGAAACGGTGGCAAACATTATTATTACAATCATAATAGGTCCACGGACTCCAGCGCATTCCAGCGGATAGGCGAATTCCAGCGCTGAGTATGGATCGGATGCCCATGGCATTCCGGCCGTCGGTTCGTGGGACGCCCTGTTACGTTTTGGCCGAGCTGGGCTCCAGGCCGACGCAGATAGTGGACGCTAGACACCGAAGACGCGACGTTTATGGTGGCTTACTTGCCGACAGAAGAGAGAGAAAAGAGCCCAGCGGGGGAGCACGCGTTTGCTTTTTTAAGCCCCGCAGTCGTGACAGACAGTGGGAAACAGCACAAGCGTAGTTATTCCACGTGCGCTGCGGCCCAAGAGAACGCTGATCACTTGTGGCCGGCGTCTCGCTTGACTGCAGACGCTTTGGAACGACTAGTCTTGCTTCGACGCTGACTCAATGTACACAAACACACACACCTGTGCTCCAGCGCCACAGCTATCGGCCGCCTTGGCTGGCTCTAACACAAGACACTTGGCGAGATTGAAAATACGCTTGCGCTGCGGTGAAACAGCCCTCAATCTCGACTTTTTTCCTGGAATACTCTTGTAGGCAACAGCGGGCGTCTCTAAAACCTAGTTTTTACATTGAAATGCGGCGTACTGTGTCCTAATAGCCGCTAACGTACTACCCCGCGCTAGAAGCTCGTCAATTGTACTATCTGTTAACCGAATATCATTATTCAGGAATTGCTTTTTGTTCTGGAAGTGACAAATTTCATTTTTAAGATCTGTTTGAAAACATTCACGCAAATGTTTGAAAACATTCACGCAAAACCACAAGCGAGAAAAAACTCACCTTGGCAGTAGCAGATGACGCACAGAAACCAAGGGAAGAAAACTCAAATTTCGCCAAACGCGTATGTCCCACAAAGTGACACAAAAGTTATAAGAAATTTGCGTAGAGTGTGGCCTGTACTGCCAAGTGAAGTACAAAACAGTGGTCCGCTTTTTGAAGCTGCTGAAGTATGCCGATTACGCCACTTGCCACTGTCTTGCGTGGCTGCCCACCGCACTTCCTGGATGCAGCAAGTCGAACGACCGTGGAGGCATCCTGTACCATTGAACTGACTAGCTACGTTTGTACATTTCTGGAGATTATGGTAAGCAGCAGACGCTGTATGTCTTTTTATTACAACAGCTATGTTCATAGCTTCCAGACTGGCTACATGGTTGGTGGATTTACAAACAATCAATTTGTTGTCTCATTACATATGCCTATGAAGTTAGTTCCCTATTGAGCGACTGACTGGCTGACTCACTGGCGCACTCACATATTCATCAAAGCCAGCTGATTGCCAGACCAAGAGACATGAAACTTGCGGAGTATATTTCTCGCGTAGTGTAGGGGCCCAGGAAAGCGCAAATTTTGAAAAGTATGCCCTAATAGACGGTATTGTTGAAATTGTGTTTTCGAAAATGTGTGTTTATCTCGCTGACCCGTTAACATTGCGGCGTGGGTCCTGCTGATTGATATATCTTGAAAGATTCCTTAAAATTACATTTTAGTTTAGCCTTGACCAAAGGGTAAAAGCGCGTAGCTGAATTTTGGAGCAAATAGAGTGTTCTTTCAAAGATCAGTTAATATATGTTTCTTCGCTTGATGAAACTACTAATATTTGGTGACAAATTTAACTCATAGAAGCCCGCAAAAGCGATTTTAAGAATTTCAGCCTGCGACGCCTTTAAAAGGACGAATGAATTCATTTTTATAGGCTGCACCTCTTATGCGCCCAAAACATTTAACATTTTGTGTCAACGTGCACAAAAACTGATTGTTACCAATTTGTCAAATTTCACAAGCTAATTTTTTCTGACGTAAAAGAAAAACATACCTAAAATCTTGAAATACCTGCTGCTGTAAGAGAATAAACCATTCGTAAAACGTTTTTTAAACGATTTCTTTATCACGCACCCGTTGAGACATCTAACAGATTTTGTTTATGAAAGAACCCCATAAAAAAGTTTAACTACTTTTTGCAACATTTTTTATAACTGCCACATAAGAGACATTCACCATTTTAACTAACTTACGCGTTGTCCCATTTACCTCTAACTATTCATCTCTTCGTTATATCTAATTGATTTTGCTAATGAATGCTGGAGATAAAATTGCGCAAGAACTTCACGAGTTTTTTCTAACCAGCGTAAATAGTGGCGAGTGGGATTTTTAAAAATACACCCCTATCGAAACAGAATTGAAATAAATTTCCCCGTGTTCACATAGCGCTCGCCATCTGTTGGGACTTTCTGCAACGACGTGCCTCCCTCAGGAGCCCAAGTCATACATAATGCATTTGTGGTTGATGGGTATTTTTCATACGTACTCGGATAACACTTCCCATGAGTCGTTACCGAGGCGTCAAATTTCCAGTGCACTTCTGTTCAGGTGTACGAGAAAAAACGCGCTAATTTTTTTAAAATATAAGCTCCTGTAAGAGATTGAAAAAAATGATGAAACTTTTTCTGAACAATTTTCAACGCCCTACTTTTGAGTCTTTTGAGGTCGCCATTTTGGTAGATTTTTGTTATGGATAGTTTGAATAAAGAAAGAGTTCCTATAGGCTCACTCCTAGCATGCACGGAGCATATGTATTCAAAGTAGGGGGGACTAATTCGGTACAACTCTTTCGTAAACTACGCAATTATGAAAATTAAGAAATCACTCAGCAGGTGTTATACGCATTAGTGTAATTAGTATGGTGGGCACGCTGGCCACGCCAGGTACTCCGGCTGGTCCCGCATAAATAAAGTCATCATTCATAAACAGGATTGCATTAGAGTCATCCTTAACATGAGAAGGCGAGAGACACCTCTTTGCATTACGTTATGAACGGTGGCCTGAAGCAATTCCCCTATTTGGCCACACAAACAAAATCTACAGATACATGTCTATAAGAACTTCTCAAGTAGCAAGCAGTAGGTGCTGCAGTCTGCGGGAGGGGGGGGAAGGGCGAAGAGGGGGGTTCAAAAAAAAAACATTGTGCTTCGAGATTTTTGGTCTGTGGATTCTGGGATCCGAGTTCTTGGCTGCACATCCCTCATTGTAAAAAGAAAAACTCCCTTTGGAAGACACGGCTACCAACAACTTCTTATCCTATGTGGAGTAAAGGCCTGCAAATATTTTTCAGATCGTTCAAGTTGTACTTTTGTGAACGTTAAGTGCAGCCTGGGAGTGATAAATTTGCTGGCTGGGCAGATACACATAAGCTTCCAATTAATTCAAAAAAGTTAAGCTTCTCCTCAAAACCGTTGGATGCGGCTGATCTCGACGTCAAAATGAGCGGTGTATCGGTACCGGTAAAATAGAAACGCAAGTGTTTATACGTAATTAATAGCAAAAAGGTTATTTCGCACGTCAAACGGCTTCAAAGAATCCCCCCAAAACAATAAAAACTCTCATGGTCCTATCATATCTCTCCTACTGAAGTGAAAAACAGCTCATGCTGCATGTTGTAATCAGCTTTGCAGGCTCACAGTTAAAAATATAGGAAGGTTGTATTATAAGCTTCCCAGGAAACTATCGTAATTATTCTCCACCGAGTGCCTTACATCGGTCTTGACATGTATTCTGTTGCTTTTCGCACGAGCCGTGGACAAAGTTTGTAGATGGTGCCCCGGGTATCGGCGAAAGCATATCATGTAGCAATACACGTAGCAATAATGAATGTAGCAATATGCTGATACGTTTTCATTTCGCTCTTTCAACTCACCATTAGTTTAAATACACAAGGAACAATTTATCAACATCACACCTTTTTGAAAATTGTTAATTTATTTCCGAACCTTTCTCACTGAGGTTGACAGAAGAAGGCTGAACTTCCTGGCTTCTTTCAAAACACGAGAAAACATCTGTCCTCGACTTTATAGCACCATGTCATCATAGGAGGACATTGTTGGCCTTCTCGGGCAGTCAAGTTGAGAATAACCAACTGCCGAAGCCGCCGATGTGGTAGCATTTTTGCAGGAATATTACTGGCCAGCAGATTTGTCCGTGATGGGTCAAAAACATCCACCGTGGAGCCATGTGCTGCACGTGCACGGAACTTCATTGAATGTACGTTGGGATCAATTTGAAGGTAATGGCGGGAGCGCCGAAAAACCGCGAGGACAGCGCCCTAGCGTGACACTTTTTAGCATCAGCCGCAACGAGCTTATTCTAGGTTTGCTTCTGCCATGGCTGTTCCAGGCAGAGCGTGCACTGCCGTCAAAAACGATAAAGGACAGGCACGTTTTTTTTTTCTTTGTCCTTTTTCTTGCCATCTACATACTTCATACTGATACGCAACATTTTCGGTGTAACTATGCCGGTATGCCGGGGCATTATTGTGGAAAAAAATTGTAATTTGCTTCCGCAATGCCGCAATGCCGAGGTATCTTCGGTGTTATCAGGTTGCCGAGAAACAAAACGGGGATATGTCAACTAAACAAGGAATGAAGAAAAAAAACTGCGGCAGTCAGCCGTAATAGAAGGGGGTGAGCGAATTCTATGCAACAGCCAAGAGGTAAGGGAGGGCAGCATTATCTCATCTTCGCGAATGGAGAAAACTGCCACGGAACGGCGGTCTGGTCTTGCTTGCTCGGTGCTCCCGCGATCACCTTCAAATTAAGCCTGACTGTACGAGGATGCACGTACAAACCAGCGTTTCGATGGAGAAGGCGTATGGAAATCTCGTCGCAGGTCAACTGGTTTAACATCGTATATTAACTTCGAAATTTACGTCATTCACCGAGCACCGGGCATGTAATATCACCCAAAAGCCCCCCGAAAATCACGCCTTAAATTTGGTTTTAAGATATATATTACCACATGCTTCTGATCTGAAACTGACATTGTGTTCGGGTGCAGGTCAAAACGGTATCGCCAGAAACCAGGTGCAGATAAAGCGCCGCTTCTGCTGCACGAAAGAATACAGTGGACACAAAAGCCATAGTCCAGACTGACCTAGAGCAAAACATCACAGCACTTTGTAAAACATAAAATCAGACGGTAGTGAACACACATACCAAAAACTACCATCAAAGGGACACTGTAGTGATTCGTAAACATTGCGGGAGAACTAGCGCAAATTGTAGTCCGGAGTCCATAGGCCATGTTTCGACCACTCTGAGTGCGTTTACGCGAATTTATGTAGTAGAAAAAGCAATTCAAAAATTCTGTCCTCCTCTCTGCACCCTCGCCCATTTTCTGTGCCGTTTTCGTGTGACGTCAGGAGGAGATGAGCTTGCAATTGGCTGCGCTACAGCACGGCTCGCCGACCTTCCGCGACCGAGTCAGTAGGCCCAACGTTTAGCCCGCCTGCCGCCGACGGGGCGTCGGAATTCGCTCGATCAATTGAATCTAAGCCACAACACGTTTGTGAATGGAAGAATGTGCCTTTTTTTACTTTGGTAGTTTGTACACTATATCAAGCTCCGAGTCCGGATGGCTCCATACAAGGGCTGCCCAAGTGCACATGGGACGCTTCGCTGACTGGTACGTTAGTTGCAAACATTCTGCCATCTCCACAAAGTGAATGATGATGACAGGGGTGAATCAAAATTGCTTATTGGTAAAACCATGCAACATCCGCCCGCACATCATATAAAGACTCGACACGTCAATCTTTCCACCGCTCCGTTGACAAGCCCATCGACGACGTCGATGTTTGTGGTCGTTATGTAGGGGTTGTATTCGACGATGAGAATCTCCAATGATAAGTTGGCGAATTCGGTGTGTGACAGTTTAGCCACCTCGGCCACCGCTTTCTGCAGAGCGTCTTGTGTCGTGTAACCCCAGTACGTGTCTCCAGCTTGCAGGCGCCGAAAGACAACCTCTTCTTCTTCCTCTTCTCCTTGTTGGGTAGCAACGAACGCGTTGAACGTTTTGTCCTCTCCTGCCAATCTTTGGTTGACCAATCCCGAGGGGGATCCTGCTACAATCATCATTATTATGCCGTTTCGTATACAACAGCAAGGAGGGACGGGACAGGGCACGAGCAAGAGGAGGTTCTTCCCTAAAAAGGACAGCCACTTGAAGGCGAGAGAAGAGTCAGCGAAGTCAATATAGGTACTAAGGAAATAAAATCAACTTGAACTTTTACCGTGCAGCCCAAAACTAAATAGCCGAAAGCACTTGTTTTGCGCTTGTAGAACACGCGCAGCAGCCAGCAGCACGACCACACATCTGCGAATGCTTTTCCATCTAAGAAGTGCAATTGCTAGACGTGATGATATTGTGGAAGTTTGGGGGACGCTTACTGCAGGCGTGCTATACAACAGTAACCTAAGGTGCTTGAAATGCTAAAACTAAAAGTGTAAATTGGTTGTACATTAAATATCTTACATATCCCTCTTCTACAAGGCTGGCTCGTGGCCGAGTGGTATGAAGCACCAGGATTTTTTTTGGAAGTCGTAAGTTCGAATCCGCGAGGGTGTATGCTTTTTTTAAGCTGATTTTTTAGTTTGCGGCCGATGGTTTCTTACCTGAGATCACCATTCTTGGGCCGTAACGTTCACTGCTCCATCAGCGAATTCGCAGAACGCGCGCGGACTGACACTGACGCGCTAGCCAGTTCTCGTTGGCGTGCGGTTGCCACAAGCACCGGCTGCTTGGGGGAAGTGGGCACAGGCCAAAATCAGCACACCCTTGGCGTGGTGCGAACAAGCGTTTTACTATACAGGCATGAGTGAGGCAAGCTCCGAATAAGCGAGAAAGGCGCATTGCATTTAAGCGTCTGCGGTGACGCGGAGGGCGTTCATCCACTGCGTAGGCCTCGGCTAGTGAAATATACGATGCCAAGCCGTCCTGGGAGGCTTATCTTACGCATATAACCGCCGACAACATGGCAGAAGCGCGGTACGACGATTACTTAGATATCGAAAATGCCCATCCAAAGATGCCGTCGGATGTCAAGCATGTTGTTTTACAGAACCGAAACAGAAACTTCTTTGAATGCTAACTTTGGAAATCGTCCAATCACGGTGCCACCTCCTCCCGACATCATGGCCTTTAGTTGGTGGGGCCGCCGCAGACCGCGCATAGTAGTTTCTTGTCTTTCCCGCTTTATAAAAAAATTACCGACTTACCAACCGGATAAACGATGAAAAGTGCGGTAATTCGAGCCAGTCTAAGCAGTGCAAGCAAAACAGGGAGCTTGACAAATTCACTTCTATGTCGCTGTAATAAATAATCATTTGAGACGATATACAAATGAATCTCTTAAGTCACGAATGGAAGTTGCCTTATGAGACGACACTTATTGGACACCCACTTGCCTGCCCACAGGATCTTTAAACACTTCTATTTAGTGGGTGTTCGCAGGGTCTACAATTATCCCCTTCCAGAGGAAAGCGCTTCATTAAAAATAATCCATACACTTGCTAGGACTTTTCAAACAGCATATACACTACAACCATCAAACGTTTCAGGGAAAAAAGGCATTTTTTGAGTAATATGCTATAGTTTTAACACACCTTCACTTTTTACACCTGATTTTGTTCCAGTGTTGTAAACGTTCCTCTTAAACAGGAACAAAAGATCATTCCTCGTTCCTTCCCAATTATGAAACGAGTTCCCGTTACAAGTTCCCTTATAGCGAAAGGAATGAGTTAGAATTCCATTTCGGACATTGGAGCGTGTCGTTACATCAACGCTACAATTAGTTTTAGAAATTAAAATATGGTGTCGGATAATCCTGAGGTGAAATAGCGTGAGAAAAGGATAATCTTGGGGTGAAAAAAATTGAGATAAATAAAACTTCTGTATAAACACCGCCGGCTCCAGATTATCTGGAGATAAAAAGAATCCAAAGAAAGGCTCCTAGACGAATTTTTTCCGGGAGCACCGCAGACACTCCAGAAATGTCTAACTGCTCCCCTGATATAGTAATGCTGTATTTGGTTGGTCGTTTTAGAGCGCTCTGGCGAACTCCGGAAAGTGACGCCGTGTTCGGGTAATCGAAATCGAGCACTCGACGTATGTATTGTTGGTCGTCTCAAAGCGTCGCCCGCCATTCCGAGTGCCTCGGACATATCTGACTCCGAAGTGGGAGCGCCGCCGAAATCTGGAGGTGATCGGGTCACGTGACCCCGGGCCAGCGCGGCTCGCCCCTCTCGCCCTTAGGGGCGTACGGATGGGCCAGGAGGCGCGCCGGAGTGATACCAATAGCGCCGCGCGCAACGGAAAATCGCTCTAGAGCGGCGTACGCATGCCGGACTGCTGTGCGCCCGGTGCTGGTTTCCCCCGGTCTTGTCGAATGTGTCGTGGCGCTCAGAGGCAATGTTACAAAGATGGCGATACTAAATAACGCTTCGCATGCAGATCTGTGGTCATACATGGTCGCATGCCTCCGGGACAGGCTCTTGTAGGGCGGGAATTATCGGCCGTTTAGCATGACGCGGCTGTGTGCGTCTACATGAATGAGGCAACTGACAAGACCTGCACAAGCAGAACCCAGCAGTGGGGAAACCATCGAAAAAAAAACCGAAGTGGGACGTGCACAAGAGCACCGCAGAACTGTTTCCAGGTAATTGGATTAGATATGGATTCGCTCGACTCGACTTTTCACCGTGGTTTTGTGATTGATTGACAATGAGGTTTACCGCTAAGACGCTATGCACACAGACTGCGAGCCGTGCGGTAGTGCAGGATTCCGGATGAATTTTGACCATATGAGGATCTTTAACGTGCGCCGAAGTCTCTAACACATGGGCGTTCTTGCTTTTCGCCTGAGTCAGAAAAGCGGCCGTCGCGACTGGGGCACTCGCGGTGATGGCGCCGACGCTCGACGATCGCGGAAGTCGACGCTCGCAGCCCCCGCAGCCCCCCCGTTCACGCAGCCCCCACGGTCACTTCCGCCTCAGTCAAGACCAGCAAGCCCTGCTCTAAGGCATTCAATAGAGAATTCGTGTCTGGCGAGCCGTCGTTCTCCGACGTGTTCGACGGCACGTACACAGGTGAAGATTCCTCGGGTGGGTGTGGCGAGGTCAAATTTCGAGCAGCGGATCTTCTCCGCTTCGCCCACCAAAGGGAAAAGGAGAGCGAGTATAAGTCAGTGCGAAATGTGGTAGATTACCCGCTTCATCTTAGTTCCTGTGTCGCTCACCGCTTACCCGCCGCCTTTTGTAAACATCGGGAAACAAAGTCGGCTGGTAGGCTGGGTTGGCCTGGCTCTCTGTCTTTGTGTTGTTTACGAAGTGCTTGCTGCATATTCGTGTGTCTTTTTTTTGCAGACACGGGGAGCCATCAGAGCTATTGGAAAGCAATATAATTAGTGTAGTTGAGCTACTGAATGGTAGGAGAATGGCAGATAAAAGGTCACTAACTTTGTCCGCCGCACAGCCACAATCCAAACTTCTTTACGGCCTGTCGCGAGCGATTTGCCGGGAAACGCTTAGAACTGCACGAGGGGCTTCTTTCCATTCGTGTTTAAGACGCTGTTGGGGCATTCAACTACACAACAATATATAGTGCCCTTGTCTTTTTTACCTAGGCGCACTAGTTTTCATAACGGCGAAGCATCAAGAAGCGTACGACAAGGGAATCTCCGAAAGAGCCTACCCCGTGCGCGCCTATGAAGTGTAAACAAATCCCTCCAAGGGAGGAAACGGCGCAGATTCTTCTCGGCGCAACTTGAGTCGCTGAGGCCTGCACTGTAAAAACAATCCATAATTTTACGGACAAATTACGGACCAGACGGCCGTAATAAAACAGAGCCGTGTTCTGTTTGATGCAGAACAATGAAAACACCCCTAAGTTAACGGAAGTGCGCCCCGTCCCCCAGTATAAGGATGCTCTCTGTTACACGGCAAACAGAATCTTTTTCTGTTTTGCAAAATACGGGCGTTTCCTCTGTATGATGCAGATCAGAAACAGATCAGTTTATTAATAACTGCAAGAAATATATTGTCGTGTCGATCGTCGGGAATCGATCGAGAAGCGAAAACTGCGCCGCGACAACATTCGCGGCGGAATGAATGCGGCTCTGTTTCGTTAGTGTCTAAAGTGCTGTAAACTTAGTGAGGACCATGAGGTCCATACCACTCAACACGAGCGCTGTATCTTGTCTTTACGACTCTCCGACGACGTCGCTGCCCCGGACCTGCAAGCTGCACATGCGTGTGTGACCGGTACACTTGTAGAAAATATAAGGTCGTTTGCGTGCAGAAGCAGAGTTGTGGAAGGTAATTTAGTTCTTAACAAATCCATATAGGTCGAAGTATTTAGCCTAAAGCTTAAAGCCAAAGCACAGCAAGCACTATTCATGAGGTGAGGAATCGCAGTCGCAGTCAGTCACACACAATTTCGCGAGCGCTTTCTCGAAACAGCGGAGTTGATGGCGATCAACTATTGTGGGGGATTCGCGGAACCTTACGGCGCAAGAGCTGTTTAACAAATCGCACTTTATTAGCCAGGAAATCTGTAAGCGAGCTAGTAAAATCCGATGTATGGCACACGCCGGGTGGGCATCCATGTAGTATACAGGTTGTTCGCACAAGTGCAGCGTTCGTGCGGTGGTGCAGTGGTCTCGAACGTCGTGCCCATTCGATCAACGTCGTGGGTTTGATTCCTTGTCGAAGTATTTTTTTCTTTTCTGAAGGTTCTATCAATTACGGAAAGACGTGCTTTTTGAAAGGAAGTGTTTGTTTTGTTACGGCCTTTCCGTTCTACGGGATGTCCGGTCTTAAAATTCTTTCGTTGTCTAAATTACGGAAATGTGTCCGGCAACATTTTACCGGCACCTTGCTCCGTAAAATTGGCCATTTTTTTTAAGTGTAGCCAGCGGTTTCTTGCGGGAGTATTTCGACGTTTTTGCTTCTCGTGCTATTACTGAAGGCATCTCCGCATCAAGTCGAAGTGTAGTCCTGAATTTTTGTTATGATCAATCTTTGTATCGGAACCATATATTTTTATATGATGTCGCTGTGTATATCTGAAACTGTATCTAGTTAACAATTATGGTATATTTTGTGTGCCTTAAGGAATGCCTCATTGCATGTTTGGCCTATGTAGTGTTGAAAGCGGACATTTTGCTGCAAAGTGGAATGTCGGGCTAGCAACATGGTACTTTGCGTGCTGCTCACTTTCATTCATCCCATTATTCTTTATATTATCATTTAAAATTAAAAGCCGACCATTTTGCTCTCGTTTTAATTTTTTCACCTACTTTATACTTTTTTTCAACTTTCTGTAAGGATTGACTATCCATATTTTTATGATACCAAGGCGTTGGACTGGGCTAGCTGGTACATGTCTGAATGGATGAAAAACCAAAGAAAACCCAGGACTCAGAAGAGAACGACGGGACAAACTTGTGCCGTCATTCTGTTTTACCTGTTTCCTGTGTTTACCACTGGTTTTTCATCCATTCAAACATTTTTTATAAATTTGTTAAACAGTGATTAGTTTAAGTGCTCAAACAATTTTTGGTTGCGAAGGCTCCATGTAGCATTTATATAAGTGGTCTCTGCTCTTTTTTGAGCCAAAACCCCATCACCAGTCTTCATGAGGTGGTCTTTTGTAGAAATGAAGTTGAAATAAATATTTGTTTGCATTGCTTTACATGTTTTGAAAGAATTTTTTGTTCATTCTAGTTTCTATCAACCCTATTTCAGAATCCTGCTTAAGGCATTTCCTCTGTTATTTTTTTTCATAACCAGGTAGGGTGCTCATCCTCAGTTCTTGCTGAAGCAGCAGTATCCATACTTCACACGTGAGCTCTGAACACACAGTAATTATGGTATGAAACATTCTACCAGTATAAGCTTGCTTTCTTGAGGTCATTGTAGATATCAAAGCTCTTGACAGTGTAGTCCAACGTCTGGTGTAACGCGCAATGTCTACAACTTGTAAAAATTAATTTTGTGGCTATAATGTTTGAGATTGTTTTAAAATGCACGTCAACTACTATTAGGAATCGCTGTTTAAATTGGCAGCCATTTTCCTGGTGGATACAGAAACTGAAAAAGCGCATGTGTAGAGATTTCAGTGCACCTTAAATGTCCCAAATTTGCTAAAGCTAATCCAGAGCCCTCCCTCAGGTGCACTTCATATCCCATGTGCAGTTTTGCGTAAAAACAGCTAAAAATGTATGATCAATTTAGGCTTATTTTGATGTTTTTATATGCAAATATTCCCAGTTTAGGCTGCCATATTTAGAGTAAAATATTTTGTAAAAATTATATAGCTACCAAAGGTTTACAGAAACGTTTTTTGCTTTTGTTTATGCACCTTCTTATCAAAAGAAAAATGTTGTTAAGAAAGGTAGAAGAAACCCAAATATGGAAATTATCAAACCCTAAAGCTGAGGAAAAACAATGTTTTGTAGAGAATCTTTTGCTGATTTCAGTTCTACTCAACTCTAAAAAAGTCTATAAACGTAGAATGCTTGCCGTGAGGTACCTCGTAATACTAGCCAAAACTAATGGGCCCTGGCTGTTGGCTTTTCATTTGCAAGAGTGACAATTGACCCCACATCCACCGGCAGGGACATAATGCAAGGCACCATGTACAAGCTAGCCTCATGATAAAATAATGTTTTAGGAACAATGACATTACATTTCAACCATGGGCTTCACCAGGGAACTCATATGCATTGTTCTGTGATGTTTGCAGTTCTTGGTATTGCTATGTGGGGTCATTTAGTCTAAATGTATGCTTATAAAACTCCATATACCACCAAACCTTGCAAGTGCTGTACCATATGAAAATTTTTTCGTAAAGCAAAACGAATAATGGAAAAGAAAATAAATGGCTTGGGTACCCAACTTGTATGAGTTGATTATTTATTTATTTATTTATTTTTATTTATACATACTGCAGCCCAATCGGGCTATCGCAGGATTATGAGCCGCAGTACGGAGGAAACTATACATTTTGCATTTGGTCTTCCTTCATATTGAACTTTCCTGCTCAGCTCAAGAATAAGGCACTAAACATTGCAGGTAGCTACCGTGATTGGAAGTTTTATGCAATACTGAGAAGCCAAGGGTTTTAAGGTTCAAGGAAGTTTTGTGTGGTTGAAGTGTTGCACACCTAATTGCTTTCACTGCATAGCATGGTGATGCTGTGCAGTGAAGTTCGAAGGGTGTGTACTGCAGTTCGGCAAAGTGAACATATAATTGGTTTTTTACAAAGTTTTGAATAATCAACTACGTCTAAAGTTATAACTCGGTACTGAGATGTGGCTCCTGACTCTTTAAATTGATCTTTTAACAATCGGTGACACAAGTTCAACAAAATTATCAGCTGATGTCGAGCTTCAATGGAATGTCTCACAGAACCGAGCTTGGAAAGCACGAATATTTCATACCATAATCGTGTGTCATACTGTGCAATATGTGGTTTCAAATCTGCTGCGCCATTTATGAACCGAGGAGGACGCAACCTTCTTGTACCCCTTTAGGTGGGTGCTTTTGCAGAAGATGCTCCTACTGATTGGGGTGCTAAGTGGCACCCTAGGATACTTTTAGGGCTCAAAGGGTGTTACAAGGCACCCGTCTTCTGGGGTGCTTCACAAGGGGTGCTCCTGCGGCGACAGAATCCAAGCACCCTAAAGGGTGTAAAATATTCAATTTTTAGGGTGCTCCTGCAACGACAAGCTGAAGCACCTTTTTGGGCGTAAAAAGTTTTAGTGTGTAGTCTGGACAACGGAATGTCTACTAAACTAAGACCGAGGCTGACTTTCAAGTGGTGTCAATGCCCCACTAGGTCTATGTGCGAAGCTGAGTAATCGGAGCAGCGCCATCAAGAGCTCTCCCACTGCGAGACCTGTGCGTGGACTCCCGAGCTAGCTTGGACTCTGATACAATACAACCAGCCCTTATTACCACGCTCTTGGCGCCTGCTAATAAACGCCAATATAATAGAAATATTGTAAGTAAAGAGTCGGATGCACAGTAAGAACAATAACACAAAAGATTTACTCACGTAGCGGCAACGAGACTTGCCTTCATCAGAGTACAGTTACATGGTTTTGCTGACACAAACATTTAAAGCACATTTCTTATTTAGTTTTGCGAAAAACTGTTAGAAGGAGCTGAAGATGTTTCGGAAACGGAGAGTATGCATGCAGTCGGGGTATGCCCATGGTACAACAACAAAAAGAAAAGCCGAAAATAAAAAGAGAGAGAGAGGGAGAGAGAGAGCGAGAGAGAGACAGAGAGACAGAGAGAGAGATAGAGAGAAGGGGATCGTAATAACAAAGCAGTTCTCAAGATTGCACCACGACGGGGCCACATCCATAACGTGGGCTGCAAGTTAACGCACTTTGGAAGAGGGGCCAATCGCGGTTTCAAAAAGAAGGGAAAAGTATACATTAAGTTATTCAGTGGGTGGGGAGACTGGTTCGGACGGATGCCTACAGGCTTGAACGAAGATTGTATTTTGGGTGTTCCCCGAGCGGATGGAAAGAATAGATACAGTGCACAAAAGAGCATTGCACAGTGAACTAGTAACCGAACAGGAAATAGGTGGGGTCTGTAGATCACAAAGGGTTAAACGTTTCTTAGTAATGGGGAAACGGGTTTTTTTCCCATCGAAAATTAACATTGTTGAGCCGTATTAGGCTTACAAAGCTGCTGTATTTGGAGAGTTTCTGCGAGTTTTGATGGGAAGCTCAAGGGTAGGAATTAATGAACAATGTGCTAAATTATGAGGTCGCCAATTTTATTCGAGGGATAAGCACCATATTTTCTGTAACTTTCATTAATTCCAAGCATGTGTGACCGAAACTTATATATAAGATAAGATTCCCGAACCTCGTGGTCGGGGTGTGTTTTGAAAGCCGATTCTAAAATTGTTGCTTTAAGATGTTCAAATGCATGACGGGGACCGTTTCCATGTCTTTACAGGGGCAAATAGGGCAACTTTTTGCATGAAAGTTCTTATTATTGAACCGTATTCGGAAGGACGTTTTCGTTTGGCCGATATATTGCTGCCTACAAACAGTGCACTCTGGAAGGTATACGACGTTAGCGGAGTCACAGTTACAGGTACCCTTTAGAGTTACGTAGTAGTCTGAAGCCATGCTGGTGGCACGCTGTGTAGTGGTCATGTGTGGGCATACTTTAAGTCGAGGTTTATTACAGGGCATTCAACCAGTAGTTTCCGTTCGTTTGATACGAGAGTTAGTAAGATAGTGGCCTCTATTCTTATTACGCCGGTACACAACGCGTGGTGGTTCGGGGAGTGTGCGTTTTAAGGGTTCACTTTTAATTTGGATATTGTGATGTTTTTTTGGTACGGTTGACACTCTTGAATCCGAGGCTGAGTGGGCTAAGACTAAGTTTTATTGCGGGATAAAAGTTCGCGACCTTTTTATTACAGATTTTTTATGGTTTAATTCGTTGGCTCGCACAATAGCGTCGCCGGTAACTTGATCCGGGAATTTTTATTCAGGAGGGCGTGCTTAAGTTCTCGGCAGTTTGAGTCAAAGTAGGCTTGGTTTGTGGAAATTCTCCTAAAACAGTGGGCTTGACTGTACGGTATTGCTGTCTTCAGCAGCAAGGATGGAACTCTTTTTTTCCCGACAGCCCCGGAGCCCGCGCTCAACGTCAGGTGCTCTCGCTCACACGTGTCAGAGTGGCTAGCGGCCCTACGTCGCCCCTCTTAGTCTATGACATAGGTGTACGCTTGAACGCTATAAGCTCAGCCTTTGCGGGGCCGGACCAGTTGGCCAGATCTCGTGCGATAGCTGCCTTGACATTCGTGCCGAATCAGGAACAGAAACTGTCCCAGAAGTTGGCGATCTCCCCGTACCCTCTTCTTCCACGTGTCCCGTCCACTCTTCTACCTCGTGTGACGCCGAGTCCTGCGTCGCGTCGGTTTAGAACCATGCCAAGTGGCGGCGGTTTCGTTGCACCAGGCCCCTTGGTGTTCTGGGGTATCAAGTTACGATGCAGCATGAAGATAGGACAGTGTTCACTAATGTAAGATGAGGCCGGGTCAGCATCAAGAAATATTGTTTAAATAACTGTTCAAGAGATCAAGACAAGACGGCGATGACAAAGTCGCCCTTTCGGCGTAGTGAATACGTTTATGCCACCTTTGCAATGTAGTGTAGACGTGAAGCTGGAGACATCGCGATATTGTTTCAGAATAATTAAGTCGTCTCCACAAAGGAGATAAGGATTAATAAATCCGATTTATTCTACCCACTTCCTAAAGAATGCAAAGAAGCTGGAGATGTTGCCATTCGGCAGATAGTATATTGCATTAACAATTTCCTATCGTTTTGCAGCGTCTAGTCATGCCTTAGTTTACAGAACCTAGAAGCAACAGCGTACTTCTTAAGGTTTTTGGCGTACATTGTAATTTCACCAACTCGGAGATTACAACTAAGAAAAATTGTTGTATGAAGCAAGTTGAAGCTTTTGGCTACAATCAGAGTACTATACCTGTGTGTATAAAGATGTTGCATTCAAATAATAACTGATGGAAAAATTAGACAATAAAACCACGCTTCCTAAGTTCAGAATGGTCTCTAACGTGCACAACAGACGAACGCTGCTGGTTGGCAATAGACCGTGGAAAACGAAATTTGCAATAGCGCTTTAGGCGCGGCCCTAAATGAAAGCAAGAGCTTTTTTTGAGCCGGAGATGCGCCTAAGGCACTGGAACTGAAGCGGATTGTTCCGTAATATATTGATTAGGTCGGCTTCTGTGACAATCTGTATCGCATCGGCTTCATCATTTCGCGTGAGGTGGTTTGGCGATTTTAGGGCCACCCGCTATTGCACACATGGTTGTGCTTCCCTCTGTTTGCCGTCCCCAGCAACCTTTTCAATGCAGGAAAGAGGGTCTGCTTAAGGTACTCGGGTTCAGCAGTATCCAGTTCGATGTCGTGGTTTCTAAGCCTCAGCTTCTTTGTTTTTTACGGCAATATCTTGCCTGGCGCGCGACTAGAATTTAGCTAGTATGTTACTGGTATCAGGGTTCCGTGCTGGAAACGGTGGCAAACATTATTATTACAATCATAATAGGTCCACGGACTCCAGCGCATTCCAGCGGATAGGCGGATTCCAGCGCTGAGTATGGATCGGATGCCCATGGCATTCCGGCCGTCGGTTCGTGGGACGCCCTGTTACGTTTTGGCCGAGCTGGGCTCCAGGCCGACGCAGATAGTGGACGCTAGACACCGAAGACGCGACGTTTATGGTGGCTTACTTGCCGACAGAAGAGAGAGAAAAGAGCCCAGCGGGGGAGCACGCGTTTGCTTTTTTAAGCCCCGCAGTCGTGACAGACAGTGGGAAACAGCACAAGCGTAGTTATTCCACGTGCGCTGCGGCCCAAGAGAACGCTGATCACTTGTGGCCGGCGTCTCGCTTGACTGCAGACGCTTTGGAACGACTAGTCTTGCTTCGACGCTGACTCAATGTACACAAACACACACACCTGTGCTCCAGCGCCACAGCTATCGGCCGCCTTGGCTGGCTCTAACACAAGACACTTGGCGAGATTGAAAATACGCTTGCGCTGCGGTGAAACAGCCCTCAATCTCGACTTTTTTCCTGGAATACTCTTGTAGGCAACAGCGGGCGTCTCTAAAACCTAGTTTTTACATTGAAATGCGGCGTACTGTGTCCTAATAGCCGCTAACGTACTACCCCGCGCTAGAAGCTCGTCAATTGTACTATCTGTTAACCGAATATCATTATTCAGGAATTGCTTTTTGTTCTGGAAGTGACAAATTTCATTTTTAAGATCTGTTTGAAAACATTCACGCAAATGTTTGAGTTCCATCAAGAATTCCTCCTGCTTACTCTATTATTAATATCACTTTTTATATCATCTCGTAATGTTCTAACCTCCGTATACGTGTTTTAATAAGAAAACCACAAGCGAGAAAAAACTCACCTTGGCAGTAGCAGATGACGCACAGAAACCAAGGGAAGAAAACTCAAATTTCGCCAAACGCGTATGTCCCACAAAGTGACACAAAAGTTATAAGAAATTTGCGTAGAGTGTGGCCTGTACTGCCAAGTGAAGTACAAAACAGTGGTCCGCTTTTTGAAGCTGCTGAAGTATGCCGATTACGCCACTTGCCACTGTCTTGCGTGGCTGCCCACCGCACTTCCTGGATGCAGCAAGTCGAACGACCGTGGAGGCATCCTGTACCATTGAACTGACTAGCTACGTTTGTACATTTCTGGAGATTATGGTAAGCAGCAGACGCTGTATGTCTTTTTATTACAACAGCTATGTTCATAGCTTCCAGACTGGCTACATGGTTGGTGGATTTACAAACAATCAATTTGTTGTCTCATTACATATGCCTATGAAGTTAGTTCCCTATTGAGCGACTGACTGGCTGACTCACTGGCGCACTCACATATTCATCAAAGCCAGCTGATTGCCAGACCAAGAGACATGAAACTTGCGGAGTATATTTCTCGCGTAGTGTAGGGGCCCAGGAAAGCGCAATTTTTGAAAAGTATGCCCTAATAGACGGTATTGTTGAAATTGTGTTTTCGAAAATGTGTGTTTATCTCGCTGACCCGTTAACATTGCGGCGTGGGTCCTGCTGATTGATATATCTTGAAAGATTCCTTAAAATTACATTTTAGTTTAGCCTTGACCAAAGGGTAAAAGCGCGTAGCTGAATTTTGGAGCAAATAGAGTGTTCTTTTAAAGATCAGTTAATATATGTTTCTTCGCTTGATGAAACTACTAATATTTGGTGACAAATTTAACTCATAGAAGCCCGCAAAAGCGATTTTAAGAATTTCAGCCTGCGACGCCTTTAAAAGGACGAATGAATTCATTTTTATAGGCTGCACCTCTTATGCGCCCAAAACATTTAACATTTTGTGTCAACGTGCACAAAAACTGATTGTTACCAATTTGTCAAATTTCACAAGCTAATTTTTTCTGACGTAAAAGAAAAACATACCTAAAATCTTGAAATACCTGCTGCTGTAAGAGAATAAACCATTCGTAAAACGTTTTTTAAACGATTTCTTTATCACGCACCCGTTGAGACATCTAACAGATTTTGTTTATGAAAGAACCCCATAAAAAAGTTTAACTACTTTTTGCAACATTTTTTATAACTGCCACATAAGAGACATTCACCATTTTAACTAACTTACGCGTTGTCCCATTTACCTCTAACTATTCATCTCTTCGTTATATCTAATTGATTTTGCTAATGAATGCTGGAGATAAAATTGCGCAAGAACTTCACGAGTTTTTTCTAACCAGCGTAAAAGGTGGCGAGTGGGATTTTTAAAAATACACCCCTATCGAAACAGAATTGAAATAAATTTCCCCGTGTTCACATAGCGCTCGCCATCTGTTGGGACTTTCTGCAACGACGTGCCTCCCTCAGGAGCCCAAGTCATACATAATGCATTTGTGGTTGATGGGTATTTTTCATACGTACTCGGATAACACTTCCCATGAGTCGTTACCGAGGCGTCAAATTTCCAGTGCACTTCTGTTCAGGTGTACGAGAAAAAACGCGCTAATTTTTTTAAAATATAAGCTCCTGTAAGAGATTGAAAAAAATGATGAAACTTTTTCTGAACAATTTTCAACGCCCTACTTTTGAGTCTTTTGAGGTCGCCATTTTGGTAGATTTTTGTTATGGATAGTTTGAATAAAGAAAGAGTTCCTATAGGCTCACTCCTAACATGCACGGAGCATATGTATTCAAAGTAGGGGGGACTAATTCGGTACAACTCTTTCGTAAACTACGCAATTATGAAAATTAAGAAATCACTCAGCAGGTGTTATACGCATTAGTGTAATTAGTATGGTGGGCACGCTGGCCACGCCAGGTACTCCGGCTGGTCCCGCATAAATAAAGTCATCATTCATAAACAGGATTGCATTAGAGTCATCCTTAACATGAGAAGGCGAGAGACACCTCTTTGCATTACGTTATGAACGGTGGCCTGAAGCAATTCCCCTATTTGGCCACACAAACAAAATCTACAGATACATGTCTATAAGAACTTCTCAAGTAGCAAGCAGTAGGTGCTGCAGTCTGCGGGGGGGGGGGGGGGGGAAGGGCGAAGAGGGGGGTTCAAAAAAAAACATTGTGCTTCGAGATTTTTGGTCTGTGGATTCTGGGATCCGAGTTCTTGGCTGCACATCCCTCATTGTAAAAAGAAAAACTCCCTTTGGAAGACACGGCTACCAACAACTTCTTATCCTATGTGGAGTAAAGGCCTGCAAATATTTTTCAGATCGTTCAAGTTGTACTTTTGTGAACGTTAAGTGCAGCCTGGGAGTGATAAATTTGCTGGCTGGGCAGATACACATAAGCTTCCAATTAATTCAAAAAAGTTAAGCTTCTCCTCAAAACCGTTGGATGCGGCTGATCTCGACGTCAAAATGAGCGGTGTATCGGTACCGGTAAAATAGAAACGCAAGTGTTTAGACGTAATTAATAGCAAAAAGGTTATTTCGCACGTCAAACGGCTTCAAAGAATCCCCCCAAAACAATAAAAACTCTCATGGTCCTATCATATCTCTCCTACTGAAGTGAAAAACAGCTCATGCTGCATGTTGTAATCAGCTTGGCAGGCTCACAGTTAAAAATATAGGAAGGTTGTATTATAAGCTTCCCAGGAAACTATCGTAATTATTCTCCACCGAGTGCCTTACATCGGTCTTGACATGTATTCTGTTGCTTTTCGCACGAGCCGTGGACAAAGTTTGTAGATGGTGCCCCGGGTATCGGCGAAAGCATATCATGTAGCAATACACGTAGCAATAATGAATGTAGCAATATGCTGATACGTTTTCATTTCGCTCTTTCAACTCACCATTAGTTTAAATACACAAGGAACAATTTATCAACATCACACCTTTTTGAAAATTGTTAATTTATTTCCGAACCTTTCTCACTGAGGTTGACAGAAGAAGGCTGAACTTCCTGGCTTCTTTCAAAACACGAGAAAACATCTGTCCTCGACTTTATAGCACCATGTCATCATAGGAGGACATTGTTGGCCTTCTCGGGCAGTCAAGTTGAGAATAACCAACTGCCGAAGCCGCCGATGTGGTAGCATTTTTGCAGGAATATTACTGGCCAGCAGATTTGACCGTGATGGGTCAAAAACATCCACCGTGGAGCCATGTGCTGCACGTGCACGGAACTTCATTGAATGTACGTTGGGATCAATTTGAAGGTAATGGCGGGAGCGCCGAAAAACCGCGAGGACAGCGCCCTAGCGTGACACTTTTTAGCATCAGCCGCAACGAGCTTATTCTAGGTTTGCTTCTGCCATGGCTGTTCCAGGCAGAGCGTGCACTGCCGTCAAAAACGATAAAGGACAGGCACGTTTTTTTTTTCTTTGTCCTTTTTCTTGCCATCTACATACTTCATACTGATACGCAACATTTTCGGTGTAACTATGCCGGTATGCCGGGGCATTATTGTGGAAAAAAATTGTAATTTGCTTCCGCAATGCCGCAATGCCGAGGTATCTTCGGTGTTATCAGGTTGCCGAGAAACAAAACGGGGATATGTCAACTAACCAAGGAATGAAGAAAAAAAACTGCGGCAGTCAGCCGTAATAGAAGGGGGTGAGCGAATTCTATGCAACAGCCAAGAGGTAAGGGAGGGCAGCATTATCTCATCTTCGCGAATGGAGAAAACTGCCACGGAACGGCGGTCTGGTCTTGCTTGCTCGGTGCTCCCGCGATCACCTTCAAATTAAGCCTGACTGTACGAGGATGCACGTACAAACCAGCGTTTCGATGGAGAAGGCGTATGGAAATCTCGTCGCAGGTCAACTGGTTTAACATCGTATATTAACTTCGAAATTTACGTCATTCACCGAGCACCGGGCATGTAATATCACCCAAAAGCCCCCCGAAAATCACGCCTTAAATTTGGTTTTAAGATATATATTACCACATGCTTCTGATCTGAAACTGACATTGTGTTCGGGTGCAGGTCAAAACGGTATCGCCAGAAACCAGGTGCAGATAAAGCGCCGCTTCTGCTGCACGAAAGAATACAGTGGACACAAAAGCCATAGTCCAGACTGACCTAGAGCAAAACATCACAGCACTTTGTAAAACATAAAATCAGACGGTAGTGAACACACATACCAAAAACTACCATCAAAGGGACACTGTAGTGATTCGTAAACATTGCGGGAGAACTAGCGCAAATTGTAGTCCGGAGTCCATAGGCCATGTTTCGACCACTCTGAGTGCGTTTACGCGAATTTATGTAGTAGAAAAAGCAATTCAAAAATTCTGTCCTCCTCTCTGCACCCTCGCCCATTTTCTGCGCCGTTTTCGTGTGACGTCAGGAGGAGATGAGCTTGCAATTGGCTGCGCTACAGCACGGCTCGCCGACCTTCCGCGACCGAGTCAGTAGGCCCAACGTTTAGCCCGCCTGCCGCCGACGGGGCGTCGGAATTCGCTCGATCAATTGAATCTAAGCCACAACACGTTTGTGAATGGAAGAATGTGCCTTTTTTTACTTTGGTAGTTTGTACACTATATCAAGCTCCGAGTCCGGATGGCTCCATACAAGGGCTGCCCAAGTGCACATGGGACGCTTCGCTGACTGGTACGTTAGTTGCAAACATTCTGCCATCTCCACAAAGTGAATGATGATGACAGGGGTGAATCAAAATTGCTTATTGGTAAAACCATGCAACATCCGCCCGCACATCATATAAAGACTCGACACGTCAATCTTTCCACCGCTCCGTTGACAAGCCCATCGACGACGTCGATGTTTGTGGTCGTTATGTAGGGGTTGTATTCGACGATGAGAATCTCCAATGATAAGTTGGCGAATTCGGTGTGTGACAGTTTAGCCACCTCGGCCACCGCTTTCTGCAGAGCGTCTTGTGTCGTGTAACCCCAGTACGTGTCTCCAGCTTGCAGGCGCCGAAAGACAACCTCTTCTTCTTCCTCTTCTCCTTGTTGGGTAGCAACGAACGCGTTGAACGTTTTGTCCTCTCCTGCCAATCTTTGGTTGACCAATCCCGAGGGGGATCCTGCTACAATCATCATTATTATGCCGTTTCGTATACAACAGCAAGGAGGGACGGGACAGGGCACGAGCAAGAGGAGGTTCTTCCCTAAAAAGGACAGCCACTTGAAGGCGAGAGAAGAGTCAGCGAAGTCAATATAGGTACTAAGGAAATAAAATCAACTTGAACTTTTACCGTGCAGCCCAAAACTAAATAGCCGAAAGCACTTGTTTTGCGCTTGTAGAACACGCGCAGCAGCCAGCAGCACGACCACACATCTGCGAATGCTTTTCCATCTAAGAAGTGCAATTGCTAGACGTGATGATATTGTGGAAGTTTGGGGGACGCTTACTGCAGGCGTGCTATACAACAGTAACCTAAGGTGCTTGAAATGCTAAAACTAAAAGTGTAAATTGGTTGTACATTAAATATCTTACATATCCCTCTTCTACAAGGCTGGCTCGTGGCCGAGTGGTATGAAGCACCAGGATTTTTTTTGGAAGTCGTAAGTTCGAATCCGCGAGGGTGTATGCTTTTTTTAAGCTGATTTTTTAGTTTGCGGCCGATGGTTTCTTACCTGAGATCACCATTCTTGGGCCGTAACGTTCACTGCTCCATCAGCGAATTCGCAGAACGCGCGCGGACTGACACTGACGCGCTAGCCAGTTCTCGTTGGCGTGCGGTTGCCACAAGCACCGGCTGCTTGGGGGAAGTGGGCACAGGCCAAAATCAGCACACCCTTGGCGTGGTGCGAACAAGCGTTTTACTATACAGGCATGAGTGAGGCAAGCTCCGAATAAGCGAGAAAGGCGCATTGCATTTAAGCGTCTGCGGTGACGCGGAGGGCGTTCATCCACTGCGTAGGCCTCGGCTAGTGAAATATACGATGCCAAGCCGTCCTGGGAGGCTTATCTTACGCATATAGCCGCCGACAACATGGCAGAAGCGCGGTACGACGATTACTTAGATATCGAAAATGCCCATCCAAAGATGCCGTCGGATGTCAAGCATGTTGTTTTACAGAACCGAAACAGAAACTTCTTTGAATGCTAACTTTGGAAATCGTCCAATCACGGTGCCACCTCCTCCCGACATCATGGCCTTTAGTTGGTGGGGCCGCCGCAGACCGCGCATAGTAGTTTCTTGTCTTTCCCGCTTTATAAAAAAATTACCGACTTACCAACCGGATAAACGATGAAAAGTGCGGTAATTCGAGCCAGTCTAAGCAGTGCAAGCAAAACAGGGAGCTTGACAAATTCACTTCTATGTCGCTGTAATAAATAATCATTTGAGACGATATACAAATGAATCTCTTAAGTCACGAATGGAAGTTGCCTTATGAGACGACACTTATTGGACACCCACTTGCCTGCCCACAGGATCTTTAAACACTTCTATTTAGTGGGTGTTCGCAGGGTCTACAATTATCCCCTTCCAGAGGAAAGCGCTTCATTAAAAATAATCCATACACTTGCTAGGACTTTTCAAACAGCATATACACTACAACCATCAAACGTTTCAGGGAAAAAAGGCATTTTTTGAGTAATATGCTATAGTTTTAACACACCTTCACTTTTTACACCTGATTTTGTTCCAGTGTTGTAAACGTTCTTCTTAAACAGGAACAAAAGATCATTCCTCGTTCCTTCCCAATTATGAAACGAGTTCCCGTTACAAGTTCCCTTATAGCGAAAGGAATGAGTTAGAATTCCATTTCGGACATTGGAGCGTGTCGTTACATCAACGCTACAATTAGTTTTAGAAATTAAAATATGGTGTCGGATAATCCTGAGGTGAAATAGCGTGAGAAAAGGATAATCTTGGGGTGAAAAAAATTGAGATAAATAAAACTTCTGTATAAACACCGCCGGCTCCAGATTATCTGGAGATAAAAAGAATCCAAAGAAAGGCTCCTAGACGAATTTTTTCCGGGAGCACCGCAGACACTCCAGAAATGTCTAACTGCTCCCCTGATATAGTAATGCTGTATTTGGTTGGTCGTTTTAGAGCGCTCTGGCGAACTCCGGAAAGTGACGCCGTGTTCGGGTAATCGAAATCGAGCACTCGACGTATGTATTGTTGGTCGTCTCAAAGCGTCGCCCGCCATTCCGAGTGCCTCGGACATATCTGACTCCGAAGTGGGAGCGCCGCCGAAATCTGGAGGTGATCGGGTCACGTGACCCCGGGCCAGCGCGGCTCGCCCCTCTCGCCCTTAGGGGCGTACGGATGGGCCAGGAGGCGCGCCGGAGTGATACCAATAGCGCCGCGCGCAACGGAAAATCGCTCTAGAGCGGCGTACGCATGCCGGACTGCTGTGCGCCCGGTGCTGGTTTCCCCCGGTCTTGTCGAATGTGTCGTGGCGCTCAGAGGCAATGTTACAAAGATGGCGATACTAAATAACGCTTCGCATGCAGATCTGTGGTCATACATGGTCGCATGCCTCCGGGACAGGCTCTTGTAGGGCGGGAATTATCGGCCGTTTAGCATGACGCGGCTGTGTGCGTCTACATGAATGAGGCAACTGACAAGACCTGCACAAGCAGAACCCAGCAGTGGGGAAACCATCGAAAAAAAAACCGAAGTGGGACGTGCACAAGAGCACCGCAGAACTGTTTCCAGGTAATTGGATTAGATATGGATTCGCTCGACTCGACTTTTCACCGTGGTTTTGTGATTGATTGACAATGAGGTTTACCGCTAAGACGCTATGCACACAGACTGCGAGCCGTGCGGTAGTGCAGGATTCCGGATGAATTTTGACCATATGAGGATCTTTAACGTGCGCCGAAGTCTCTAACACATGGGCGTTCTTGCTTTTCGCCTGAGTCAGAAAAGTGGCCGTCGCGACTGGGGCACTCGCGGTGATGGCGCCGACGCTCGACGATCGCGGAAGTCGACGCTCGCAGCCCCCGCAGCCCCCCCGTTCACGCAGCCCCCACGGTCACTTCCGCCTCAGTCAAGACCAGCAAGCCCTGCTCTAAGGCATTCAATAGAGAATTCGTGTCTGGCGAGCCGTCGTTCTCCGACGTGTTCGACTGCACGTACACAGGTGAAGATTCCTCGGGTGGGTGTGGCGAGGTCAAATTTCGAGCAGCGGATCTTCTCCGCTTCGCCCACCAAAGGGAAAAGGAGAGCGAGTATAAGTCAGTGCGAAATGTGGTAGATTACCCGCTTCATCTTAGTTCCTGTGTCGCTCACCGCTTACCCGCCGCCTTTTGTAAACATCGGGAAACAAAGTCGGCTGGTAGGCTGGGTTGGCCTGGCTCTCTGTCTTTGTGTTGTTTACGAAGTGCTTGCTGCATATTCGTGTGTCTTTTTTTTGCAGACACGGGGAGCCATCAGAGCTATTGGAAAGCAATATAATTAGTGTAGTTGAGCTACTGAATGGTAGGAGAATGGCAGATAAAAGGTCACTAACTTTGTCCGCCGCACAGCCACAATCCAAACTTCTTTACGGCCTGTCGCGAGCGATTTGCCGGGAAACGCTTAGAACTGCACGAGGGGCTTCTTTCCATTCGTGTTTAAGACGCTGTTGGGGCATTCAACTACACAACAATATATAGTGCCCTTGTCTTTTTTACCTAGGCGCACTAGTTTTCATAACGGCGAAGCATCAAGAAGCGTACGACAAGGGAATCTCCGAAAGAGCCTACCCCGTGCGCGCCTATGAAGTGTAAACAAATCCCTCCAAGGGAGGAAACGGCGCAGATTCTTCTCGGCGCAACTTGAGTCGCTGAGGCCTGCACTGTAAAAACAATCCATAATTTTACGGACAAATTACGGACCAGACGGCCGTAATAAAACAGAACCGTGTTCTGTTTGATGCAGAACAATGAAAACACCCCTAAGTTAACGGAAGTGCGCCCCGTCCCCCAGTATAAGGATGCTCTCTGTTACACGGCAAACAGAATCTTTTTCTGTTTTGCAAAATACGGGCGTTTCCTCTGTATGATGCAGATCAGAAACAGATCAGTTTATTAATAACTGCAAGAAATATATTGTCGTGTCGATCGTCGGGAATCGATCGAGAAGCGAAAACTGCGCCGCGACAACATTCGCGGCGGAATGAATGCGGCTCTGTTTCGTTAGTGTCTAAAGTGCTGTAAACTTAGTGAGGACCATGAGGTCCATACCACTCAACACGAGCGCTGTATCTTGTCTTTACGACTCTCCGACGACGTCGCTGCCCCGGACCTGCAAGCTGCACATGCGTGTGTGACCGGTACACTTGTAGAAAATATAAGGTCGTTTGCGTGCAGAAGCAGAGTTGTGGAAGGTAATTTAGTTCTTAACAAATCCATATAGGTCGAAGTATTTAGCCTAAAGCTTAAAGCCAAAGCACAGCAAGCACTATTCATGAGGTGAGGAATCGCAGTCGCAGTCAGTCACACACAATTTCGCGAGCGCTTTCTCGAAACAGCGGAGTTGATGGCGATCAACTATTGTGGGGGATTCGCGGAACCTTACGGCGCAAGAGCTGTTTAACAAATCGCACTTTATTAGCCAGGAAATCTGTAAGCGAGCTAGTAAAATCCGATGTATGGCACACGCCGGGTGGGCATCCATGTAGTATACAGGTTGTTCGCACAAGTGCAGCGTTCGTGCGGTGGTGCAGTGGTCTCGAACGTCGTGCCCATTCGATCAACGTCGTGGGTTTGATTCCTTGTCGAAGTATTTTTTTCTTTTCTGAAGGTTCTATCAATTACGGAAAGACGTGCTTTTTGAAAGGAAGTGTTTGTTTTGTTACGGCCTTTCCGTTCTACGGGATGTCCGGTCTTAAAATTCTTTCGTTGTCTAAATTACGGAAATGTGTCCGGCAACATTTTACCGGCACCTTGCTCCGTAAAATTGGCCATTTTTTTTAAGTGTAGCCAGCGGTTTCTTGCGGGAGTATTTCGACGTTTTTGCTTCTCGTGCTATTACTGAAGGCATCTCCGCATCAAGTCGAAGTGTAGGAGACCATATCCGCTGCTTCTGCAGCTCGAAATTGATGCCGAGGAGGACAGCAGCTCAGACGACAACGACTCGCACGTTTATGTGACAAAGTTCGCCGAACTGTTCGCCGCACCTCTTCCTGTGTTCAGAGTGCAAGAATACGTTCGCAAGTTTGGGTTGGAGCTAATGCGTTCGATCTAGAGGCCGCTATTTGTTAAGGCACCTTGGCCGGCCTGGCTGCTTGCACTTGCCGTGTAGACCGCGCTGCGGCAACACGGTCGCGTGCTGCTCCGAGATTGGGTACGTGTTCGATTGGGGAGCGGTGACTCTTTGCCGGATTGGGCGAAGCGGCGCATCGGCGTATTCCGAGTCGGTGTATCAGAGCAACCAAACGAATACAGCATAGGTTCATATACAAACAGAGAAATGGTTACATGATCTCAGCTACACATATTTGACTCCCGAGTGGCTACTAGTTCCCTCTCGTTCGGTTTACTGACCGGACTCAAGCTTCCGTAAATCGACTTTATATAACTCTCGCTCTGACTGTGTAAGAGCACCAAACACTTCGGTTTATTACACAAAACCACGCCTCGAGGACCTAATAACTAACACACACACTGGGCCGCTGATTGGCCAGGTCAACAAAATCCAAAGATTTGTACACAAACAATCACGTGATGCACACTCTCACTCTGGCTCAAAGGTATTCATCAATGCACAAGTATAAAACAGGTTCAAACCGACCAAATATAAGAACTCGGAACGCTGGCCGTCGAACTTTCATCGTTTGTCTACCTCTCCAGATAATCGTTGAAAGGTGAAAGGCATTCTCGCGGCTGCGCTATTCACCCGTCGAACGCCGCCCAGTAATCGAAACCGGCATTAAAGCAAGCACAAGCTGCTGCCCGCTGTGTCGTTATGCTTCTGCCCTTGACCCTCGAGGAACCACGTTCCGCTGTAGGGCCGCTGACAGTAGCGACTTGTGGATTTTTCTACTCGAGTCTTGGCATAAAAGCAGCCAAGTCCTAGCGATGTAACGTTTGCAGAAGAAACGCGGTTCCTTCGGTGCCTCCATAAACCTAACGAGTTACCGTTACAGTTCCACCGACCCTTATTGGAACAGTGGCGTTGCTTCGTTCCTCCCAATAGGAACTAGATCCAGCAACGGCATTCATTGGAAGCCGTTCCACACAACGCTGTTTTATACGAATAAAAATCTTGTCTGGTGTTAAATACCAGCCGCAGTATTCTTCTTTTTTAAACTGATCTACTCTAACGCCTGGTCACCTGCACGAACCATCTTATGTCTTTTTGTAGTTTATTTACTTGATAGAATTACGCTAAATTTTAAAGACGATAGTCTTTCTTGGGCTACTTAAACCCAGAAATTTTGGTGTGTCTGTATGTCTGTCTGTCTGTCCGTCTGTTTGTCTGTGACTCGAATCCGCCATGCGGCCAAAGCAAAAGAATGCCTGCGCAATAGTCTTATGCAGTCAAAGCAAAATCTACCCGTCTATGTCCGGTGTAGTGTTCATACTTTTCAACATTGTTGCAGAAGAATCAGACATTACCCAAATATGAGACAACAAATCAATACAGAAGTGATATTTGCAGTGTTCCTTTATAAAAAAATCAAACATGCTTGACTTTTGCGAAATTAAATACTTCATCAACTGGAGAAAAAGAATTCACTCATCCGCCGTCGCCTGCTGTCGCCCGCGCAACAAGAGCTTCTGGCGCCATTTTAAGAAATCAACCGGCAACAGTTACGCAAGGTTCTACTAGATAGGTTCCACGTTCTGCTTGCTACGCACGTGGAGCAGGAAAACGCGGTTCTAAAACGTTGAAGTAGAGCGCCTCGATTAACGCGCGTCTTCGCCGTACGGCATCGTTCGCATCGAGACACCCGGTTTGGAGCAGTGGAACGCGGGAAATTTAAAATGATTTAAGCAAACCTTTGGCGTCTTTACCTTGGAAGGAGCGGGACGCAAGAGGAACAACAAGAGAGGTGAGCGGGAAAGCAAAGGGAGGCATTTACTTCGCAAAATCCGATAAAGACTGTCGTCTTTTGACGGCAGTTGCAACGAAAGAAGCTGATACACGGGCAAT